>NC_141015.1:8521801-8628698 GCF_052327205.1 Somniosus microcephalus
GTCTCTCTCTCTCCCCCCAGTCTCTCTCTCTCCCCCCCCAGGATCTACTCTCTCTCATCCCCCCCAGTCTCTCTCTCTCTCCCCCCAGTCTCTCTCTCTCTCCCCCCAGTCTCTCTCTCTCTCCCCCCCCAGTCTCTCTCTCTCCCCCCCAGTCTCTCTCTCTCTCTCTCTCTCCATCTCTCCCCCCCTCAGTCTCTCTCTCTCTCTCTTCTCTCTCTCTTCCCCCCCCAGTCCTCTCTCTCTCTCTCCCCCCCAGTCTCTCTCTCTCCCCCCCAGTCTCTCTCTCTCTCCCCCCGTCTCTCTCTCTCTCTCCCCCCCCAGTCTTCTCTCTCTCCCCCCCAGTCTCTCTCTCTTCATCTCCCCCCAGTCTCTCTCTCTCTCTCCCCCCCAGTCTTCTCTCCCCTCTCTCTCTCATCCCCCCCAGTTCTCTCTCTCTCTCTATCCCCCCCAGTCTCTCTCTCTCATCCCCCCCGTCTCTCTCTTCTCTCATCCCCCCCAGTCTCTCTCTCTCATCCCCCCCAGTCTCTCTCTCTCATCCCCCCAGTCTCTCTCTCATCCCCCCGTCTCTCTCTCTCATCCCCCCCAGTCTCTCTCTCTCATCCCCCCCAGTCTCTCTCTCTCTCATCCCCCCAGTCTCTCTCTCTCTCATCCCCCCAGTCTCTCTCTCTCTCATCCCCCCAGTCTCTCTCTCTCTCATCCCCCCCAGTCTCTCTCTCTCTCATCCCCCCGTCTCTCTCTCTCTCATCCCCCCAGTCTCTCTCTCTCTCCTCCCCCCAGTCTCTCTCTCTCATCCCCCCCAGTCTCTCTCTCTCATCCCCCCAGTCTTCTCTCTCATCCCCCCAGTCCTCTCTCTCATCCCCCCCAGTCTCTCTCTCTCTCATCCCCCCCAGTCTCTCTCTCTCTCATCCCCCCCAGTCTCTCTCTCTCTCATCCCCCCCCAGTCTCTCTCTCTCTCATCCCCCCCAAGTCTCTCTCTCTCATCCCCCCCAGTCTCTCTCTCTCATCCCCCCCAGTCTCTCTCTCTCATCCACCCAGTCTCTCTCTCTCATCCCCCCCAGTCTCTCTCTCTCTTCCCCCCCAGTCTCTCTCTCTCTTCCCCCCAGTCTCTCTCTCTCTTCCCCCCAGTCTCTCTCTCTTCCCCCAGTCTCTCTCTCTCTTCCCCCCAGTCTCTCTCTCTCCCCCCCCAGTCTCTCTCTCTCCCCCCCCAGTCTCTCTCTCTCCCCCCAGTCTCTCTCTCTCCCCCCAGTCTCTCTCTCTCTCCTCTCTCTCCCCCCCAGTCTCTCTCTCTCTCTCTCCCTCCCCCCGTCTCTCTCTCCCCCCAATCTCTCTCTCCTCCCCCCAGTCTCTCTCTCTCCCCCCAATCTCTCTCTCTCCCCCCCAGTCTCTCTCTCTCCCTCCCCTCCAGTCTCTCTCTCTCCTCCAGTCTCTCTCTCTCCCTCCAGTCTCTCTCTCTCTCCCCCCGTCTCTCTCCTCCAGTCTCTCTCTCTCCCTCCAGTCCCTCTCTCCCCCAGTCTCTCTCTCCCTCCCGTCTCTCTCTCTCCCCAGTCTCTCTCTTCCCCCCCCAGTCTCTCTCTCTCTCCCCCCCCAGTCTCTCTCTCTCTCTCTCCCTTCCTCAGTCTCTCTCTCTCCATCAGTCTCTCTTTCCCCCGTCTCTCTCCCCTCCCTCAGTCTCTCTCTCTCTCCCTCCCCCAGTCTCTCTCTCTCGCTCTCCCCCTCAGTCTCTTTCCCCCCCAGTCTCTCTCTCCCTCAGTCTCCCTCCCTCAGTCTCTCTCTCCCTCCCTCAGTCTCCCTCTCTCAGTCTCTCTTTCCCCCCCAGTCTCTCTCCCAATTTCTCACCCGCGATTTCCCCGATTCTGCCGCCACAGACCGCTCAACGGAAGTACACTGCCTTGAACCGGAAGAGCTCGTGACGTAACAACATCACCCCGGGCCCAGCCTCGCCCCCCGAACATCACCCCGGCCCAGCCTCGCCCCCCCGGCCCCTGAACATCACCCCGGGCCCAGCCTCGCCCCCCGGCCCCTGAACATCACCCCGGGCCCAGCCTCGCCCCCCGAACATCACCCCGGGCCCAGCCTCGCCCCCCCGAACATCACCCCGGGCCCAGCCTCGCCCCCCGGCCCCTGAACATCACCCCGGGCCCAGCCTCGCCCCCGGCCCCTGAACATCACCCCGGGCCCAGCCTCGCCCCCTGAACATCACCCCGGGCCCAGCCTCGCCCCCCGAACATCACCCCGGGCCCAGCCTCGCCCCCCGAACATCACCCCGGGCCCAGCCTCGCCCCCGGCCCCTGAACATCACCCCGGGCCCAGCCTCGCCCCCCGGCCCCTGAACATCACCCCGGGCCCAGCCTCGCCCCCCGAACATCACCCCGGGCCCAGCCTCGCCCCCCGGCCCCTGAACATCACCCCGGGCCCAGCCTCGCCCCCCGGCCCCTGAACATCACCCCGGGCCCAGCCTCGCCCCCCCGAACATCACCCCGGGCCCAGCCTCGCCCCCCGGCCCCTGAACATCACCCCGGGCCCAGCCTCACCCCCCGGCCCCTGAACATCACCCCGGGCCCAGCCTCACCCCCCCCCCAGTCTTTATTGAGCATCCTGTCCTTTTAATGTCATGCATTGTGTTTCATAAATTCAGCAAAATCATTGAAAGTTGCAGGAAAACTCCACTGACTTCGTCTTTTATTTTACAATTTGCTTTAATTCCGTCAGAGATATAGTAACATTAGAGCGTGCATTGATGTGGTGTTCTCCTCTGGTACCAATGTGGAGGACAGATGCTGTGATGCAGGCACCCAGTGATGGGAAACTGTGCCACACCCAGACTGTGTGAGGACAGACAGCGGATAAACTCCTATTGTTAAAAGCACTGCTTTGTCGATCACCTGCTCACCTCTGGTGTATTTTCTCAGCACCGACAGTGCAGCCACCAAAGCATTGCCCGAAGTTCCAACAATATCAGCTTTGTTGAGTGCTTGATCACCAATGTCCAGATTGTCCTTGCATGAACCAGCACTCCATCGGCCCTCCTTACACTGTTTCCATGGGCTGGAAACTTATCCTGATATTTTTCTATAATCTTGACACTTGTTACATCACAAAATCATAAATTAAATAAAAAACTGGTATAAATACAAGAGATCAGGAGCAGGTCGAGGGGCAAACTTAGTACAGGTGACTCCATCTCCTGCCAGTTACCCAGTCTCCCTGGCTATAGATTCAGGATATCAAGAAACGTCGCAGCTACGGAGTCTGGCTCTGGATGGAGTGGCTCTCCACCTATAGTCACTCTTTCCCAACATGAGAGCATTCAAAAAGTATTTTTCCTTAAAACCTCTTCCTGTGTAATAAAAGACTCTTGAGGCCAAGTCAAAGGCAGCAGCTGCCAGCTGTGTACGTTAAAACCAGGCAGCTCTCCGGCCCGCAGTCCCCTTCTCTGCTCCTGTCGAAGCTCCCACATTATCCTATTAATAATGTCATGGTTTACTTTTTCTTTTTTTTTAAAAAAAAAGACTTACAGGTATATAGAGCCTTTCACATCTCAAAGCGCTTTACAGACAATTAAGTACTTGTTAAGGTGTAGTCACTGTTGTAATGTAGGAAACACTGAGCCAATTTGCACACAGCAAGATTCCACAAACAGCAATGTGATAATGACAAATAATCTGTTTTTAGTGATTTGATTGAGGGATAAATATTGGCCCCAGGACACCGGGGAGAACTCGCCCTGCTCTTTGACATAGTGCCCTGGGATCTTACTGGAGAGACCAGACGGGGCCTCGGTTTAAACGTCTCATCCAAAAGACGCCACCCTGCGACAGTACAGCACTGCACTGGAATGTCAGCTTGGATTTTTGTGCTCAAATCTCTGGAGTCTTTAGCTGCAGTAGATGCAGATTCGCGGAGACGACCTGAAACCTGAGCGGGGCAGGGAGGCGGATTTGGACCCGAAACCTGAGCGGGGCGGGGGGGGGGGTGGGGGGGGGGGGGGGGCGGCGGATTTAGACCCATTACCAGGAAGGTGGGCCGAACTCCATTCTCCCCACAGTTCTTCACCCCCATTGTGCACTGTGATTGCTCCCCTCAAGCCCTACCCTCCCAACAAAACCCAACATGCACATCACACGCCCAACACACTAAGAGGCAATTCTTGATTGTGTTTTGTGGTGAACGGGATCTCTTCCACACCGACACGGAAACGGAAACATTAACCAATTGTTTTCTCCCCGGTGAGGTCTCGTCTCTCTGCCCCAGCCCTTAGAACACTGCAAATCCACTAACATTAACGCAACACTGGAGCAGGCATTTGGTGCACGAGGCTGAAACGATCAGTAGATCCCAAGACACTTCATCACTTGGATAATGACACTAGCCACGAATTGTTCATAAGTCATTGGTACAAAGAGGGCAGGATCCAAACGGGCAAATCACAAACATTTTCTTTTTGAAGGTAAGAGGTGATAAAGATACTGCCGATCAGCTCATTACAAACTACAGTTTGTAGGAATGACAATGTATTTTTATTCTCTCGGTGTGTATAAACATTGGATCCTGCTCCTGGTTAAAGCTGCTGGCCACTTGTCTGGGCCATCGGGGTTAAGTTATCCTTTGGGCCGAGGTCCTGCTGCGAGCCACTCTCGTAGGCACTGTCCACCGACTGCTTCCCGTCTGCAAGAAACAAACTTCCTTCAATCTCTATCAACGGTACGAACAAACCAGAGACACAGACATGGGGTAAAGGGTTGCCCCCAAACCCCTCGCCCCCTCCCCAAACCCCCTTGCCCCCATACCCCTCGCCCCCTCCCCAAACCCCCTTGCCCCCCATTGATAAAGCCCCAAACCCCTCGTCCCAGTCTCAATGACTCTATGGGTTCTTTGTGATACGTTTGGAAAATCTCAACCCAATCCGGAGTGCCCAGATTGACGAGCACAGGGACATTGTGTGGAAGCAGAAGACATGGGTATAGTTCTTAATTAATACTTTGCGTCTGTTTTCACAAAAGAGAGTGATGATGCAGACATTGCAATCGGAGGAGCAGTGTGAAATATTAGATGAAGTAAACAGTGAAAGAGGAAGTATTAAAGGGTTTAGCATCTTTGAAAGTGGATAAATTCACAGGCCCAGATGAAATGTATCCCAGACTGTTAAGAGAAGTAAGAGAGGAAATAGCAGAGGCTCTGACCATCATTGTCCAATCCTCTCTGGCTACAGGTGTGGTGCCAGAGGACTGCTAACGTGGTACCATTGTTTAAAAAGGGATAGAGAGTAATTACAGGCCAGTCAGCCTAACCTCGGTGGTGGGAAAATTATTGGAAAAAATTCTGAGGGACAGGATAAATTTTCATTTAGAAAGACATGGATTGATCAAGGACAGTCAGCACGGATTTGTTAAGGGAAGGTCGTGTCTGACTAACTTGATTGAATTTTTTGAGGAGGTAACAAGGAGGGTCGATGAGGGTAGTGCGTTTGATGTAGTCTATATGGATTTTAGCAAGGATTTTGATAAGGTCCCACATGGCAGACTGGTCCCGAAAGTAAAAGCCCATGGGATCCAAGGCAAAGTGGCAAGTTGGATCCAAAATTGGCTCAGAGGCAGGAAACAAAGGGTAATGGTCGAAGGGTGTTTTTGTGACTGGAAGGCTGTTTCCAGTGGGGTTCCGCAGGGCTCAGTACTGGGTCCCTTGCTTTTTATGCTATATATCAATGATTTGGACTTGAATGTAGGAAGTATGATTAAGAAGTTTGCAGGTGATACAAGAATTGGCCATGTGGTTGATAATGAAGAAGAAAGCTGTAGATTGCAGGAAGATATCTATGGACTGGTCAGGTGGGCAGAACATTGGCAAATGGAATTCAATCTGGAGAAGTGTGAGGTAATGCATTTGGGGAGGGCTAACAAGGCAAGGGAATACACTATAAATGGTAGGACATGGAGAAGTACAGAAGATCAGAGGGACCTTGGAGTGCATGTCCACAGATCCCTGAAGGTAGCAGGACAGGTAGATAAGGTGGTTAAGAAGGCATACGGGATACTTGCCTTTATTAGCCGTGGCATAAAATACAAGAGCAGGGAGGTTATGCTTGAACTGTATAAAACATTAGTTAGGTCACAGCTAGAATACTGCGTGCAGTTCTGGTCACCACATTACAAGGATGTGATTGCACTAGAGTGGGTGCAGAGGAGATTTACGAGGATCTTGCCTGGGCTGGAGAGTTTTAGCTATGAAGAAAGATTGGATAGGCTGGGGTTGTTTTCTTTGGAACAGAGGAGGCTGAGGGGAGATTTAATTGAGGTGTATAAAATTATGAGGGGCCTAGATAGAGTGGATAGGAAGGACCTATTTTCCTTAGCAGAGAGGTCAATAACCAGGGGGCTTAGATTTAAAGTAATTGGTCGGAAGTTTAGAGGGGATTTGAGGAGAAACTTTTTCACCCAGAGGGTGGTGGGGGTCTGGAACTCACTGCCTGAAAGGGTGGTAAAAGGCAGAAACCCTTATTGCATTTAAAAAGTACTTGGATATGCACTTGAAGAGCCGTAACCTACAAGGCTACGGACCAAGAGCTGGAAAGTGGGATTAGGCTGGATAGCTCTTTGTCGGCCGGCACGGACAAGATGGGCCGAATGGCCTCCTTCTGTGCCGTAAATGTCTATGATTTTTTGATTGCTCCTTCACCCCATCATCCCTAACAGCACAACAATAGCACAACAGATACCTGAGGATTGAAGCGCTTTATAGATTTCCGTTTTCTGGATAATATTCACTCCTTTCTCCAAGCCCAGCCATTGTAGTGCATTAATTAATTGTTCAATCGTTCCACCTGAAATCTGAAGAGGGATAAATCCGTGACTTCACTCTTCAATACTAAGTCGGCATTACATTGACACGTTCAAAACCATTGCAGGCTCCCTGTGAGCAAATGCACTGCGGCACTGGATACTCCTCGTGTGAGCTTACTGGACTGAGACATGGCCGGGGTAAGAGCAGACAGGTGGGGAGACTGGTAGGAATCTGGACTTCTCGCCCCCAAAAAGTTGTCCTCGTAATTTAACCCTTTTAGCCCTGGTATCATTCTGGTGAATCTGCGCTGCACCCGTTCCAAAGCCAGTACAGGAAACTTTGGTTTATCCGGAGGTTAATTGTCCGGAATGCTCGATCCACTGGCAAAAATCAGGAGCCGTTTTGTTAGGTTTTTTTTCTTCTCGTGGCTTTTTTTCCCCCAACAGTCAGGCTCTGGAAAGTCTCTCTGAAGCTGTTGCTAAGCAACAGAGACGCTTCCAAGGTATGGCCGACTGTTTAGAAGCTGTTGCTAAGCAACAGTGTTTGTTGCCAGATACGGAGCTCTCCGTATGCTTCAACATTGGCGCTGGTTTCTCCGGCAATTTTGATGGGACGGTAACAGCTCGGTCCCGTCAGTGCCGGATAGCACAAAGTTTCCTGTATATCCTTCCTGAGGTTCGGTGCTCAGACTTAACGCAGTGCCCCAGGTGGGGTCTGACCAAGGCTCAGTACAGCTGAATTCCAATCCCCTGCAGATAAAGGCCAACATTTAATTTGCCTTTTTGATTGCTTTTTGGAATTCTGCACCAGCTTTTAGTGATTTGTGTACATGAACACCAAAATCCCTTTGCTCCTCCACAGCTCCTAGTCTCTCACCTTGGAAAAATATTCCAATTTGTCTTTCTTAGATCCAACATGGCTGACCTCACATTTCCCCACATTCAACTACATCTGCCATAGTTTTGGCCACTCCGTTAATCTGTCTACGTCCCTTTGTAGCTTTCTCCTCCCATCCACATCCCCCTAACTTAGTGTCATCTGCAAACTTAGATATAAAACCCTCTGTTCCTTCATCCAAGCCATTGATAAATATGAAGAACTGAGGCCCCAGTACAGATCCCTGTGGGACACTGCTAGTCACATCCCGCAATCAGAGTATGTACGCTTTATCCCCACTCTGTTTCCTTCCTCCCAACCCATGTTACAAGGTTACCTCCAATTCCATATGCTCTCATTTTTGCTAATAATCTCTTGTGCAGAACCTTATCAAATGCCTTCTGGTAGTCCATATAGACAACCTTTTATAGGCACTCCCCTCTCCACCATGGGCTTCGATGGGAGAGTTAGGGTACTGGAGGGATGGGCTTCGATGGGAGAGTTAGGATACTGGAGGGATGGGCTTCGATGGGAGAGTTATGGGTCTAGAGGCAGCTGAGTGTAGCTCCCTCTACTGTTGTGAGCATTCAGCACAGACCAGAAATCTAACCGAGGACCTTCTCACTACTGTGAAGCTCAATTTCACAATGAACAATTGGGGCACGTTCCATAAAACATTTGTGTTCACATTAGACCCGTGGGTGCCTCAATTACAGGACAAAAGGGTTAATCAAACCGAGATTAACTTTAAAACTAAAATCGGGCTTTTCCCAAGTTGTGTGTTCAATGGAGTTACAGCCCGTGTCAATAGAAGTGAGCAATGAATAATAAACAGGCAAACATACGTCAAAATTATCCAACAACGACTTGCTTGGAGACTTGGCACTTTTGAGTAGCTCGGTAAGGGAGCCAAGATTCAGCTTCTCTGCCAGCTTCACCCAGTCTGCCCCGGACACCTCCTGGTTTAACACTTTGTTCAGCTCTCCCAGGGCTTCAGAACCTAGTGATGCAATACTGCCTGAAAGGAAAACAGAGCCAGCATTTAGTTTGGAGTCTAAATAACCAGGGCCTCCATACACATGCTGGGAGACAGCTTACCCAAATATTACTGCAGAGACTGGGAGGGGGTGTAACTGAGGGGCAGAGATTGGCCGACCATTTTACCCCATCGAAAACCAGACTGGGGCCGGGCACAAACTGCTCATAGGTAAAAGCAAACACCGTCACACAAACTGAGTACCTGAAAATCGCACTCCTCCAAGCTCGAGATAGGAGGAACTGATTAACAGAGACAAGGCTGACGATAAGCCAAGAAGCTGGTTTATTTTCCAGAATATATGAGACACAACAAAAGGAGCAATTCCAGACTTTTTAAAAACTTCTCCTACAATACTTCCCATAACAGCACAAAACAACTAAAGCACGCTACACTTAGCCCAATAGCTGGAAATCCTGATCTGCGGTATCCCAACTCCCAGCTCGGACACTGACCTGCGGTATCCCAACTCCCAGATCAGACACCAACCTGCGGTATCCCAACTCCCAGCTCAGACACGGACCTGCGGTATCCCAACTCCCAGATCAGACACCGACCTGCTGTATCCCAACTCCCAGATCAGACACCGACCTGCTGTATCCCAACTCCCAGATCAGACACCGACCTGCTGTATCCCAACTCCCAGATCAGACACCGACCTGCTGTATCCCAACTCCCAGATCAGACACCGACCTGCTGTATCCCAACTCCCAGATCAGACACCGACCTGCTGTATCCCAACTCCCAGCTCAGACACGGACCTGCGGTATCCCAACTCCCAGATCAGACACCGACCTGCTGTATCCCAACTCCCAGATCAGACACCGACCTGCTGTATCCCAACTCCCAGATCAGACACCGACCTGCTGTATCCCAACTCCCAGCTCAGACACGGACCTGCGGTATCCCAACTCCCAGATCAGACACCGACCTGCTGTATCCCAACTCCCAGATCAGACACCGACCTGCTGTATCCCAACTCCCAGCTCAGACACGGACCTGCTGTATCCCAACTCCCAGATCAGACACCGACCTGCGGTATCCCAACTCCCAGATCAGACACCGACCTGCTGTATCCAAACTCCCAGCTCAGACACGGACCTGCGGTATCCCAACTCCCAGCTCAGACACGGACCTGCTGTATCCAAACTCCCAGCTCAGACACGGACCTGCTGTATCCCAGCTCAGACACGGACCTGCGGTATCCCAACTCCCAGCTCAGACACGGACCTGCGGTATCCCAACTCCCAGCTCAGACACGGACCTGCTGTATCCCAACTCCCAGATCAGACACTGACCTGCTCTCTCATGGCCTTTGTTAACCTGAACCTGGGTATTTCCTTCCTGTTAATTCTGATCCCAGGAGGTGGAATCTCACTAGACGGCCTCAGCATCTAAACCCGCTGAACTAGGATAGGCGTAACCATGAAATGTCCAAACTAACTTGCAGTGTGTGAAGCACTCTGTTTCAGACAGCCCATCTGAAACTTCATCCCCAGCTCCCAGCCCTGCTGTTCTGTGAATTTAACCTGGGCAGAGCGCCGACTGGCATCTGTAGCATTGTCAGCGAGATCCTGCACGGACAGGTAGGCCTTTACAGAGCCGGAAGATCAGATGCCTCATACTGTTCCATGGACAAACTGCTCAGCACGCTTGTCCTGGGCAAGGCCAGACGGGAAAACCAGAAGTCTGCGATCAGGTATTTGAAATGTGGCAAGGTAGACCATAAGACAACTCATTGCTGGCCTCAGAAATCCTGTCATGCAAATCAGGAGGCTGCGTGAGCTTGTGAGATGAGAGGTGGCTGGTGTCGGCGTCGATAGTTTGGCACCTTGTCTTCACCTGGTTACGGTGAATGAGAAGCATGAAAGGAGGTTAGGAGACCCCGACTGCTCTTTCACCATAGTACATGACGGCCTGGTGAAGGACGACCCATTGCATAAAGGGCAAAGCTGGCCATGCTTGAGAACAGTGGATGACCACAGCAGCACCCAGGCCTGATTACACAGTGCGAGCTAGTTCATCCAGGCCATTCCGTTTTGATAGTGAATGATGTAGAGACTAAGGGGACCTGCGAGGAGAGGAGAGGAGGTCAGGGTAACGAGTCACAGGGCCAGATTATTGGCAGCTCAGACAGCTGCACAGAATGTTGATGGAATTTCATGAGGTCTAAAGCTCTTCACACCTGAAGAACTTCAGGGGGAGAGCTCGCTGGCTGAGGGAGGCAGAGCGCTGGCGAGCAGCACGCCAAGTGATCCCAGGGGATTACAGCACAGGGAGGCCTGGTTAGTCCAACCCAAGGAGGAGAAGCTGGACAGCCGCGAGCAAGGGCTCAGGGAAAGGCAGGCGGCTGATGCCACCCACTCCCGGTTCACAAGCCGAGGCTGCAGACACCGACGGTCTGTATTGAAGCCAGATGAGCCGGTTTGAGGAACGTCAGAGACCACAGTCTACTCCAAACTGGTCAACAAGGGTCAATGGTCTCCTCACAACCCCTTATTCTTAAACCCACATCCCAAGGGGCAATGGGAGGGAGCTGGTTTTATTGACCAATCACAGCGGGTAGGAGGTTAGCATCACAGCGCCACCCCCCTGCCTGGGACACACAGGGCCCCACGGGCTGTCAGATTTTAAACAGGAGACTGAAGGCAGTTCCAGAGCTGGAAGCTAAGATGCAGGAGCTCAGTTTCTGCAGTTGTAAGTTGTCTGAAAGCAACTCTGATCTCTCTGTCCTCGGCCTATTACATTGTTCAAATGAAGCTCAACATAAGCTCGAGGAACAGCACCTCCTCTTTCGATTGGGCATTTTGCAGCCTGCCGGACTCGATGTTGAGTTCAACAATTTCAGATAATAATCCCTGCCCCCATTTTTCATGCAGTATGATTTTTGCCATTCCCATTTGCAACATTTAAAAAACTGCTGAGTATTTCCAGCATTTTCTGTTGTTGTTTCAGATTTCCAGCATCCGCAGTATTTTGCAATTATATTATTAAATATTTTCCCCATTTATTGGGGAGAAAAACGAGATTGACTTAATGAAGTGGAATTTGCTTTGACTGTTACTCGAAGTTCACTCGCTGTCTGTGAAATGAAGCATCTGAATTATTTGCATCGTCCCAGTGTTCGAGTCTGCCTTTCAAAAGATTGCAGAGGTTCAGATCAGAAGGGGTTCCCACCGCTACACCCCCAGGCTGTGTGACACTGGCCCGTGCCAGACCACTCGTCAACACAAGACACTCGGACCGTTTACAGGGGGGGAGCAGCCCCATCGGACTCAAGGAAACACAAGACCATAAGAAATAGGAGCAGCATTCGGCCCCTCGAGCCTGCTCCGCCATTCAATAAGATCATGGCTGATCTTCGACCTCAACTCCACTTTCCCGCCTGATCTCCATATCCCTTGATTCCCCGAGAGTCCAAAAATCTATCGATCTCTGTCTTGAATATACTCAACGACTGAGCCTCCACAGCCCTCTGGGGAAGAGAATTCCAAAGATTCACCACCCTCTGAGTGAAGAAATTTCTCATCTCAGTCCTGAATGGCCGACCCCTTATCCTGAGACTGTGACCCCTGGTTCTAGACTCCCCAGCCAGGGGAAACATCCTCCCTGCATCGACCCTGTCAAGCCCTGTAAGAATTTTGTATGTTTCAATGAGATCACACCTCATTCTTCTAAACTCTAGAGAATATAGGCCTAGTCTACTCAATCTCTCCTCATAGGACAATCCCCCCATCCCAGGAACCAGTCTGGTGAACCTTCGTTGCACTCCCTCTATGGCAAGTATATCCTTCCTTATGTAAGGCGACCAAAACTGTCCACAATACTCCAGGTGTGGTCTCACCAGGGCTCTATATAATTGCAGTAAGACATCTTTACTCTTATACTCCAATCCTCTTGTAATAAAGGCTAACATATTATTTGCTTTCCTAATTACTTACTGTACCTGCAGGTTAACTTTCAGTGATTCGTGTACAAGGACACCCAGGTCCCTCTGAACACCAACATTTCCCAATCTTTGAAGAGAGAATACGCACGACCCCAATCTGTAACAGTGCCGTCAGCCCCTCGTCATCACAGCCCCGCCAGCCCCGCGTCATCACATCCCCGCCAGCCCAGTGTCATCACATCCCCGCCAGCCCCGCGTCATCACATCCCCGTCAGCCCCGCGTCATCACATCCCCGCCAGCCCCTCGTCCTCACATCCCCGCCAGCCCCGCGTCATCACATCCCCGCCAGCCCAGTGTCATCACATCCCCGCCAGCCCCGCGTCATCACATCCCCGCCAGCCCAGTGTCACCACATCCCCGCCAGCCCCACGTCATCACATCCCCGCCAGCCCAGTGTCCTCACATCCCCGCCAGCCCCGCGTCATCACATCCCCGCCAGCCCCGCGTCATCACAGCCCCGCCAGCCCCGCGTCATCACATCCCCGCCAGCCCCTCGTCATCACATCCCCGCCAGCCCCGCGTCATCACAGCCCCGCCAGCCCCGCGTCATCACAGCCCCGCCAGCCCCTCGTCATCACATCCCCGCCAGCCCAGTGTCCTCACAGCCCCGCCAGCCCAGTGTCCTCACATCCCCGCCAGCCCCTCGTCATCACATCCCCGCCAGCCCCGCGTCATCACATCCCCGCCAGCCCCTCGTCATCACATCCCCGCCAGCCCCTCATCACATCCCCGCCAGCCCCTCGTCATCACAACCCCGCCAGCCCCGCGTCATCACACCCCCGCCAGCCCCTCGTCATCACATCCCCGCCAGCCCAGTGTCCTCACATCCCCGCCAGCCCCTCGTCATCACATCCCCGCCAGCCCCTCGTCATCACATCCCCGCCAGCCCCTCGTCATCACATCCCCGCCAGCCCCTCGTCATCACATCCCCGCCAGCCCCTCGTCATCACATCCCCGCCAGCCCCTCGTCATCACATCCCCGCCAGCCCCTCGTCATCACATCCCCGCCAGCCCCTCGTCATCACATCCCCGCCAGCCCCTCGTCATCACATCCCCGCCAGCCCCTCGTCATCACATCCCCGCCAGCCCCTCGTCATCACAGCCCCGCCAGCCCAGTGTCATCACATCCCCGCCAGCCCCTCGTCATCACATCCCCGCCAGCCCCTCGTCATCACATCCCCGCCAGCCCCGCGTCATCACATCCCCGCCAGCCCCGCGTCATCACATCCCCGCCAGCCCCTCGTCATCACATCCCCGCCAGCCCCGCGTCATCACATCCCCGCCAGCCCCGCGTCCTCACATCCCCGCCAGCCCAGTGTCCTCACATCCCCGCCAGCCCCTCGTCATCACATCCCCGCCAGCCCCTCGTCATCACATCCCCGCCAGCCCCTCGTCATCACATCCCCGCCAGCCCCTCGTCATCACATCCCCGCCAGCCCCTCGTCATCACATCCCCGCCAGCCCCGCGTCATCACATCCCCGCCAGCCCCGCGTCCTCACATCCCCGCCAGCCCAGTGTCCTCACATCCCCGCCAGCCCCTCGTCATCACATCCCCGCCAGCCCCTCGTCATCACATCCCCGCCAGCCCCTCGTCATCACATCCCCGCCAGCCCCTCGTCATCACATCCCCGCCAGCCCCTCGTCATCACATCCCCGCCAGCCCCTCGTCATCACATCCCCGCCAGCCCCTCGTCATCACATCCCCGCCAGCCCCTCGTCATCACATCCCCGCCAGCCCCTCGTCATCACATCCCCGCCAGCCCCTCGTCATCACATCCCCGCCAGCCCCTCGTCATCACAGCCCCGCCAGCCCAGTGTCATCACATCCCCGCCAGCCCCTCGTCATCACATCCCCGCCAGCCCCTCGTCATCACATCCCCGCCAGCCCCGCGTCATCACATCCCCGCCAGCCCCGCGTCATCACATCCCCGCCAGCCCCTCGTCATCACATCCCCGCCAGCCCCTCGTCACCACATCCCCGCCAGCCCCTCGTCATCACATCCCCGCCAGCCCCTCGTCATCACAGCCCCGCGTCATCACATCCCCGCCAGCCCCGCGTCATCACACCCCCGCCAGCCCCGCGTCATCACATCCCCGCCAGCCCCGCGTCATCACATCCCCGCCAGCCCCGCGTCATCACATCCCCGCCAGCCCCGCGTCCTCACAGCCCCGCCAGCCCCTCGTCATCACATCCCCGCCAGCCCCTCGTCACCACATCCCCGCCAGCCCCGCGTCATCACATCCCCGCCAGCCCCTCGTCATCACATCCCCGCCAGCCCCTCGTCACCACATCCCCGCCAGCCCCGCGTCCTCACATCCCCGCCAGCCCCGCGTCATCACATCCCCGCCAGCCCCGCGTCATCACATCCCCGCCAGCCCCGCGTCATCACACCCCCGCCAGCCCCGCGTCATCACATCCCCGCCAGCCCCGCGTCATCACAGCCCCGCGTCATCACACCCCCGCCAGCCCCTCGTCATCACATCCCCGCCAGCCCCTCGTCACCACATCCCCGCCAGCCCCGCGTCATCACAGCCCCGCGTCATCACAACCCCGCCAGCCCCTCGTCATCACATCCCCGCCAGCCCCTCGTCATCACATCCCCGCCAGCCCCGCGTCATCACATCCCCGCCAGCCCCTCGTCATCACATCCCCGCCAGCCCAGTGTCATCACATCCCCGCCAGCCCCGCGTCATCACATCCCCGCCAGCCCCGCGTCATCACATCCCCGCCAGCCCAGTGTCATCACATCCCCGCCAGCCCAGTGTCATCACATCCCCGCCAGCCCCGCGTCATCACATCCCCGCCAGCCCCGCGTCATCACATCCCCGCCAGCCCCGCGTCATCACATCCCCGCCAGCCCCGCGTCATCACATCCCCGCCAGCCCCGCGTCATCACATCCCCGCCAGCCCCTCGTCATCACATCCCCGCCAGCCCCTCGTCATCACAGCCCCGCCAGCCCCTCGTCATCACATCCCCGCCAGCCCAGTGTCATCACATCCCCGCCAGCCCCGCGTCATCACATCCCCGCCAGCCCCGCGTCATCACATCCCCGCCAGCCCCGCGTCATCACATCCCCGCCAGCCCCTCGTCATCACATCCCCGCCAGCCCCGCGTCATCACATCCCCGCCAGCCCCTCGTCATCACATCCCCGCCAGCCCCTCGTCATCACAGCCCCGCCAGCCCCTCGTCATCACATCCCCGCCAGCCCAGTGTCATCACATCCCCGCCAGCCCCGCGTCATCACATCCCCGCCAGCCCCGCGTCATCACATCCCCGCCAGCCCCTCGTCATCACATCCCCGCCAGCCCCTCGTCATCACATCCCCGCCAGCCCCTCGTCATCACATCCCCGCCAGCCCCGCGTCATCACATCCCCGCCAGCCCCTCGTCATCACATCCCCGCCAGCCCCGCGTCATCACAGCCCCGCCAGCCCCTCGTCATCACATCCCCGCCAGCCCCGCGTCATCACAGCCCCGCCAGCCCCGCGTCATCACATCCCCGCCAGCCCCGCGTCATCACATCCCCGCCAGCCCAGCGTCATCACATCCCCGCCAGCCCCTCGTCATCACATCCCCGCCAGCCCAGTGTCATCACATCCCCGCCAGCCCAGCGTCATCACATCCCCGCCAGCCCAGCGTCATCACATCCCCGCCAGCCCAGCGTCATCACATCCCCGCCAGCCCAGCGTCATCACATCCCCGCCAGCCCCGCGTCCTCACAGCCCCGCCAGCCCCGCGTCATCACATCCCCGCCAGTCCCTCGTCATCACATCCCCGCCAGCCCAGCGTCATCACACCCCCGCCAGCCCCGCGTCATCACATCCCCGCCAGTCCCTCGTCATCACATCCCCGCCAGCCCCTCGTCATCACATCCCCGCCAGCCCCTCGTCATCACACCCCCGCCAGCCCAGTGTCATCACATCCCCGCCAGCCCCTCGTCATCACACCCCCGCCAGCCCCTCGTCATCACATCCCCGCCAGCCCCTCGTCATCACATCCCCGCCAGCCCCGCGTCATCACATCCCCGCCAGCCCAGTGTCATCACATCCCCGCCAGCCCCTCGTCATCACACCCCCGCCAGCCCAGTGTCATCACATCCCCGCCAGCCCCGCGTCATCACAGCCCCGCCAGCCCAGTGTCATCACATCCCCGTCAGCCCCTCGTCATCACATCCCCGCCAGCCCCGCGTCATCACATCCCCGCCAGCCCAGTGTCATCACATCCCCGCCAGCCCCGCGTCATCACATCCCCGCCAGCCCCGCGTCATCACATCCCCGCCAGCCCAGTGTCATCACATCCCCGCCAGCCCCTCGTCATCACATCCCCGCCAGCCCCGCGTCATCACATCCCCGCCAGCCCCGCGTCATCACATCCCCGCCAGCCCAGTGTCATCACATCCCCGCCAGCCCAGCGTCATCACATCCCCGCCAGCCCCGCGTCATCACATCCCCGCCAGCCCCTCGTCATCACATCCCCGCCAGCCCCGCGTCATCACATCCCCGCCAGCCCCTCGTCATCACATCCCCGCCAGCCCCTCGTCATCACATCCCCGCCAGCCCCTCGTCATCACATCCCCGCCAGCCCCGCGTCATCACATCCCCGCCAGCCCCGCGTCCTCACAGCCCCGCCAGCCCCGCGTCCTCACAGCCCCGCCAGCCCAGTGTCATCACATCCCCGCCAGCCCCGCGTCATCACATCCCCGCCAGCCCCGCGTCCTCACAGCCCCGCCAGCCCAGTGTCATCACATCCCCGCCAGCCCCGCGTCCTCACAGCCCCGCCAGCCCCGCGTCCTCACAGCCCCGCCAGCCCAGTGTCCTCACATCCCCGCCAGCCCCGCGTCATCACATCCCCGCCAGCCCAGTGTCCTCACATCCCCGCCAGCCCAGCGTCATCACATCCCCGCCAGCCCAGTGTCCTCACATCCCCGCCAGCCCCGCGTCATCACAGCCCCGCCAGCCCAGTGTCATCACACCCCCGCCAGCCCCGCGTCATCACATCCCCGCCAGCCCCTCGTCATCACATCCCCGCCAGCCCAGTGTCCTCACATCCCCGCCAGCCCAGCGTCATCACAGCCCCGCCAGCCCCGCGTCATCACATCCCCGCCAGCCCAGTGTCATCACAGCCCCGCCAGCCCCGCGTCATCACATCCCCGCCAGCCCAGTGTCCTCACATCCCCGCCAGCCCCGCGTCCTCACATCCCCGCCAGCCCAGTGTCATCACAGCCCCGCCAGCCCCGCGTCATCACATCCCCGCCAGCCCCGCGTCCTCACATCCCCGCCAGCCCAGTGTCATCACATCCCCGCCAGCCCCGCGTCCTCACATCCCCGCCAGCCCCTCGTCATCACATCCCCGCCAGCCCCTCGTCATCACATCCCCGCCAGCCCCTCGTCATCACAGCCCCGCCAGCCCCGCGTCATCACATCCCCGCCAGCCCAGTGTCCTCACATCCCCGCCAGCCCCGCGTCCTCACATCCCCGCCAGCCCAGTGTCATCACATCCCTGCCAGCCCCTCGTCATCACATCCCCGCCAGCCCCGCGTCATCACATCCCCGCCAGCCCAGTGTCACCACATCCCCGCCAGCCCCGCCTCATCACAGCCCCGCCAGCCCCGCGTCATCACATCCCCGCCAGCCCCGCGTCATCACAGCCCCGCCAGCCCAGTGTCCTCACATCCCCGCCAGCCCCGCGTCATCACATCCCCGCCAGCCCCGCGTCATCACATCCCCGCCAGCCCCGCGTCATCACAGCCCCGCCAGCCCAGTGTCCTCACATCCCCGCCAGCCCAGTGTCATCACATCCCCGCCAGCCCCGCGTCATCACAGCCCCGCCAGCCCAGTGTCCTCACATCCCCGCCAGCCCAGTGTCATCACATCCCCGCCAGCCCAGTGTCCTCACATCCCCGCCAGCCCAGTGTCACCACATCCCCGCCAGCCCCGTGTCCTCACATCCCTCCCTTCAATGTTGCGGTTTTCTTTAAATCTCTCCAGTTACCCACAGAAAGCTCCATTCTTTGATGCAACTCTCTTTTTGCCTTATCGGAATGTATTTATTTTGTTCTCTCTCCATCTCATATTGAAAATTTCCCAGTGCTGACCCATCGACTTGCTCTCTAACTTTTCTGCCCAGTTATTGGGGCCAAATCTCTTATTATCTCAAACTTTGCCTTTTTCCAGTCCAGCCCCCTTATCCCTGACTCTTCACTGACCTTCTCTGTTCCTGCATTGAGCCGAACAAGATCATGGTTACTATTTCCCAATTGTTTGCCCACATTTACCTCAGTTATTCACCTCGCTTCATTTCCCAGAACTAAATCAATCAATCTTCTCCTTGTTGGACTCGAGACAGACTGACATAGGGGAGCCGTCCTTGAAGGAATCCAAAAAGTGTTCCCCACTTCGACCTCGTGCATTAGATTGATTCCAGTCTATCTCGAGGATGTGAAAGGCTCTATATAAATGCTAGCTCCTCCTTTCCTCTCGCACCATGTGTTAGCAAGGCGGAGAAGCAGAAACCCCACTCAGAGGGCAGCCAAGCCGAGGGGCAGCTAGTCGAGGGCGGGATTCAAACGCTGCCTCGGAATGGAGACCAAATTCTAAATAACGAACCGGGGTGCTTGTTGGGCGCAGAGAGCTCACGAGCAGAGTGATGGAGAGTACTGACCAGTGCAGGAGCCCAATGGCTCAGGTTAGCAGCACTCTCATTAAACCTATCTTTGTCGGGCCCAAATTCAGGTGGAGAGTGGGGCACCTAATAAAAAATTAAAACCACGGGCACATGTGTAGAAAGGTTCCTTGACTGCCCAGCTCAGCAGCACACTGGGTGGCGCATGTACCCACAGTGCCCCCCCGGTGCCAGGCGCAGGGTTGAACGTGAGTGCAGGCATCTACCTTGCTGAACTTCAGCCAACAGTTGATTCTGTTCCTCCCATTTCCAAGATCCTCCCAGTAAAATGTCACGAACCTGAAGAGAATGCGAGAGACAAATTGATCAGTTTCTATGGCGATCATTCACACCAACAAGAGAAGCCCCAATCAATTCAAATTAAATTGATATTTTACTGTTCAAACATAAAAAGCTCGCTAAGTTTTCCATTTCCCACACCAGCCACCTTGGCGTTTGATTACCTGGTCAATATTTCTCCCTCAATCAACATTGCTAAAACACATTATTTGGTCATTATCACATTGCTGTTTGTGGGAGCTTGCTGTGCACAAATTGGCTGCCGCGTTTCCTACATTACAACAGTGACTACACTTCAAAGGTACTTCATTGGCTGTAAAGCACTTTGGGATGTCCTGAGGCCGTGAAAGGCGCTATAGAAATGTAAGTCTTTTTCTTTCTTTCAAATTACCAATTAACAAATCATGGCCAGTTCTTAAAGGAGACTTAAAGGAGAATATATCCACGCTCGCTGATGACACGAAGCTAGGTGGTGCAGTAAATAGTGTAGATGTGAGGCAGAAAGTTGCAAAGGGACATTGATCGATTCAGTGAGTGGACAGAACTGTGGCAGATGGAATTCAATGTGGGGAAGTGTGAGGTCATCCACTCTGGACCCAAGAAAGATCGATCAGAGTATTTTCTAAATGGCGAGAAGCTGGGAACTGTGGAGGAGCCGAGAGATTGAGGGGGCCAAGTACAGAAATCACTAAAAGCTAGTGGACAAATACAAAAAATAATTTAAAAGGCTAATGGAATGTTGGCCTTTATCTCGGAGGCTGGAATACAAAGGGGTGAAGTTATGTTACCGCTGCACAGAGCTCTGGTTAGACCCCATCTGGACACTGGGTTCAGTTCTGGGCCCCGCACCTCGGGCAGGATATATTGGCCTCGGAGGGGGAGCAGCGCAGATTCACCAGAATGATCCCGGGGCTAAAGGGGTTAAATTCCGAGGACAGGTTGCCCAGACTGGGCTTGTATTCCCTCGAGTTTAGAAGAATAAGGGGTGATCTAATCGAGGTGTTGATAGGATGGGCTGCTTCCTCCTCCAGTTGCGCACATACCTTCTGGCTGTCAGTGATGTCGAGTGGTGTGTGCCCACGGCAGATCCCCAGATCCGATTCATTCTCGTCCTCGGACTCCAATATGGGCTCATAGTTTTCTGCATTTTGATCAGCTCCTGGTGTTGGGGGGAAAGAAAGATGAAGGAGGTTAGAAGTCAAATGCATTTCTCAGTCATAAATGTACTCTGCTTGTCCCCGAGATTCTGCCCGAGGGGGAAGTGGGGTCAACTTGTATTCAGCCAGTAATTTGGGGGGGGGGGGGGGGGAGGTGAGTAGACGGGTGTCAGGGGGTGTGTAGACGGGCGTCAGGGGGTGTGTAGACGGGTGTCAGGGGGTGTGTAGACGGGTGTTGAGGGGGGGATATGAGGAGCAGACAGGCGTTGATGTCTAGCATTACTCCGCAAGTCTGTGTAGTGATCAGGAGCAGGAACCCGGACTCATTTGCCTCCTGTTCCCGGCCCAGCAGCGCAAACTGCAACACCCCGGCCAGACCAGCCAAGCCCCACAGGTCAGGCTCTCAGCCTGGGTCTGTATTTCTCAGTACCTCCCCACGCCACGCACCGCCACACGGAGCCTGCAAACAACTGCGAGCTCCGCCTGCGATGGTTCAGTGACTGGATCCAGTGAAGGGCTGAGCTACAGAGAGCGGGAGATTCCCAGGTTCAATACCCAGTCTGCGATGAGTTAACTGATCCCAGCTGTAGTGGCAGTCGGGCTACAATGGGACTCAGTGCCCCTGGGCTCCTGCTCCCATCACCATCACTATGAAGGCGCCAGATAAAGGCAGGACCGAGCTTGGCTGGGCTGGCTCCATGGCACAGAGTGGTGAAAGGCAAGTTGTGTTTGAGAAGTAGTGACCGATTGGGTAGATTAAGGGGATGCAGTGTCTATGGATTGTCAGAGGGCATTTGAGAAGCTGTCTCACAGGAGGTTTGTTACAAACATTCAGCCATACAGTACAAGAGGAAATGTGGCAGCAAGGATAGTGAGCTGGCTGATGGACAGAAACCAAGGGTTAGAGTTAATGGGTGCTGTTGGATTGGAGGTGGGTTGAAGGTGTGTACCTCAGGGCTCAGTGGGGGGGCGGGGGGAGGGGGGTGTAACCCGGGGCTCAGTGGGGAGGGGGGGTACCCCCGGGGTTCAGTGGGGAGGGGGTGTACCCCCGGGGGCTCAGTGGGGAGGGGGTGTACCCCCGGGGTTCAGTGGGGAGGGGGTGTAACCCGGGGCTCAGTGGGGGGGCGGGGGGAGGGGGTGTACAATACAATACAATACAAGTCGCTTTATTGCATGATAAGGTACATCTTATGTTGCCAAAGCATCAAAATACATTTATGGTTGAACACATAAACGCGGTTCCATTCATACAGTGTATAAACAGGTATATCCCTGAGTTTATAAATATATTTTTCGCCTTGTTATATATACTCTTGTCTTAGTTTACTGGTTGTCCCTCTGTTCATGGCAAGCTGTAACATAGTGTGCCGCCAGTGTTACACAGCTTCTCTCCTCCCCCAGTAGGAATGGGAGTTTTTGGTTGTCAGTTAGATTTCTGAATTCAGGGCATATTGTGAGAATTTTTGATAGAAATTCTCTCTGATGCCCTGATATTTTCCACAGGCTGTGAGGAAGTGCATCTCTGTCTCAACTACTCCCTGACTGCAGTGAGAGCATACCCGGGGCTCAGTGGGGAGGGGGGTGTACCCCCGGGGCTCAGTGGGGGGGGCGGGGGGAGGGGGGGTACCCCCGGGGGCTCAGTGGGGAGGGGGGTGTACCCCCGGGGCTCAGTGGGGGGGGCGGGGGGAGGGGGGGTACCCCCGGGGGCTCAGTGGGGAGGGGGTGTACCCCCGGGGTTCAGTGGGGAGGGGGTGTACCCCCGGGGCTCAGTGGGGAGGGGGGTGTACCCCCGGGGCTCAGTGGGGAGGGGGGTGTACCCCCGGGGCTCAGTGGGGAGGGGGGTGTACCCCCGGGGCTCAGTGGGGAGGGGGGTGTACCCCCGGGGCTCAGTGGGGAGGGGGTGTACCCCCGGGGTTCAGTGGGGAGGGGGTGTACCCCCGGGGGCTCAGTGGGGAGGGGGGGTACCCCCGGGGCTCAGTGGGGAGGGGGGGGTACCCCCGGGGCTCAGTGGGGAGGGGGTGTACCCCCGGGGTTCAGTGGGGAGGGGGGGTACCCCCGGGGCTCAGTGGGGAGGGGGGGTGTACCCCCGGGGTTCAGTGGGGAGGGGGTGTACCCCCGGGGTTCAGTGGGGAGGGGGTGTACCCCCGGGGTTCAGTGGGGAGGGGGTGTACCCCCGGGGCTCAGTGGGGAGGGGGTGTACCCCAGGGTTCAGTGGGGAGGGGGTGTACCCCCGGGGTTCAGTGGGGAGGGGGTGTACCCCCGGGGTTCAGTGGGGAGGGGGGTGTACCCGGGGCTCAGTGGGGAGGGGGTGTACCCCAGGGTTCAGTGGGGAGGGGGTGTACCCCTGGGGTCAGTGGGGAGGGGGGTGTACCCTGGGGTCAGTGGGGAGGGGGTGTACCCCCGGGTTCAGTGGGGAGGGGGGTGTACCCCCGGGTTCAGTGGGGAGGGGGTGTACCCCCGGGTTCAGTGGGGAGGGGGGTGTACCCCCGGGTTCAGTGGGGAGGGGGGTGGGCGGGGGTGTACCCCGGGGCTCAGTGTTGCGCCCACTTTTGTTCTCTGTGTAAATGGATGGTTTGGATTTGGGAATAAGGAAGCACGATCCTGAAATCTGCTCGTGACACAAAAGGAGGTTTGGCAAACTGGGAAAGATTTCAGGAAGACACAGGTAGGTGGAATGGTCAGACAGGGGGCAGGTACATGGTCAAATAACTCATTCCCTGAAAGTGCAGGTAGGTAAAGACTGAAAAAGGCCAACGCTACATTGGGTTTTATAAACTGGGGCATAAAATACAAGAGTGAGGAGGCAACGATAAATCTGTAGAAGGTTGGGTCACAGTTAGAGCGCTGTGTGCAGTGTCAAGCACTCCATTATAGAAAAGGACATTGGAGCTATTCATCAGAATGGGATTATGAAGAGAGACTGGAGGAATTGGGCCTATTTCCATTGGAGCAAAGTCAAAAGGAGGAGATTGAATCGTTTTTAAATGTGTACAGGGTTTTGATTGTGAATCGGGACTATTTCCTCTGGTTGGGGAGGTCAGTGATGAGAGTTCATCAATTTAAAATTGTCAGAGAGAATGAGGAGAGGGGGTGGGAGAAATCCCTTTACACAGAGGGGTGTTGGAGCAGAGGATGCTTTGCCACAGGGAGTGACTGAGGCCGAGACCACTGCATCTTTCAAGGGAAAAGTAGATAAACATTCAAAGCAGAGGAAGATACAAGGCCAGTGGATTAGTTTTGACTAGCTCTAGCAAAGAGCGGGCACAGACACGAAGGGCCAAACGGCCTCCTCCTGTGTTGTAAGCTTCGATGGGTCTATGGCTCAGACACAAAATACGGCCTCTTCAGGAGGGGAGAAAACCTGGATAAAGGACTTAGGTTAAAAATTCAAATCCTGGCTTTTTGAAAATAGACGCCGAGACACACAGAGAATTTCAAATGGTGACAAATCCAGTCCCCGGACGCAAGGAGGTTTGCACACATCAGTTGGCAAAGTAACAACACTGAGAACAGGAGAGAATTGAAGTGACTGTATCAAACCTGCAGTGAGGAGCATAGCTGCGAGGGCTGGGAACCCGTAGCCTGCGGCCAAGTGAAGAGCAGTGTTCCCCTCAAACGTCGGGAGGTCAACCTCCACACCAGCCTGTGAACAGCAACAAAACCTTGTAAGAAGCATCTTCCTGGGACTGGGTGTTGCAGTGAGATCAGCGCCTGGTCCATTCAGCTCGGAGTCAGGGCTTCAATGTGGAGCAGATAGACGGACTGAATGTCTTTTCTCCGTCAGTTTGAAGGGTCCTGTTCAGCTCTCGCTGCAAACATTATTCCTCAGGGACCACTTCTGGTCTTGCTCCCCAGCTGCTTCCTCAGACTGAACCCAACCTTGATGCTCAACCCTGAACTGCCTAAAATCTAGTCCATCACCACTAACACCTTTAGAGCACGGCTACAGATCAGGAAACTTCCTCCAATAGCACGGCTACAGATCAGGAAACTTCCTCCAATAGCACGGCTACAGATCAGGAAACTTCCTCCAATAGCACGGCTACAGATCAGGAAACTTCCTCCAATAGCACGGCTACGGATCAGGAAACTTCCTCCAATAGCACGGCTACAGATCAGGAAACTTCCTCCAATAGCACGGCTACAGATCAGGAAACTTCCTCCAATAGCACGGCTACAGATCAGGAAACTTCCTCCAATAGCACGGCTACAGATCAGGAAACTTCCTCCAATAGCACGGCTACAGATCAGGAAACTTCCTCCAATAGCACAACTACAGATCAGGGCCCGACATTCCTTTAAACACCCGAGGTGGTTGCTTCCTGTGCTGCACTATCTAATTAAAGGGACAAGCTGGCACATTGAGAAAGGCTTTCATCTTTGGCTTTCTGCATGAGAAGTGGTTTTGATGTCTCACAACTTGTTGCTGAATCCTGCCACAATATCACAACAACACTTAATGAACAGCTCTTTACTCCAACAAGTACGCACATTCCCACTGCCCATCGTCTCCATGGGGTGTCCCTTTAACCCACTCCATCCCAGGCTCACTGCAAAGGCTCCCAGAGACTTGCTCGAGATGGATTTGCCAACCCAGCCTCATAGAGCAACCCAATCCCAGGGGAGGGAGGGCACATTGAGCTGAACTTCAGGAGCAGAGATGATGAGTTTGGTTTCTGACAGCAACATATGGATTTAAATACTTTCAACTCTTCATCAGCCGCTGAAATGACAGCATGCCTGCTCCCATTAACACACAGATCATTCTGGACCATTCACGGGACTTTTACTCGTGCTGTCTTTAAGGTTCCAGAAGTGCCCCGACTCTCTCTTCCCCAGCTGGCAAGCGTGTAATAGTGCACGTCACTCGGACACTTGCATTATTATTTCAATGAGTCCCGAGAGGAGGATGGGACGCGGAGGGGAGGGTCCTTTCATAGCGCACGCCTGGGACAGTCCATCCAGGCTGCACCTGGGGAGCGCCGGGAGAGCAAGCTCGGCCCTCAGGAGCGCTAGAGGTGATGGAACGGGCAGGTTTACCAGCGGTGTGACGTGCACCAACCTGCAGAGTGGGCGGTGGGAGGGGAGGGCGAGAACACTGATACCCTATGTCCAACAAGAGACACTGTTACTGTGACAACCTGTACAAAATGACCTACTTCAATTAAGAGATGTCCGGCCAGATTCAGACTGTGCATCTCCACGGCCAGGTGCAGTGGAGTTCGGCCACTCTTCTGTTCGGCCACATTTCTTTCCGCCCCTTTGCTCAGTAGAATTTCCACCAGATCTTCGTTGAGTGCTTTGACTGCCAGGTGCACTGGGTACAGTCCTGGAGAAGGAAGAGGCTCAGATTCAGATACAAAGACAGCTTAAAATGTACAGTCACTGACTGGGTAAAAGATATTATGTCAGACGGCGACTGAAGTTCTTTTATTAAAAAAAAAGCTTTAAGTTTTGGATTTTTTATGTTGAATTTTATTCCCCTCCCGTCCTGAGATGATGACCCTCGCTGGGTGTGACCACTGATGGGGGACAGTGCCGGGGACCAAGGGGGAGAGGGGAGGGCACAGTGCCGGACACTGGGCGTGGGGTGGGCCCACAGTGCCGGCGATGCCAGTTCCACGGGCGTGCTTGCACCTTGGTTCTCACTCAGTCACTGCCACCTGATGCTGTCAGTGGTCACACACAGGATCCTAGATAAGGGTCAGGAGCAAGAGTCTGGGCCTATTTTTCCTTTCTGCATTGCAAGGGAACTATACAAATCGCAGTGACCCCCACCATCTCAGCTGAGGTCAGCTAATTCAGCAGAGACCAGGGGTCGAACCTGCGACCTTCTGATCTCGGAGTTGGTAGCGGTTGGAGCCGGTGGATTTAGCCAGTGGGTATGCGAGTACCTCACATGCATTACCTACCATTGCAGTCTGGCAACTTGATCAGCTTGCTCAGGGCATGCGGTTTGAGGTGTTGCAGCAATAACTGCACCATCTGCTCATCCTTTCTGTGGAGGGCAAGATGGAGGATGGAGTTTCCATGACGATCCAAAATGCTGGCATCAGCCCCAGCAGTGAGCAGCAGCTCGACGATCCGGTGTTGCTGGGTGATTACTCCGAGGTGCAGAGGAGTCTGGGATACAGAAAAAACAATCACAAAACCTTTAGGCTCGAAACATTGTCACCAAACTGCTAACCCATGCTGTACCTGCCCTGAGAGTGTTTGATGGGACAGTGTAGAGGGAGCTTTACTCTGTATCTAACCCGTGCTGTACCTGCCCTGGGAGTGTTTGATGGGACAGTGTAGAGGGAGCTTTACTCTGTATCTAACCCGGGCTGTACCTGCCCCGGGAGTGTTTGATGGGACAGTGTAGAGGGAGCTTTACTCTGTATCTAACCCAGGCTGTACCTGCCCCGGGAGTGTTTGATGGGACAGTGTAGAGGGAGCTTTACTCTGTATCTAACCCGTGCTGTACCTGCCCTGGGAGTGTTTGATGGGACAGTGTAGAGGGAGCTTTGCTCTGTATCTAACCCGTGCTGTACCTGCCCTGGGAGTGTTTGATGGGACAGTGTAGAGGAAGCTTTACTCTGTATCTAATTCCGTGCTGTACCTGCCCTGGGAGTGTTTGATGGGACAGTGTAGAGGGAGGTTTGCTCTGTATCTAACCTGTGCTGTACCTGAACTGTGTACAGTGAATTTGCTGCAATAGTATTTTGCATTTGAATGAACACAAATACAGGAAACTTTCTGGTATCCGGCACTGACGGGACCGAGCTGGTGCCGGTCGATCAACACTGCCGGAGAAACCAGCGCTAATGTTAAAACATACGGAGCTTCTGAGCTCCATATCTAGCAACAAACCCTGTTGCTTAGCAACAGCTTCAAAACAGTCGGCGCAGCTTGCAAGCGTCTCTGTAGCTAAGCAACAGCTTCAGCTAGACGCTTGCAGAGCCAGGAATGGAGAAAAAAAGCAACGAAAAGTAAAAAAAAAGTTATCTGAACCAACTCCTGAATTTTGCCGGTGGATAGAGCATTCCGGAGATTTAACCTCCGTTTAAACGGAAGTTTCCTGTATAACAAATGACTTGAACTCGGGAATCGGAAGTAAAATTTCAAAATTTACAGGCGACACCAAATTGGGGGGTATAGTCAATACGGAGGTAGAATGTGACAAAATATAAGACATCAATAAACTTGTAGAATGGGCACATAATTGACAAATGAACTTCAATATAATGAAGTGTGAGGTGGTACATTTTGGTTGGAAGAATGAGGAGGTCACATGCTGGATAATAAGTCTAAACGGGGTGGAGGAGCAGAGGGATCTGGGGGTACAGACACACAAATCACTAAAAGTAGTGACACAAGTTCACAAGGCTATTTAAAAAAACAAACCAAGCACTGGGGATCATTTCTAGAGGGATAGAATTGAAAAGCAGAGAAGTCAAGTTGAACTTGTCTAGAACCTTGGTTAGACCACACTTGGAGTTCTGTGAACAGTTCTGGTCTCCCTATTATAAAAAGGACATAGAGACACCAGGACTGCGAGGTTCTACCTACAGTGTATTAGGAAAGATTGAACAGGCTGGGGCTCTTTTCTCTAGAAATAGGGCTGAGGGGTGACTTGATAGAAGTCTCTAAGAATCTGAAAGGTTTTGATAGTGTAGACGTAGAGAAAATGTTCCCACTTGAGGGCGAGACCAGAACTAGGGGCCATCAATACAAGTCACTAATAAATCCAATAGGGAATTCAGGAGAAATTTCTTTACCCAGAGAGTGGTGAGATTGTGGAACTCGCTGCCACAGGGAGTGGTTGAGGTGAATAGTATAGATGCATTTAAGGGGAAGCTAGACAAGTACACGAGGGGGAAGGGAATAGAAAGATATGGTGATAGAGTTGGATGAAGAGGGGTGGGAGGAGGCTCGTGTGGCATAGTGGTTAGCACTGTTGCCTCACAGCGCCAGGGACCCGGGTTCGAATCCGGCCTCGGGCGACTGTCTGTGTGGAGTTTGCACATTCTCCCCGTGTTTGCGTGGGTTTTCTCCGGGTGCTCCGGTTTCCTCCCACAGTCCAAAGATGTGCGGGTTAGGTTGATTGGCTATGATAAATTGACCCTTAGTGGTAGGGGGATTAAATACGTGGGGTTACGGGAATAGGGTGGGATATGTGTTGGTGTAGGGGTTACGGGGATCGGGTGGGATATGTGGCGGTGCAGGCTCGATGGGCCGAAATGGCCTCTATCTGCACTGTGGGGTTTCTGTGATAAACACCAGCATGGACCAGTTAGGCTGAATGGCCTGTTTCTGTGCTGTCGACTCGATGTAATGTAACAGCAAGAGCTGAAAGTAGGATACTGGAAGTCTGGTGTTCAGAGACTGACCTGGCGTAGGTCGTTGGGGGTGTTGATGATGTTCTGCCGTGGGATACTGACGATAACCTGCAGGAGTTGCTGAGCCACGAGGGGCTGTTGGTGGATGATGGCCAAATGCAATGATCTGTGGAGGGAAGAGGTCTCGTTAGAAGAGCAGCCCAATACTGTCTCAGGGTGTTTGATGATACTTTGTGCAACACACTGCCGGCTTGAGATGGCAATGCCACATTCCTCCCTGCCTGAATTGGGGGACAGGTTCCACGGGTACCTCCCTCTGTGGCCACCTGTCCTGTGTGGGCCTGGATGGGGAGTGTTGGCCTTTGAGGTCAAGTATTCCACCATCAAAGCTGAGTCTGGACACATTGGCGTCAGATATCCACTTCTCAGCCGCAGTTGGCGGCCAGCGGTTGGGAGGGGGAATCGTGGACAATCTCCCCTCCCAAAGCTGGGCGCTGGAGCCAATTGGACTGCCCCAATTACTGCCCTGCCTGACATCGGCAAACTCAACCCAGATCCGGGACGGTACCTGCTGCTATGTGAGATTTAGGGCTGCTGTAGGGGCAGGTACCCAGGCCACGAGTAAAACCAATCCTCTCCGAGGCTCTTCCTCCTCCGCCTGGCATCGGTTTCTCTTCCCCTTATTTTCAAAGTGCTTTTGGATGATTCTTTACATTAAATGCACTATTTTAATGCAACTTATTGGAATACATATACTATATATAAACCCGTCACCAAACCCATTGCCATGGATACATCACTGTAAACACACTACTGCTGTTCCATGAAGCAATACTTACGTGTCTCCATTTTCATCCTGAATAGCCGTCAGGTGTCTCTGGACAGCCAATAGCATGCGTACGTCCCCGGTGATGGCATAGTCCAGTAAAGCCCGGGCTGTGCGCTCAGTGATCTGCAGAGCTCTCAGACGAAGAAATTGCTCTGCAGAATGAGGAAAGAATTGGTGATCTATACATCAACACCTCACAGTATCGAGTCTGACTCGTGATCTACATAGAAACAGGACGAGAACATTCAATGAGATCGTGGCTGATCTGCGGCCTAACTCCATATACCCGCCTTTGCCCCATATCCCTAAATACCTTTGGTTAACAAAAATCTATCAATCTCATTTAAAATTTACAATTGTGTAGAAGTATTTCCCAACATCACTCCTGAAAGGTCTGGCTTTAATTTTTAGACTATGCCCCCTAGTCCTAGAATCCCCAACCAGCGGAAACAGTTTCTCTCTATCTATCCCATCAGTTCCCCTTAATATCTTGAAAACTTTGTTCAGATCACCCCTTAACCTTCTAAATTCTAAGGAATACAACCCTAGTTTGTGTAATCTCTCCTCGTAATTTAACCCTTGGAGTCCGGGTATCATTCCGGTAAACCTGCGCTGCACTCCCTCCAAGGCCAATATATCCTTCCTCAGGTGTGGGGCCCAGAACTGCTCCCAGTGCTCCAGGTGTGGTCTAACCAGGGCTTTGTGTAGCTGCAGCGTAACTTCTACCCCCTTGTATTCTAGTCCTAACATCTACCCCCTATTCTAGTTCTCTAGATATAAAGGCCAGCATTCCATTATCCTTTTTGATTATTTTCTGTACCTGTTCATGACATTTAAAAAAATCTATATACATGGACCCCTAAGTCTCTTTGGACCGCCAGTTTCTAGCTTTTCACCATTTAAAAAGTTCCCTGTTCTAGCCCATTTAGGTCCAAAGTGGATGACCTCACTGGGTCAAAATCCTGGAACTCCCTCCCTAACAGCACCGTGGGAGCACCTTCACCACACGGACTGCAGCGGTTCAAGGCGGCGGCTCACCACCACCTTCTCCAGGACAACTAGGGATGAGCAATAAATGCTGGCCTTGCCAGCGACGCCCACATCCCAGGAACGAATTAAAAAAAACATGTGGACATTCCCCTGTCCACTGGTTTAGTCACCTCTTTAAAAAATGCAATCAGGTTCATCAGGCATGACTTGCCCTTTACAAATCCATGCTGGCTCTCTCTGATCAGGTGTTCAGTCACTCGTTCCTTCATTATAGACTCTAGTAATTTCCTCAGAATAGATGTTAGGATAACTGGTTTATAATTCCCTGGTTTCCCTCTCTCACCTTTCTTAAATAGTGGAGTGACATGTGCCATTTTCCAATCTAAAGGAATGGTTCCTGAATGAAGAGAACTTTGGAAGATGATAGTTAGGGCACCCACTTCCTTTAAAACCCTGGGATGGAAACCATCTGGTCCTGGGGATTTGTCACTCTTCAGTGCTATTATTTTCTTCATCACTGTTATTTTGCTTACGTTAATATTGGTGAGTCCCCGTCCCAGATACAGATTGACACCTCATAGTATCGAGTCTGACTAGTGATCCATAGATTAACACCTCACAGTAATAAGCTTGACTAGTGATCTATTGATTAACACCTCACAGTATAGAGTCAGACACCAAATTAATTAACAGGTCACTCAAATAGAACACTGGTAAACAGCATGTTACAATGGGGGTGTCGCAATGACAATAGAATAAGCATGTTTAATGGGGACTCTTAGGGGCTAAATAAAAATGAGACGTGATGATGAGCACATTCTAATGTGAATAGAGATGTCTTGTAATAAGGATGTGTTGTAATGAGTGTAAAGGGAGGTGTGTAAGAAGGAGTGTAAAGGGAGGTGTGTAAGAAGGAGTGTAAAGGGAGGTGTGTAAGAAGGAGTGTAAAGGGAGGTGTGTAAGAAGGAGTGTAAAGGGAGGTGTGTAAGAAGGAGTGTAAAGGGAGGTGTGTAAGAAGGAGTGTAAAGGGAGGTGTGTAAGAAGGAGTGTAAAGGGAGGTGTGTAAGAAGGAGTGTAAAGGGAGGTGTGTAAGAAGGAGTGTAAAGGGAGGTGTGTAAGAAGGAGTGTAAAGGGAGGTGTGTAAGAAGGAGTGTAAAGGGAGGTGTGTAAGAAGGAGTGTAAAGGGAGGTGTGTAAGAAGGAGTGTAAAGGGAGGTGTGTAAGAAGGAGTGTAAAGGGAGGTGTGTAAGAAGGAGTGTAAAGGGAGGTGTGTAAGAAGGAGTGTAAAGGGAGGTGTGTAAGAAGGAGTGTAAAGGGAGGTGTGTAAGAAGGAGTGTAAAGGGAGGTGTGTAAGAAGGAGTGTAAAGGGAGGTGTGTAAGAAGGAGTGTAAAGGGAGGTGTGTAAGAAGGAGTGTAAAGGGAGGTGTGTAAGAAGGAGTGTAAAGGGAGGTGTGTAAGAAGGAGTGTAAAGGGAGGTGTGTAAGAAGGAGTGTGCGCAGTGGGGAGCCTGTGCAGTCGGTGAATATGTGCAATTTTCGGGATGTGGGAGTCGCTGGCAATGCCAGCATTTATTGCCCTTCCCTAGTTGCCTGCCAGAAGGTGGCGAGCTGCCTTGAACCACTGCAGTCTGAGTGAAGGTGCTCTCAGTGCGGTTAGGGGGAGACTTTCAGGACTTGACCCACTGACAATGAAGGAATGGCGAAATACTTCCAAGTCAAGGTAGTGTGTGACTTGGAGCCTCTGACCTGCTCTTGTCACCACAGTATTTATGTGGCTAGCCCAGTTCAGTTTCTGGTCAATGGTGACCCCCAGGATGTTGATGGTGGGGGATTCGGCGATGGTAATGCCATTGAATGGCAAGGGGCGGTGGTTAGCTGCTCGCTTGTTGGAGATAGTCGTTGCCTGGCACTTGTGGTGCGAATGTTACCTGCCACTAATCAGCCCAAGCCTCAATGTCGTCCAGGTCTTGTTGCATGCGGGCATGGACTGCTTCATTATCTGAGGAGTTGTGAATGGCACTGAACACTGTGCAGTCATCAGCGAACATCCCCATTTCTGACCTTATGTTGGAGGGCAGGTCATTGATGAAACAGCTGAAGGTGGTTGGGTCTAGGACACTGCCCTGAGGAACTCCTGCAGCCATGTCCTGGGGCTGTTGATTGACCTTCAATCACCACAACCATCTTCCTTTGTGCTAGGTATGACTCCAGCCAGTGGAGGTTTCCCCCCGATTCCCATTGACTTCAGTTTTACTAGGGCTCCTTGATGCCACACCCGGTCAAATGCTGCCTGGTTAAGGGCAGTCACTCGAGGTTCTATATAGATTCACCATTACTTCTCAACTTTTGTATTCTATACCTCTTGCCATAAAACCCAGGATTCCATGACCTTTTTTACAGCCTTATCCACTAGAGGTGCTGCTTTAATATGAACCTGAAGCCCTCAAGTCTCTCAGCTCTTCCACATCAATCAGCCTCCCCCCCTTCAATGTAGAATTATTAATTTTATTTCCCACTGCACCTCCTCACACTCACTGACATTGAGCATTTTGCCCATTCCATCATCTTACAATATCCCCCTCGCAGTTTCCTTTGGTTCCCAGAATTGTTTACTATGCCTCGGACTTTAGTATTGTTTGCAAATTTGGTCACCACTCCTGCTAATTGTCGACGTAAACGGTGAACAGAAGAGAACTCAGCGAGTCTGTTACCCACTTCCAACCACTCTGAGAAAAGCCCCTCAACTCCGACTCTCTCTCCTACTCAGTTTTGAATCCAATGCCTCCCTGTTAATTCCATGTCCCTTCTCCAGTCTCCCATGTGGTACTTTGTCAAAGGCTTTCTGATAGTCCATGTATACTACATCCGCTGCATTTCAACGTATACTGTATCACGTACCTGGCTGTGACAGGTTGATGTGCTGGTCAGTGGTGTGTTGGGCCTCCCCGGAGGAGCTGTCTGCGTCCTGGGCTCTGGGTTGGGATGTCGTGCTCTGTTGGGGGCTCTGCTCGGTGGTTAGATCCATACCCCCCTGTGATCCCCCCGTGTGTTGCATCCCCTGCTGATACGTACATTGCGTGCCTCCAAAACTGTTCACATAGCCCAAACAATTAAAGTTATAGCCTGGGGAGAGAGCAACAAAGACCCTGTGAGTCCAGCATTAGTCTCCCAGACACTGCCTTACCCCCCCACCCACCCCGGACAGTATCCACCGCCCCCCCTCCATCCCACTACCCTCCACCCCACCCCCTCTCCTCAACATCCCCCCACCCACTCCCCCCTCCACAACCCACCACACCCGCATCCGCCCCCCTCCACCCCATGCCCACCCCTCCACCTCCTCCCACCCCACCCGCCACCACAACCCCCACCCCACCTCCACAACCCTCCCACCCTACCCCACCCCCTCTGCTCCACAACCCTCCCACCCGGCCCCCCCTCCAACCCCACCCCACCCCACCCAGCCCCCCTCCACCACCCTCCCACCTCCTCCACTCCATCTAAAATCTAAAACCCAGGCCTCACCTCCTCCTCCTCTTCCTCCTCCGAAGCCTGCAGCCCCTCCTGATGGACCCCCTCCCCCAAAATGATCGGAGAAGTGAGGGAGTTTCTTCAGCCTCTTCCGATGGACTTCTTCCTTGTCTGTTGGAGGGAAAATGAGAGCAATGCAGAGAGTGACTTGGGACGGCTGTACATGAAACCAGTCAGTGTTTGCAAAAAGTAACCCCGCTGAACAGCTAACCAGTGCCGGCAGAAAAGACACGAGTGAGAAGACACAAAACAAAAGCAAATTCTATTTTAGGGAAATCACTACATCAGTACTGCAGCCCCAGGACGCTCTGACCCTCCCCCGGGACCCCCTCCAGCCTGGGGAATGAGCTAATCCCGGTCCTCCCGAGTAGTCAGGAGCGGACCCAGCATCGATCGAGGATTGGGATTAGGGCCTTGCGGTTTGTACTGTGTAAAGTGACGTGTTGACATCCGAGCTCTCGGGAGAACTTCCATTTCTGTGGCTCCTCTTACTCGTCAGAGCTTTAACGGGACGCTGAACTGCACGTGTGGGGGCGGCGGGGATCTGGTGCTGGCAGAGCGATGGGGCTGCACAGGACAGAGGGATAATATCCACATTCTTTTGTCCATTCTAGCCACAGTTACCTTGAATTTTTCAATACTGAGCTAATGCTCACTCGGGTTTCCCGCTCCCAGCCACCCCGGGATTCCTGCCCTTCACAGAGTGGGATTAGACTAGGTGGGATATTAAAGGGTGTGGGGAGTGAGGGGTTAGACTGGATGGGATATTAAAGGGTGTGGGGAGTGAGGGGGAGAGTGGGATTAGACTGGGTGGGATATTAAAGGGTACGGAGAGTGAGAGGGAGAGTGGGGGGGGAGACTGGGTGGGATATTAAAGGGTACGGGGAGTGAGCAGGAGAGTGGGATTAGACTGGGTGGCTCAAGTGGACAAAAACACCATCGATCAAATTGGCTGTTTATGTGCTGTAACATTCCATGTGGAATTTGGGATTGCCTTTATTAATCCATGATTTAGTGTCTGTGACACTGTGGGAGGTGCTGCTGGGTATTAGTAACAGGCAGATTGGCCACCAGAGAGGGGTCAATGCAGGACATTACAGGACTGGGCAGAGAGGCCACTATGGTCTCCACTAAAGGCCTAGTGTGTAAATGCCTCGAAGGCTCAAGTGTGATCCCGGTTGACATTGAGCGGTCTCTGTCAGCTCAGCACATTGATGCACGGACCTGGATTCTCACCTCCCCCCCCCCTCGCTGGCGGAAGCACATCTGCCATAGAATTTGCCGCAACCAACAAATTCACCGCCAAATTCACCAAAATGAAAGCTGGTAAAAACCAGATTGCATTTCCTGTTTGTGGGACCTTGCTGTGCGGCAACTGGCTGGGAGTTTGGCAACACTTCACAAAGTAATTCATTGGCTGTGAAGCGTTCCGAGACGTCCTGAGGTGATGATAAGCTGCTTTATAAATGCCACTTCTCTCTTTTTCTTTCAGTCGCTCAGGTTTCATCTGCTGAGCTCTCAAAGCAGCAATGGGACTTCAGTCGCCCAGTCACCGTCTAACTGGAGTTGCCGCTCCACACCAGGACTGCAACCTTACCTTCCACTCTGGGGCAATACGTGAATGCTTTGGCCTCACTCGTTTCCCCATCTTTCTTCCTCTTCAGTTGGACAAAGACGGTGATCGGTTTGGCAATATCGATGTTCCAGTATTGAGGGGTCCGGAAAACAATCGCAAACTGAGAAATAAACAAACCCACAAAGAAATGGCATTTACAGATGTTTTGAACAGCTGCCAAGCAACATCACTGCAATGGGCAACATCTGGTGACGGTGACACTGTAGGAGGATCACAGTCCTGATGATTTAGTTGCCGTGGCTCAGTGGGCAGCACTCGCTCGCTTCTTGAGTCAGAAGGTTGTGGGTTCAAGTCCCACTCCAGGGACTTGAGCACAAAATCCAGGCTGACACACCAGTGCAGTGCTGAGGGAGAGCTGCACTGGTCGGAGGTGCCGTCTTTGATATGAGATGTTAAACCAAGGCAAAACTGAGAAAGATCCCACGGCACTATTTGGAAGAGCAGGTGAGTTCTCCCCGGTGTCCTGGCCAATATTTATCCCTTAAACAACATCACTAAAAATGGATTATCTGGTCATTATCACATTGCTGTTTGTGGGAGCTTGCTGTGCGCAGATTGGCTGCCGCATTTCTACATTATAACACTGACTACACTTTAAAAGTACTTCATTGGCTGTGAAGCACTTTGGGACGTCCGTTGGTCGTGAAAGGTGCTATAGAAATGCGCTTCTTTCTTTTTTCCCTTGTTTTGATAGGTAGAGACACTGTCTGGTGTTATGGGAAAGGAAGTAAACCATTATAAATCATTGGTTAGGCCCCAGCTGGAGTATTGTGTCCAATTCTAGGCATCACACTTTAGGAAGGATGTCAAGGCCTTGGAGAGGGTGCAGAGGAGATTTACTAGAATGGTACCAGGGATGAGGGACTTCAGTTACGTGGAGAGACTGGAGAAACTGGGATTGTTCTCCTTAGAGCAGAGAAGGTGAAGGGAAGATTTAATAGAGGTGTTCAAAATTATATGAGGGTTTGGTAGAGTAAATGAGAAACTCTTTCCACTGGCAGGAGGGTCGGTAACCAGAGGACACAGATTTAAGGTGATTGGCAAAAGAACCAGAGGCGAGATGAGGAGAATGTTTTTACACAACGAGTTATGATGATCGGGAATGCGCTGCCTGAAAGGGCAGTGGAAGCAGATTCAATAATAACTTTCAAAAGGGAATTGGATATAAATCTGAGAGAGAGAAGTTTGCAGGGCTCTGGGCAGGGAGTGGGACTAATTGGAGAGCTCTTTCTAAGAGCCAGCATAGGCATGACGGGCCGAATGGCCTCTTTCTGTGCTGTATCATTCTATGATTCGATGATTTTTGCTGTTGAGAAGGAGAAAGAGATAGAGTGAGAAGTGGTGTAGGTAGTCAGACAGAAAGAGAGAGTGCAAGAGAGAGGGACAGCTCATACATAGAATGACGGTATTGTATTACCAAAGGGCTCACCTGGAGAGGGTTTCAACAAACTTTCTTCGCTCAGAGGGTTGTGAATCTTTGGAATTCTCTACCCCAGAGGGCTGTGGATGCTCAGTCGTTGAGTATATTCAAGACGGAGATCGACAGATTTTTGGATATTAAGGTAACAAAGGGATATGGGGATGGTGCAGGAAAGTGGAGTTGAGGTCGAAGATCAGCCGCGATCTTATTGAATGACAGAGCAGGCTCGAGAGGCCGAGTCCTGCTCCTATTTCTTATGTTCTTATGAACTGCAGGTATTTACCTGTCTGTGAACATCTGTGGGTCCAAAGTCTCCGTATGCCTCCCAGCCATTGTCATCGTCCTCGTAGAAACGCACTTGGATGTCATCTGAAAAACAAAGAGAAGGCCCATTCCTTTATCGGAGATTCTGATGGGCAACTCATGTACATCAGCAAGGGGGCAGTGGGACTCGGGGAGGTACGGGGGAGCAGCACTGCCCGCTGGGGAACTGACCAGATGGGACTCGGGGAGGTACGGGGAGCAGCACTGCCCGCTGGGGAACTGACCAGATGGGACTCGGGGAGGTACGGGGAGCAGCACTGCCCGCTGGGGAACTGACCAGATGGGACTCGGGGAGGTACGGGGAGCAGCACTGCCCACTGGGGAACTGACCAGATGGGACTCTGGGAGGTACAGGGAGCAGCACTGCCCGCTGGGGAACTGACCAGATGGGACTCGGAGGTACGGGGAGCAGCACTGCCCGCTGGGGAACTGACCAGATGGGACTCGGGGAGGTACGGGGAGCAGCACTGCCCACTGGGGAACTGACCAGATGGGACTCGGGGAGGTACGGGGAGCAGCGCTGCCCGCTGGGGAACTGACCAGATGGGACTCTGGGAGGTACGGGGAGCAGCACTGCCCACTGGGGAACTGACCAGATGGGACTCGGGGAGGTACGGGGAGCAGCGCTGCCCACTGGGGAACGGACCAGATGGGACTCTGGGAGGTACAGGGAGCAGCACTGCCCGCTGGGAAACTGACCAGATGGGACTCGGGGAGGTACGGGGAGCAGCGCTGCCCACTGGGGAACTGACCAGATGGGACTCGGGGAGGTACGGGGAGCAGCGCTGCCCACTGGGGAACTGACCAGATGGGACTCTGGGAGGTACGGGGGAGCAGCGCTGCCCACTGGGGAACTGACCAGATGGACTCGGGGAGGTACGGGGAGCAGCGCTGCTCACTGGGGAACTGACCAGATGGGACTCGGGGAGGTACGGGGAGCAGCACTGCTCACTGGGGAACTGACCAGATGGGACTCGGGGAGGTACGGGGGAGCAGCGCTGCCCACTGGGGAACTGACCAGATGGGACTCGGGGAGGTACGGGGAGCAGCGCTGCCCACTGGGGAACTGACCAGATGGTGCAATACTCAGCCCTGGTTCAACTTACTTCTCTTTTCTCAAAGCAGGGGAGTAACGATAGGCTGGTGAGTGTCAGTGCGTCAGGGCAGAGTAAGGGAGCACTTGGAAAAATAAGCTGGTTAGGGAGTCAGTATTTGTAAAAGACAGGCCATGTCTGGCTAACCTCGTCGCGCTCTTTGATAGAATCACTAAGACGGTGGATAGAGGAGGATGAAAGGATGGCACACACGTAGATTTTCAGAAGGCTTTTGATTGAGTTCCACACAGGAGATTGCAGCTAAAACTGAGGCACAGGGAACTGGAAACAGACTGCTCGAGGGGCAGGAGGTAGCGAGCTGGGGTAAGAGGGGCACTTCCAGATTGGCCAGCAGCAATGACTGGTTCCAGGAATTCTCCTCCCAGAAACAGCCTCAACCTTCCACTCTGGAGGTAAATGGGAGTTGAGGGGAAGTTTCTCCAAGCTCACAGATAATAACAAGCCTGGCGGTAGAGAGTGAACCATGAAGAAACAGGCAAACAATTGCAAATGGACCTCGAAGGTAGCTATTCCTGCCGGCTGCCTGCCTCACACACTGAGGTTTCTGGACTTAGAACCATAGAATCACAGCACAGGAGGAGGCCATTCGGCCCATCGTGCCTGTGCCGGCTCTTTGAAAGAGCTCTCCAATTAGTCCCACTCCCTGCTCTTTCCCCACAGCCCCGCAAATTTCTCCTTTTCAAGTATTTATCCAATTCCCTTTTGAAAGTTACTGTTGAATCTGCTCCCACCGCCCTTTCAGGCAGCGCGTTCCCGATCACAACAACTCGCTGCGTTAAAACATTTATCCTCCTCTCCCCTCTGGTTCTTTGGCCAATCACCTTCACTCTGTGTCCTCTGGTTACCGACCCTCCTGCCACTGGAAACAGTTTCTCCTTATTTACTCTGTCTAAACCCTTCATGATTTGGAACACCTCGATTAAATCGCCCCGTAACCGTCTCTGCTCCAAGTGGCTCGGTGCCACATGTTGTTTGATAATGCTCCTGTGTTGCGCCTTGGGATGTTTTAATCCATTAAAGGTGCTATGTAAATGTAAGTTGTTGTTGTTGCTCGAAGGGGAACAATCCCAGCTTCTCCAGTCTCCCAACATAACTGAAGTCCCTCATCCCTGGTGCGATTCCAGTAAATCTCCTCTGCACCCTCTCCAAGGCCGTCACATCCTTCCTAAAGTGCGGTGCCCAGAATTGGACCCAATACTCCAGCTGGGGCCGAACGAATGTTTTATACAGGTTCATCATAACTTCCTTGCTTGTGAACTCTATGCCACTGTTTACAAAGCCAAGAATCCCATCGGCTTTCTTTTTAAAAACAGCTTTCTCAACCTGTCCTGCCACCTTGAAAGGTTTGTGTACAGACCCCCCCAGCTCTCCCTGTTCTTGCACCCCCTTTAACATTGTGCCCCCTTGGTTATGTTGCCGCTCATCCTTCCTTCCAAAGTGAATCACTTCACACTTCCCTGCATTAAATTTCATCTGCCATGTGTCCTCCTGAAGTCTGTTACTATCCTCCTCACTGTTTACTACATTTCCGAGTTTCATGTAATCTGCAAACTTTGAAATTATCCCCAAGTGCAGATCATTAACATATCACTTGCTTTACCACCAGTGATGTTCTCTCACAGAATGTTCTTCACTCTGCACGCAATCTACATGAATCAGGGTACACCGAGCAGCCCCCAGGATCCAACCGTCCCCGGCCAGTGCCAAGCCCGCCCAATGGCTCTAAAGTTCCTGGGAGGGGATTGCCTGTCGGGAAGGAATCCCACTCCCTCTTCCTGCCAATCCATGGACGACGTGGAATTGGTTTCAGCGCTCACCGATCATCAGAGGAAGACGAACAACAAAGCCACGGAGCCGAGATGGCCGAGTCAGAGCAACTGTACCCACTGACTCCGGCACAGTGTCCTGGCACTGACCCACGGAACCACCGACTCCGGCACAGTGTCCTGGCACTGACCCACGGAACCACCGACTCCGGCACAGTGTCCTGGCACTGACCCACGGAACCACCGACTCCGGCACAGTGTCCTGGCACTGACCCACCGACTCCGGCACAGTGTCCTGGCACTGACCCACCGACTCCGGCACAGTGTCCTGGCACTGACCCACGGAACCACCGACTCCGGCACAGTGTCCTGGCACTGACCCACGGAACCACCGACTCCGGCACAGTGTCCTGGCACTGACCCACGGAACCACCGACTCCGGCACAGTGTCCTGGCACTGACCCACGGAACCACCGACTCCGGCACAGTGTCCTGGCACTGACCCACGGAACCACCGACTCCGGCACAGTGTCCTGGCACTGACCCACGGAACCACCGACTCCGGCACAGTGTCCTGGCACTGACCCACGGAACCACCGACTCCGGCACAGTGTCCTGGCACTGACCCACGGAACCACCGACTCGGCACAGTGTCCTGGCACTGACCCACCGACTCCGGCACCGTGTCCTGGCACTGACCCACCGACTCCGGCACCGTGTCCTGGCACTGACCCACGGAACCACCGACTCCGGCACAGTGTCCAGGCACTGACCCACCGACTCTGGCACCGTGTCCTGGCACTGACCCACAGAACCACCGACTCTGGCACCGTGTCCTGGCACTGACCCACAGAACCACCAACTCTGGCACCATGTCCAGGCACTGACCCATGGAACCACTGACTCCGGCACAGTGTCCTGGCACTGACCCACGGAACCACCGACTCTGGCACAGTCCTACCGACTCCAGCACAGTGTCCTGGCACTGACCCACAGAACCACCGACTCGGCAGTGTCCTGGCACTGACCCATGGAACCACCGACTCCAGCACAGTGTCCTGGCACTGACCCACGGAACCACCGACTCGGCACAGTGCCCTGGCACTGACCCACGGAACCACCGACTCGGCACAGTGTCCTGGCACTGACCCACGGAACCACCGACTCGGCACAGTGTCCTGGCACTGACCCACGGAACCACCGACTCGGCACAGTGTCCTGGCACTGACCCACGGAACCACCGACTCCAGCACAGTGTCCTGGCACTGACTCACGGAACCACCGACTCCGGCACAGTGTCCTGGCACTGACCCACAGAACCACCGACTCGGCACAGTGTCCTGGCACTGACCCACGGAACCACCGACTCGGCACAGTGTCCTGGCACTGACTCACGGAACCACCGACTCCGGCACAGTGTCCTGGCACTGACCCACGGAACCACCGACTCCGGCACAGTGTCCTGGCACTGACCCACGGAACCACCGACTCCGGCACAGTGTCCTGGCACTGACTCACGGAACCACCGACTCCGGCACAGTGTCCTGGCACTGACCCACGGAACCACCGACTCGGCACAGTGCCCTGGCACTGACCCACGGAACCACCGACTCCAGCACAGTGTCCTGGCACTGACTCACGGAACCACCGACTCGGCACAGTGCCCTGGCACTGACCTACGGAACCACCGACTCCAGCACAGTGTCCTGGCACTGACCCACAGAACCACCGACTCTGGCACAGACCCACAGAACCACCGACTCTGGCACAGTGTCCTGGCACTGACCCATGGAACCACCGACTCTGGCACAGTGTCCTGGCACTGACCCACGGAACCACCGACTCTGGCACAGTGTCCTGGCACAGACCCACGGAACCACCGACTCGGCACAGTGTCCTGGCACTGACCCATGGAACCACCGACTCTGGCACAGTGTCCTGGCACTGACCCACGGAACCACCGACTCCGGCACAGTGTCCTGGCACTGACCCACGGAACCACCGACTCCAGCACAGTGTCCTGGCACTGACCCACGGAACCACCGACTCTGGCACAGTGTCCTGGCACTGACTCACGGAACCACCGACTCCAGCACAGTGTCCTGGCACTGACCCACAGAACCACCGACTCTGGCACAGTGTCCTGGCACTGACCCACGGAACCACCGACTCCAGCACAGTGTCCTGGCACTGACTCACGGAACCACCGACTCGGCACAGTGTCCTGGCACTGACCCACGGAACCACCGACTCCGGCACAGTGTCCTGGCACTGACCCACGGAACCACCGACTCCAGCACAGTGTCCTGGCACTGACTCACGGAACCACCAACTCGGCACAGTGTCCTGGCACTGACTCACGGAACCACCAACTCGGCACAGTGTCCTGGCACTGACCCACGGAACCACCGACTCTGGCACAGTGTCCTGGCACTGACCCACAGAACCACCGACTCTGGCACAGTGTCCTGGCACTGACCCACAGAACCACCGACTCTGGCACAGTGTCCTGGCACTGACCCATGGAACCACCGACTCTGGCACAGTGTCCTGGCACTGACCCACGGAACCACCGACTCCGGCACAGTGTCCTGGCACTGACCCACGGAACCACCGACTCGGCACAGTGTCCTGGCACTGACCCACCGACTCCGGCACAGTGCCCTGGCACTGACCCATGGAACCACCGACTCCAGCACAGTGTCCTGGCACTGACCCACCGACTCCAGCACAGTGTCCTGGCACTGACCCACCGACTCGGCACAGTGCCCTGGCACTGACTGTCAGAAGCCACCTTTGTCAGCTTGGCTCAGCAGGGGGTGGCGACTGTGCTGCTGGCTGCAAAGAGAACCCTTCAGCGCCTTCACCTTCGCCCATCTATCTAATCTATTTCTGGTCTCCTTACCTAAGGAAGGATACACTTGCCTTAGAGGGAGTGCAACGAAGGTTCACCAGACTGGTTCCTGGGATGGGGGGATTGTCCTATGAGGAGAGATTGAGTAGACTAGGCCTATATTCTCTGGAGTTTAGAAGAATGAGAGGTGATCTCATTGAAACATACAAAATTCTTACAGGGCTTGACAGGGTAGATGCAGGGAGGATGTTTCCCTTGGCTGGGGAGTCTAGAACCGGGGTCACAGTCTCAGGATAAGGGGTCGGCCATTTAGGACTGAGATGAGGAGAAATTTCTTCACTCAGAGGGTGGTGAATCTTTGGAATTCTCTGCCCCAGAGGGCTGTGGAGGCTCAGTCGTTGAGTATATTCAAGACAGATCGCTAGATTTTTGAATATTAAGGGAAGGTGGAGATGAGGTAGAAGATCAGCCATGATCTCATTGAATGGCGGCGCAGGCTCGAGGGGCCGAATGGCCGACTCCTGCTCCTATTTTTTATGGTCTTATGTTCTGAAATGCCGACACACACTCTGTTCAATCACTGATTCTGGCAACGCAAGCCACAGCCTCACAGCCCTCTGCTCGCGGTTCTAAATCTCTTAATTTAATCATATCTACGTCCCCTCACTAAAAGCAGAAGAGTAACAATGTTACAGCACAGGCTGCTAATGGAGCCCTCAAACGGTGGAGATACACGGAGTAAGTGATTGAGTGCGGGGAGAAAACATGAGAGAAGGATGGTACGAGCGCTGAGCGTAGGGGAGGCCTCCTGTTGAACCCTCCCAGAAGCCCACATTGTCTTCAGTACCAACCAGGGACGTGTGGCCTCTTTAAATGGAGTCCAGGGCTTGAAATCACATGGCCTCCGCTCCCCCATCAGAACGGTCGCCTTGAAATGTTGCAAGTTTCCAGAGCACATAAATCCCCATGCTGCAGTTAGTGTGCGTGTGAGTAAATGGCACACCTTGTACAGCTATACTGTGTTAGAAGGGTTTGCCGTTTGAAGGTCCTTTGAGAGGAGTTTCCATTGTACGTCGCAGCTTGCACGAGTGCCCTGTTACAAGATTGTTATGCATGGGAAGCATCAGAGGCAATGCTGCTTGGGACAGCCACACAGTCTAGGAAAGCCCGACACTGTCCCAGGACAATACGACAGAATCTTACAATTCTGTCTACACCAATCACTTGGAAATCAGACAAGGTTCCCTCCAGCTGCAGGAGCGTCTTTGTCCAAAATACTAAATGCGACCTGCCCCATGTCCCTTGCCCTTTGACCTGCACCAACTCACCTTTCTGAACCTTGTCACATAGGAGGTAAATCTCATCTCCACCCAGCACACAGCCAAATGTTTTGTCCATCCTGACAATCTTCAGATTGGAAGCATTCGGAGCCTCTGCCAAGATCAGAAAACATTAAATTATCAACAGCATTCCTAAAATTAAAAATCAGAATTGAGAACGAGCTGGAAAATGTTCTACTGATTTAAACAATTCGTAACAACCCGAAAACCCCCAATTCGTTACTGAGCCATGCAGAGCAGGAAGACCCCAGCTCGATCCCTGGCCTCCGCTGGTTACCTTCCTAGAAATGCCCGTCGGTTACTGTTTGTCAGACAGTGAGATCTGTCAGACTGAGAATAGCAGGCTGAAAATGTGTTTTAGGACTATGTGTAAATTCAAAAATAAATGGGGTAGAAACGTCATGGGGGAATTTCCTATTCGAGGGTCATTGTTGTTTTTAGTTGAATGGGCAGGAAACACCAGGGAAAGTCCACTGGGACAACCTGCCCTTACTCTACTCGCTATTAGTCACGAAATGTCCAGACATGTCATGGCCCATCACCCTCCACTGTCACGGACTCCACCCCAGGGAGGAGCTCACTACCAGTCAACCTGCAAGGCAACGGGCCTCCCCTCAGCCTTCTGCAGACTCCAAAGGCAACCTGCAACACAGAGATAATTCAGCCTCACAACGCCAACCAGTCGCATTCCCAAAGCACCTCATCCACTGGCTCCCACCAGATAAACCATTGTGCCCCAAATACCATTTCACAATTTGCCTCAATCCTCATCACCATCAACCCCATGTTGAACCCATATTTATTCAGCTGCTTTTTCCATGCAGTTCAATCACACCATTAGATGATTTACTCAGATCCTTCTTTCCATTTACACTACCTGTGCCTCTCATCAATTTAAATTGGATCCTATCCCCTTCTATTCGTCAGTGGAAACACCTAGGGGGAGAAATTGACTACAGCCCCATTTGGGGCGCCAGCCTCGCCAGGGCGCTAAAAGTAGCGCCCCGGAAGCATTCGCGGCCGCCCGCCAGAAATTCAGTGGTAGCGCCCCAAAGGGAAGCGCGGCACTACTGGAGGCACCCCGCATCCCTCTTGGGGCGCTGCGACTGAATATCGCGGCGCAACGTGCCGCAGCGCCACACGCTGCGGCACGTCACGCTGCAGTACTGCAGGCCTTCCTCCCCTTCTTAAAGGGGAGGGGCCTTGTTCAGCGCGATCTGGGGCCCAGCTGGGCCCCCGAGGATCGCGAGTGCAGGCTCTTGGAACGCAGCCGGCACTCCGCGGGGGGGCGGTGTTCAGGAGGCCGGAGATGGGAGCGCAGGCAGGTGCTGGCAGGCGGCCAACAACAAAAATGGCCGCCCGCACCTCCTTTAATTTGCGCCTCCCTGGCCGCAGGTAGGCCCCCCCTGAACCGGTCGGACATAGCGTCCGGCGGTAAATCAGGGGTCACTTCCAAATATCGTGGCCGGGGCATCAGCGGGGCGCTATGCGCACCGATGACGTCATCGGTAGTGGCGCAGCGCTAACGGCTAGCGCCACCACTAGCGTCCCACGGAATTTAGCGGGAGGCGTGGACAGTGCCGCGCCCGGGCGCCAGTTGGCTTGCGACCCACTTAGCGCCCTCTTAAGGCGCTAATGGGTGGTGCAACCTACTGAATTTCTCCCCCCTAAAGTCTCAGAAGTCAAACACACAAAGCAGGTTGCAGAAGGCAAGGCGCACAAGGCAAGGATCAATGTGTCTGTGGCAGGATCGTCTTGTTTCTGAACCTCCATCAACAGGAATGTCATCCTGAAGTCACTTTGACCTTAAAGATGCCCCAACTTACCTGGCTCCTCCCATGCAGATAATCACCAGCTAGTTGTTGGGTCACTGGCTAGTGTATGTTTGAGCCTTTGCTCGTTGAGCATGGGGTACGAGAAGCTCCTCATGTGTAGCACGACTCACAAGATGTGCGAGGGCATTGCCACCACCCTCCTGAGCACAGCAAACACACCCCACACCCTCTCCGCCAACTGGAGATGGGGAACGTCGGCCACCAGTCATGGTGAATACGGGCCCTTATGAACAAATGTTTGTTCTCCAGGCTCCAAGTAACATCCTTCAGCAGCTGTTGCCCAAGTGCCAGAGTTTTCTCAGCAGCCTTCAGATATCTGCCTTGAGCACGGAGGAAGGACCTGTACAGAATAGCTTGCTTTGTGCAGGCCATCTTCATGTTCTAGACATCGGAGTCTGGTCCACGTACCAGGATTACACAGACTGATCCGGGTCCTTTGGCAAAAAAGAAGTGCCCATGAGACCAGCTCCCCTCTAGGATACTCAATGGCAGGTTGGAACTCTCTCTCCCTGCAGACACTTCCCTAATAAATCCACCCCACAGCTTGGTTCCTGATCTCACACCTGGGCCAGAGGAAGCCCTTCCAAGCCAAGGAGTTCTGTACCATGAAGGAGAACAGTTTGGACAGACCCCTTATGCACCACAAGGTTGACCTCACTGTGACTTTGGAAAAAGAGAAGACAGACCAAAATGAACCTTCACCCCTTCTCGGCACAGTCCTGGGGGGCCGTGTCCAGACTGAAACTTGAATCCACCAGAGCCGAGGTACCGATCTGAACCAACAGTTGAAACCAATGTCCCCTGTATCCTTGAACCAATGCTGTTGAGATTCCCTCTTGAGACACGCTAGTTCAGAACACCACACGTGGGGTCACCCATTACCATATCCCCCAGTTAACCCATTCTTCAAGATAGTAGGTACAGTGATCCCAAGGAGATTCTACCAATCCCACAATATTATCCGTGAAAAGGAATTGTAACTGTCAGAAATTTCTGCAACAGGCATTCTGACTCCACCCTACACACTATTGGTAAAGACACTGAATTGGCTGGTGATGGTGGACAAACGTGCCTCACTCCTCTTTGGCTCACTGAATATCTCATCCACCCTTACATGGATCTTGGGCTGAATCCAAGATTTGCCCTGGTATATTAGAGAGGGTACACGTCTGTTATAGTCCCTTTAGTCAAGTCTTGTGCATCAGTGGCTGCAACAAATCTCTCAGCGACTGGTTCTGAGAACACAAGCCAGTGCTCTAGTAACAGCAATCCCAGGGAGATGGTGCATTTCAATTCATGATGGAAATTACAGCACAGGAGGTGGCCACTCGGCCTCGGTTGGTGTTAGCTGTTCAACAGAGCTGCCTCATTTAATCCCATTCCCGACTCCTTTTCAAATACGTATCCAGCTCCCTTTGAAATGATGTTATAGTTTCGGCTTCAATAGCCACATGAAGCAACAACTTACATAAGAAGATAATTGCATTTAAATAGTGTCTTTAACGTAGAAAAACATCCCAAAGTGCTTCTCAGAGGTGTGGGGAAGAAACAGGAACCAAGTTAAAGGAGAGATTAGAAGGGTCTTAAATGGAGGAGGTGAAACTGTTTAATGAGAGAATTGCAGAAAGTGGGACCCATGTGGCTGAAGGCATGGCCGCCAATGGTGGGGTGAAAGGGGCGGGGCAGTGGGGAGTGGGGGGGGGGGGGGCGCGCGGGAGGGATGATGGAGATGGACAGGCCAGAGTCAGAGCAATAATGAGAAGTTGGAGGAAGTTCTGGCTTATTGAAGACTGGATGTCGGACAAACAAGGTAGAGCTGGGTAAAACATTCCATGTTCTAATGACCATCTCTATGCAATCACTTCCTCTAACTTCTACAGGATTCAATTCACAGCTCGCTCCATCCCATAAGCAAAGACTATTCTGCTGGAATGCAGTAGGCAGCACCACTCAAAGTCTGACCAGTGCCGCAACTCAGCCTGGCAGAGAACAGCTTTAAGCCTACAGTCTATACGTACAACAGTAACAACCAAGTCTATGTTTAGTAATACAATCAGTTAGTACTATACTTGTAACAATGATGCTCTTGCCCAACACTAATACATCAAGTGCATCATATCAAACACTCAGGGTCCTATAACCCAGTGACACAAGGACCTACATTTATAATCCAACAGTCTTTACAGTTCCAACTTAGTCATCCAACGAGGCCTATGCTTACCAACCGCAAACAGATACCCAGCAATGGGCACATTAACCAGGTGCCATACCAGACGGAGCTCGGTTTGAATTTTATTTCAAGTCTAGGTTTTTCCCACTGACTAATAGTGTCTGATAGATTCTGGTACTGAGTGCACCGAGTTTAGCTAGAAGCCCATGGATGGCAGTGGGATTTCTCAGTGACTCAATATCAAACTCTTAGAGAGGGGAATTGAAAATTGAACATTTTTCAGAAGGTCTAGTGGAAGATTTCACATTTTCTTGTCCTGCCCCCACAAACAGCAATTCTCGTTCCACGTCACCTCGACTGACCTCCTCGCGATGTGAAGCTTTGGTGCATCGCTTGACCCCAAGCGCAGCTTTCCATCCCGTCCAACCCTTTACCAAAACTGCTACCTTTCACTGCTGAAACGTCACCAGTCTCTCCCCTATCTCTCCTGCCAAATCCTTTATCCACACCTTTATTATCTCAAGTATTGATTTCTCCAACACTTTCCTTACTACTACCCCCTAATCTGAACACTTAAACTATGACTTGTCCAAAATGTTTCACCCCAGGTCTTTACCCACACACCTGTTCTCACTGGACTCCACTGGGTCACTGCAGCCCAGCACATTTACTTTCAAATCCTGATCTTTGCCTTCAAATCCCTCCATGGCCTTGCCCGACTGAGGTCAGTATTCTCTTCCAGGTGTATGTCCCTGCATGCACCCTCCGCACTGGCCAGCTGCCCATTCCCTCCATTCCAACACTGACCGAGGTTCTTGTTTCTCACGGTGCCCCTCCACAAACCTCCCCCCCTACCTCCTTCCTCCTCTCACCCTTCAAAAACCTTCTCTTCAACAGGTGCCGTCACCCCCAGCCCCTCTTTCTCCTCATTTCCTCCTGCTCAGTGTCTACTCCTCCTGCTCAGTGTCTACTCTGCCCAGTGAAGTGCTCGGTGAGGTCTCTCTGCACAGGTGCTATTGAAATAAAAGTAGCTGTTATTATAACTGAGTATTTAACAAGTGTTGATATTCAACTTCTTTTAAAAAATCAGTCACATACTTAGTTCTACTTTTCACTTGGCCTACCCAGAACCCGTTTAGATAAGTAGTTCTCTTCATGACTCAGAGCGTAAATACGCTACGGCCTTACAGGCCAACCGGGCTCAGCTTTGCTGGCCAGCAGTTGGAATCCTACACCCGGCCTCCGTTGGCTCTGGACTACAGAGGAAGGAAAAGGGGACACTCAGCCGGGGTTCCTGGTCACCAGGAAATGCTCTGGTTGGAACTCCAGGACTGAATTAATGAGGTGATGACTTTAAATTAAATGAATATCTGTCTAGGAACATCAGTGAGGGTTACAGAGATTCATTGAGTGAGTGAGTGAGTGAGTGAGTGAGTGAGTGAGAGAGAGAGAGAGAGAGAGAGAGAGGGAGAGAGAGAGATGCTCTTAAGATTGTGAGAAACTGGAGCTGCTGGGTCCAAGAGAATCCCAGGTCAAGGAAGGTAACTGGTCCAGGGTGTGAAATGTAGCCGGGACGCTAGACGGTCACTCTGAAGAACTTTTGGAATGGGATCAGGGATAACTGAAGAGTTTACACAGGTTGGGTAGAGTCCATTTACACTTGATTGGATGAAATTTCATTTCATAAAACAGCAACAAATCACAACTGAACAGAGGTGGCATGTACCAACCAACGTGTAGCAAGGGGGGGAGGGGGGGGGGGGGGAAGGAAAACTGCCAATCACCCAGTCCAAAAACTGCCAATCAAGAATTGAGAGTTTGAAAGGGCTGTAAATAGCAAGGAGCAGGAGGTGAAAGTGTCCCTGACTCCATCAAACAGCAAGAGCCTACTCTCCTCAGGAACCTCAATTCACAGCCTTCTGAAGAACGATATTATGGAGGACACAGCAGGCCACCACAATTCACAAGGCTACACTGGGAGCAAGCTGGAGCGGTCTCGGCACAGACTCTTCCCTTCAGCCTCCGATTTCAAGTTGCGTGCAGATGTGAGCCTGGTTGTGGCGTTTCACCCCTTTACTGGTGGTCCTGCTCAAGGGCGTTAGCAGTCACAGTAATAATGAAACTCCTCACCTTCAAGAAGCCAGTACCCTGCCCTTCACTCTGAAAGAACAAAGGGACACTGGACATGGCTACGGGGGGGTGGGGGAGTGTTTGGTCACGATGCTCCGGCCATCGTGGTGTGAGACAGGCTTGATGGACCAGCTGGTCTTTTCCTGCCCCTCAATGTCTGATGTTCATAGGATGAATGAATCATGACAGCTCCCAACATACCGGCCGCTGATGTGCCGAGCCCTGCACCTGAAGTCGATCACTAACTGGCCATTAAGGGAGGGGAATCCCTTCCAGTTCACATAATGGAGTGGGTTAACAGTGAGGGCTTGTGTGGCCACACGAATTCAATCTATAGCCCCAAGCACTCATGGAAACCCAGCAATCTGATAAACCCCAGCAATCTGATAAACATGAACGTCCTGTTTACTCATTTGTTTTTCTCTCGCATCAGAGTAATGAACTGGGTGGCCCAGGCAACTGGCATCGATGACTTGCCTTGTGCAAGATTGGGCAGCTTGCTGGCTGCCCTGGCAGATGTGGCCTGCTGCCCCTGGATTGATGCAGTGGTCAATTAAGTCCTATAATGACATTGAGCGATAGCGAACATGGTTCTGGTTCCTGAGGAACTTTCTAGATCTTTCTGTGGGTTGGTGCAAAGTTCTCCCTGGGCCCCTGGGGTGTAGCACACTCTCTCGTTGTGCATGAAGTGACTTTGGGATTTTAAACATTTTTTAAACATTAAAGGCGCTAAACAAATGCTCCTTGAGCTGTGAGATCTTACTGTTCCAGAGCAGGGTTATTCCATTCTGCCAGCGCATTTCACACTTCAGCTAGAGCCATCTTTTGTCTCTTTACCTGTCCTATTACCATCTCGTCTCACCTTGAATATCTCTTAATGTCTCCTCACCTCTCCCCGACCTCCCCTTTTGTTCTGTCATCCCCTCCCCCATTTCCCAGCCCCCAAACTGGCCTTTTAATGTTTCATTTCCTGCTTTTTTCTCAGTTCTGACGAAGGGTTTCGGCCTGAAACGTTAACTCTGTTTCTCTCTCCACGGATGTTGCCTGACCTGCTGAGTTTTTCCAGCGTTTTCTGTTGTTATTTCGGATTTCCAGCATCCGCAGTATATTGTGATCTTATTCCAGTTGAATGTGGGCGTGCTGCTGTAGCCCCCCCCCCATCACATGCACTCGTACTGCCCCACACACAGTTACTTACTGCTGTCGAAGATGGGGTTGGAGATGACGGATTCGAGTGGGAGTGTGTACGTGCCCTCACCGTCGGGGAGGTAGGCCGTGAACTGCAGCCTGACCACGCTCAAATCCATCTCCTTCGCTAACTGTTCAGAGTCTTGTTGAAACTGCTGGAGTTCTTGTGCTGTGAAGGGTTGGTTTAAAAAAAATAAATCAGTTGTTAATATATACAACTAAATCTATATAAAGCTTTCTGTATCACCCGCTGGGTGACCCTGCTCTCCCTCTGTCACGGGGACAGTGTGGGCCGGGGTCAGCACCTCCCAGCTCAAATGCACAGTCCAGCTCAGTCCTTGCATCGACAATACATTGAAATCAAGACTCATTCTCTCCCATCCCTGTCCCAAAGAGGAATAAAGGGGAGGGAGGTCGCTGAGTCTATCTTCACTCATCCAGCTAGGAAACAAACATTTACATCACCCCCTCCCAAAAATTCTCATTTTTAAAAAGTCAGTGCCCCCGTGGGCCTGATCGGCACCGCGCAGAATCTCGTGCTTTATGTTTGAATGTCCAGTAAACAAGTATATCGTCCAAAGCTAGTTTTTGAGATGATAAATGGAGGTGGCAGTTTAATAAACAGACAGGGGCAGTCAGGATCAGGAAGCGAAGAACAGGAGAGGGAGGCCATTCAGCCCATCTGGCTTCTCCGCCCGTGCTCCAAGCATCCCAGGTGTTGATCACTCTGCTGATCTCGTCCTGGACTTGCCTTTTGCCAGGCTGTACCAGTGTTTCCTTGTCCGACAGTCCACTCAGGTATCGCTCCCCGGCCCAAGTCTCTCCTAAATGGGACCTGCTGCTTTTGGCCAATTCTCCCGAGACCCGAGACCGGCCCTTCATACAGAACTTCACCCTAGGCCAAACCCACCACCTCGTGGCCTCGCAAACTCGAGCCTTCGATTTCTGCAGCTTTCGGTTAATTACCAGCACCTTACAGGAACTGGGGCAACGCGAGATTAGATTGGATAGGGGGATGAAGGAAAAGGCATTGAAGGGATCTGGGAACCGGGCGGGTGAATGTGATTAGAACTCTTTGCTCGCGTGGAGGGTAAATACAGACACAAACTGGTTGGGTCGAATGGCCGGTTTCCGTGTGGTAACTTCGATGTAACTGATTTGGGGGCAGTTCCTGTCTCAGTCCCATGGGTGCGTTGGTCCCGCCCCTCCAGTGCTCTCTGACCAGATGGCAAGGGGTCGCCGGGATTTATTCGCTCTTCCGAATTGTTCCTACACGACTCTGACCTGCTCCCTTGCACCCTGCCCGCTCCCCTGGACCCTGCTAAACTCAGCTCTGTGGGATCCAGTGTTCAAACACTGCCACTCTGCTGCATTTTCCCCACTGCATTTCTTCCTGCTCGGTTTGCCGTATTACTACTTCCATCTTACCTGTAAAAACTCCCACAAATAACAAGACAGCTATAAAAAGCAGAGCCCCGAAGATTGCAGGGGCTGAAATCGGCTGTTACTCTCTAACCGGGCTCTCCGTGTTCCTGCTGTGGGCGTCCCCACTGAACTCACCTGACAGCATGGCCTTGCTAATAAAGTTCTTGGTGTTCAAAGGGTTTCTCTGGTATGCTTCATTAAAGATCCTGTCCAGCAGGACCTCCGGAACATTCTTCTTTGTGACGTGTAGAATGCCCAGATTAGTAAACCTAGTGAACAAGGGTACAGAACGTTAGTCTCCTGTACTGCACTCTGGGTAACTCGGAGCTCCCCCCAGTGTCATGGCCAATGTTGGCGGAACAGGCTCGAGGGGCTGAATGGCCCACTCCTGTTCCTATATTCCTAATATTGATCCCTCAGCTAACATCACTAAAAACAGATTATCTGGTCATTATCACATTGCTGTTTGTGGGAGCTTGCTGTGCGCAAATTGGCTGCCGCGTTTCCTACATTACAACAGTGACTACACTTCAAAAGTACTTCATTGGCTGTAGAGCGCTTTGGGACGTCCAGAGGTTGTGAAAGGCGCTATATAAATGCAAGTCTTTATTTCTTGATTTACTTCATTCTGGGTCCTACTCTTTTCAATGTGGAGCGGTTTGGTGACTGGGGCCTGGGTTTCACAAGTGAAACGTGGTGTGAACCAGAGGCTGAACTTACTGTGCCGTCATGTCCTTTGGTCCCACTTGTACAATGCAGACTCCGTCATCTGTACATTGTTTCCCGACCAGGCTGTGAGCGTGTAGCCTGGGAGGGTCTTTGGCAGACACCAGCTGCACTACAATCTTCGCATGACCAATGTAATTATAAATCTGTGGAAAAATTAAACATTTAATTCAATTAAAGCCCATCACACTCTGACCTTTACTCTCTCCCAAATGCTCCTCACACTCACTGACCTGTGCCCTCTCCCCGTGCACTCACTGACCTTTACCCTCTCCCCGTGCACTCACTGACCTTTACCCTCTCCCCGTGCACTCACTGACCTTTGCCCTCTCCCCGTGCACTCACTGACCTGTGCCCTCTCCCCATGCACTCACTGACCTGTGCCCTCTCCCCATACACTCACTGACCTTTGCCCTCTCCCCATACACTCACTGACCTTTACGCTTGGATATGTCTTGCGATTCTTTTCACTGGACGCTCCAGGCAGGCCCCCGTGTGAAGGCCCTTCACAGCCATAGCGGAATCGGAATCCTCTCTACAACAAGACACACATCATGTTGTTACACAGGGTGTACAGGGCACTATTTCAAAGTTTGCAGATGACATGGAACTTGAAAAGGTGAGGAGGATAGTAACAGACTTGAGGAGGACATGGACAGGCTGGTGAAATGGGCAGACACGTGGCAGGTGAAATCTAATGCAGACAGTGTGAAGTGATGCACTTTGGAAGGAAGAATGAGGAGAGGCGACATAAACTAAATGGTACAATGTTAAAGGGGGTGCAGGAACAGAGAGACCCGAGGGTGTATGATCACAAATATTTGAAGGTGGCAGGACAAGTTGATAAGACTGTTAAAAAGCACACGGGATCCTTGGCTTTATTAACAGAGGCAGAGAGTACAGAAGCAAAGAAGTTATGCTAAACTATAAAACACTGGTTAGGCCCCAGCTGGAGTATTGTGTCCAATTCTGGGCACCGCACTTTAGGAAGGATGTGAAGGCTTCGGAGAGAGTGCAGAGGAGATTTACCACAAAGGCCAGGGATGAAGGACTTCAGTGATGTGGAGAGACTGGAGAAGCTGGGGTTGTTCTCCTTAGAACAGAGAAGGTTAAGGGGAAATTTAATAGAGTTGTTCAAAATCGTGAAGGGTTTTGATAGAGTAAATAAGGAGAAACTGTTTCCAGTGGCAGGAGGGTTGGCGACCAGAGGACACAGATTTAAAGTAATTGGCAAAAGAACCAGAGGGAAGATGAGAATTTAAAAAATAAATAAACACAGCGCGTTGTTGTGATATGGAACGCGCTGCCTGAAAGGGCGGTGGAAGCAGATTCAATAATAACTTTAAAAAGGTATTTCGATAAATACTTGGAGAAGAAATTTGCAGGGCTCTGGGGAAAGAGCAGGGAGTGGGTCTAATTGGAGAGCTCTTTCAAAGAGCTGGCACAGGCACGATGGGCCGAATGGCCTCCTTCTGTGCTGTATCATTCTATGATTGAACAATCAGCTCCCTCTCCCCATGGGTTTATTCAGTACGTGAAGCGGCAGCAACATCACAATTATAGACTGTCTCACACAACATTCTCACATCTAAGGCCCAAAATCAGTGAGGATCATTGGCTTCATACACTCAGTGGTGGCAAAGCCTCCAGCTGGCTCAGGGGCTCAGAGTTAAAGCAGCTGGGAGACCCCGGTCCAATCCCCAGACAGCTACAATTTGCCTCAGTGCCTCTGGACAAGGGAGAGCAAAGAAAGGGAATGGGGCCTTGGTCTGGGGCCTATGTACCGCAGTGGGGACAGAGACAGCGGTCAAACTAGCGATAATTACACAACCAAAACAGCTGAAACAGAGCGACAGCTTCAGATCTTTACACAAATTGATTTCTAAGCGGGGCTGATGGTGAAAGTCACCAAGGTGTTAGTAGATGCCCCGGGCCATTGCTGGCGGGTAGTCAGGGGCCTGCTGTACTGTTGAACTGCGAACCTGGCCCGTCTCTCTAAGGCTGCTGGTCCAACAATCCAGGTAATCGCAACTGCCCGTAAACTGCTGAGGTTAATTAAAGTAATGAAAGTTCGTGGTCATCAAGGTGAGTGATAGTACTGGGTGCCAAAAATGGAGCTGTTCTATGATCTAGCCCAGTGCCAAACACGCTCTACTTTACCCCAACAACAGGCTCAGCCTCAGAGAGTCTGCCCTGCCCATTCCGCACACCCACTGGCCAGTGAGCTCCCAGTCAGACTGAGGGCAGTTTACTGCTTACACCCACAAACTGAAACTGGTTTCGTACAATAATATCCTGCACCAATCAAATCAACGTTTTACTGCTTGTGCCTGTCTCTCAGCCTGTCCTGGAGCCGTGCCTGTGCCAGGTGGGTGGGTGGGGCGGTCGGTCAGTCGGTGGGTGCGGGGGATTTACCTGCTTCGGTTGCTCAGCGATGACCAGAAACGGGCCGACTGCTGCAAGAGGAAGACAAGGGTTGGTCAGTGTTACACCAGAAGATTGTTCCCTCGTCCCCCCCCACCCCAGACACCTCGATCTGCCCCAGCCCCACAAGACTGCCCCCCCCCCCAAATCCCCGCAGACACAGCCCCCGGCTCCACAGGCCCGGACTCCCGTTTGATGGTCAGTGCAGGAGCACAGAAGCAGGCGTGGTGTTCGGGAGCGATGGTCATTCTATTCCGATTGGCATGTATAAGCCCCGCCCGCACCGCCGTCCCCCCACTTACTTGACCCGAGTGATGTCTCTGGGTTGTCCAACATATTGAGGTCCAGCGAGCTGAAGTCATTGCCATCCTGAGAGTAAAGACAACAAAGGGTCAGCAGCTCGATTGGTGCCGGAGACAGGAGCAAATCATTCTCAAACACGGGGCCGTACTCACATTTTGCGTCCCCAGACAGTACGTATCGTCCATCCTGAAAGAGAAACAGGAGCTCCCGTCAGGTCACAACTGCGCCAATCACCTCACATTCAGGCAACAATTCCGGCAGAGCTCCCTCACTACTGCCCCTCCGACAGTGCAGCGCTCCCTCAGTACTGTCCCTCCGACAGTGCGGCGCTGCCTCACTACTGCCCCTCCGACAGTGCAGCGCTCCCTCAGTACTGTCCCTCCGACAGTGCGGCGCTGCCTCACTACTGCCCCTCCGACAGTGCGGCGCTCCCTCAGTACTGTCCCTCCGACAGCACGGCGCTCCCTCAGTACTGCCCCTCCGACAGTGCGGCGCTCCCTCAGTACTGTCCCTCCGACAGTGCGGCGCTCCCTCAGTACTGCCCCTCCGACAGCGCGGCGCTCCCTCAGTACTGCCCCTCCGACAGCGCGGCGCTCCCTCAGTACTGCCCCTCCGACAGCACGGCGCTCCCTCAGTACTGCCCCCCACCCCCCCAACAGTGCAGCGCTCTCTCAGTAGTGCCCCTCTGACAGTGCAGCGCTCTCTCAGTACTGCCCCTCTGACAGTGCAGCGACGGTGCCAGCCTGGATTATATATGGTATGTGAACAATCCCTCCACACGGCCGTTGCGGTCCCTCTAATCATTGTTGTGCTCAGAGTTTTATAAGAAAATATCTGCACGGCCAAAGACATTCTCACAGTCGCGAGATCAAACCTCAACACAAACAACTTAAAATCTTTGGCTGCTTCTGTTGCTAATGGACAGCTGTAAAATGCCTTGGAAACAGCCTCATGCTGTGCTGTGCCTGCCAATTAGATACTTTTCTTTCTTCCACTTTGTTAATGTGTCCAATATAATATTTGATAAAATACATAGGAACAGGAGAAGGCCATTCAGCCTCTTGAGCCTGTTCTGCCGTTCAATGGGATTGTGGTTGATCTGCCACCTAACTCCATATACCCGCCTTTGGCCCATATCCCTTAATACATTTGGTTAACAAAAAGCTGTTACTCAGATTTAAAATTAACAATTGATCTCGCATCAATTACCGTTTGCGGAAGCGAGTTGCAAACTTCTAGCACCCTTTGTGTGTAGAAGTGTTTCCTAATTTCACACCTGAAAGGTCTGGCTCTAATTTTTAGACTCTGCCCCCTAGTCCGAGACTCCCCAACCAGCGGAAATAGTTTCTCTCTCTCTACCCTCTCTGTTCCCCTTAATATCCTGAAAACTTCGTTCAGATCACCCCTTAACCTTCTAAATTCCAGGGAATACAACCCTAGTTTGTGTAATCTCTCCTCGTAACTTAACCCTTGGAGTCCGGGTATCATTCTGGTAACCCTACGCTGCACTCCCTCCAAGGCCAATATATACTTCCTAAGGTGTGGTGCCCAGAACTGCTCCCAGTGCTCCAGGTGTGGTCTAACCAGGGTTTTGTACAGCTGCAGCATAACTTCTGCCCCCTTGTATTCTGGTCCTCTGGATATAAAGGCCAGCATTCCATTGGCCTTTTTGATTATTTTCTGTACCTGTTCATGACACTTTAATGATCTATGTACCGGAAACCCCAAGTCTCTTTGGACATCCAGTTTTTAGCCTTTCACCATTTAGAAAGTACCCTGTTCTATCCTCTTTAGGTCCAAAGTGGATGACCTCACATTTGCCTACATTGAAATCCATTTGCCACAGTTTTGCCCATTCACTTAATTTATCAGTGTCCCTTTGTAACTTTATGCTTCCATCTAAACTGCCTACAATGCCGCCTATCTTTGTGTCATCGACAAATTTGGATATATGACTTTCTCTCCCATCATCTAAGTCATGAATAAATACTGTGAATAGTTGAGGCCCCGACACAGATCCCTGCGGGACACCACTAGTCACATCCTGCCAATTTGAGTACCTGCCCATTATCCCCACTCTCTGTCTCCTGCCGCTCAGCCAATTTCCTAACCAGGTCAATAATTTGCCCTCAATTCCGTGGGCTTCTACCTTAGATAACAGTCTCTTATGTGGGACTTTATCAAATGCCTTCTGAAAGTCCATATAAATAACATCCATAGACCTTCCCCTGTCCACTACTTCAGTCACCTCTTCAAAAAATTCAATCAGGTTTGTCAGGCATGACCTGCCTTTCACAAATCCATGCTGGCTCTCTCTGATCAGCTGAAAATTTGAGGTGTTCAGTCACTCTATCCTTAATTATAGACTCTAATAATTTCCCCGACAACAGACGTTAGGCTAACTGGTCTATAATTCCCTGATTTCCCCCCTCACCATTTTTAAATGGCGGAGTGAGCAACGCTCAGTTTAATATGCACCAGTTATCTGAATTGTTGTCATTATTTGGTGTGGCAAAATGGATCAATATCAATGAATGGCTATTTGGCTTACTTCCCCCTCCGTAACATCGCTCGTTTCGGCCCCTTGCCTCAGCTCATCCGCTGCTGAAACCCTCATCCATGCCTTTGCTATCTCTAGACTTGACTATTCCAAGGCACTCCTGGCCGACCTCCCACCTTATACCCTCCGTAAACTGGAGATCATCCAAAACTCTGCTGCCTGCGTCCTAACTCGCACCAAGTCCCCTTCGCCCATCACCCCTGTACATTTGTTTGATAATCGCTCCTGTGCAGTGCCGTGGGACGTTTTACTACGTTAAAGGCGCTATATAAATGCAAGTTGTTGTTTAATCAAATCGTGTTGTCTTTGTTTCAGATCGATGACGGGGGCGTTCGTAGTTCAAAGATTGCGACCGAGCTGCGCCAGTGCCTTTGATTGATGGCGGTCTGAGTCCTGTGGAGCCTTTGCTTGGCTGAAACTCTCCGATGGGCAGAACTTCACCTTAGTGAATGATATTGGCAGCCCACAGACAGCGGCGTGGCGGGCCGTCAGACTGTTCGGTATTTGAAACTTGCAGGCATCGGTTGTAGTGCTGGGTGCTTAACATTACTTACTGCCTGTGAACTAGAGGAAAGTAGGCTCCAGAAATCATAGCCTGTGCTCTTCTCTTTAAAAGGTCCATTTTTAAGAGAGAATGCATCCACTGAAGAGTGTCGGGAACCGTATGCCCTCACTACACTACATGTGCATACGTCAGTCATTGATTTATGTAAATAAAGCCATTCATTGAATCAAATCCTGTGTCTGGAGTTGATGGCAATGTTTAGCCGGTGTGAGTGGGCGAGGAGAATTCACGTGGCAGCACAACATACATTCCAGGGTCTGGTGCCCAGAGAGCGAGCTCTGTGCTCAGGTCCTCGCTTTACCGGGACACTGGGCTGCGAGGTTCATTCTGGGTCACTGGGGACAGGATATTGACGGACAGGATGGTGAACCTGAGAAAATATCTCACAGAAAAACTCAAAAACGTGACAATCGGGTCTCCTGAAACCCCGCTCTAGACTGCCCCACCATCGCAGCTCACCAATTGGGAACAAGTGACACAACTGAGCTTAAGGAGGCTGGATTGGGGGGGGGGGGGGGGGGTGGTGAGAGAAAGAGAGCATGAGAGGGAGGGGGGTCTGTAACAGGGGCTGGATTGGAGGGGTGGGGGGGGAGAGAGAGAGAGAGAGAGAGAGAGACCTGTAACAGGGGGAAAGGTCCTGGATTGGCGGGGGGGGGGGGCGGTGGAAGGGCCTGTAACAGAGGCTGGATTTGGAGAGAGAGGCTGTAACAGGGGGAAAGTGGGGGGGGGGGGGTAGAGCAGAAGGGCCTGTAACAGGGGCTGGATTGGGGTGACCTGTAACAGGGGGAAGGGGCCTGATTCTGTAGAATTGTATTTCTGAGTGAAGCTCAGATAAGGAGGAAACCCCCGCAGTGTACCAGCGATGTGACAGGATGTCTATTCTGATAACCAGGAGTTTCCTACAACTTGCCGCACTGGCCTAACCTGTACCGTTCACAAGTACACAGGAAATGGTTTCAACAGAGACACACTCACCTAGAAAAGAGGCTCCTTCTGCCCCAAACCCAGCTCTTTACTTTACAGCAAACACCTGATACACGTTTCTGTCCTGCTGGGCCATAAAGGATAGCTCAGCTCAACCCATCTCAACCACGGTATTTCCCCCCCCCCCCACCAAAGCACTGCGATCTCCCCCTCTGCCACTTGTGGATCTTCACCAAGAAATCCAACAGGGAATTCAGAAGAAACTTCTTTACCCAGAGAGTGGTGAGAATGTGGAACTCGCTGCCACAGGGAGTGGTTGAGGCGAATAGTATCGATGTATTTAAGGGGAAGCTAGATAAGCACATGAGGGAATAGAGGGTTATGCTGATAGAGTTAGATAGGGAAAGACAGGAGGAAGCTCGAGTGGAGCATAAACACCGACATGGACTGGTTGGGCCGAATGGCCTGTTTCTGAGCCGTATATTCAATGTAAGAGCATCAAAGCAGCCCTGGTATCCTGATTGGATTGGGCAGTGTCAGCACTTGTATAACTGAAAGTAAGCCATATGCTGAAAGCCGTGAGATTGATTAATACACCTCCTACGCTTATGAAAGCAATTCTGACATGGGGGAATTTTTTTAAATTTGTTATTCTGAATCTCCTAGTTGTTCCAGGAAAAGTGGTGGCAGTAGCTGTCGTACCTGACACCGGCATTAACTCATCCCTGTGATATTTGCCTACACCCCCTCACCTACGTGTGTGAAAGTGGTGTCATGGAGAAAGGAGTCATGAGTTATCTCGAAATTAATTGAAAAGGGGGGACTGTTTTATTTGGAGTAAATGTGCTTTTTAGCTAACTCAATGTGTAGCAGTTAGCCTGACCCCTGGGCGGCCAGAGTTGGGCTGCCCGTGATAAAAAAAACTTCCCAGACAAGTAGGGCAGGAGCAGAGATGAATTACCCTGAATTACCTGTCAGGATTGGAGTCCTGTGGGGGTGAATAGCTAGCATCAGGAGACAGATCATTAGCCACATCGCAATCCACCTGATACACATTCTCAACACCTACACCTACACACACTCCCAACACACACACTCTCACTCCCAACACCTACACACACTCACTCCCAACACACACACACACACTCCCAACACACACACACTCACTCCCAACACACACATTCTCACTCCCAACACACACACACTCACTCCCAACACACACATTCTCACTCCCAACACACACACACTCACTCCCAACACACACACACACACTCCCAACACACACACACACACTCTCAACACCTACACACACTCCCAACACACACACACTCACTCCCAACACACACATTCTCACTCCCAACACACACACACTCACTCCCAACACACACACTCTCACTCCCAACACACACATTCTCACTCCCAACACACACATTCTCACTCCCAACACACACACTCTCACTCCCAACACACACACACATTCTCACTCCCAACACACACACACACACTCCCAACACACACACACTCACTCCCAACACACACACTCTCACTCCCAACACACACACTCACTCCCAACACACACACACTCACTCCCAACACACACACACTCACTCCCAACACACACACACTCACTCCCAACACACACACACTCACTCCCAACACACACACACTCACTCCCAACACACACACACTCACTCCCAACACACACATTCTCACTCCCAACACACACATTCTCACTCTCGCCCTCAACACACACCCGTGTGAAAAGTTCATTTTAATTGTTTAATAACAAAAATGAAGATAAAAGGTCCTTTATGATGAGCTTGGATATAATCGAGTAACTGCACAGCACAGAACGACCCCTCATTCAACATGAACTATCAGTCTCACTCGAAGCCATGGAATGGCTGTTGCAGAACATGGAGAGATGTCACACTGACGCAGCGAAGTGCTCAGTAGGGGGAGCTTGACTCTGTATCTAACCCGTGCTGTACCTGCCCTGGGAGTGCTTGATGCGACAGTGTAGAGGGAGCTTTACTCTGTATCTAACCTGCGCTGTAACCCGTCTGGGAATGGGTGATGCGGACGTTGTTTGATTCGATTCCCAGCACTTCCATCCCACACCTTGATGATCAATAAATTCACAAAATAAAAATGAAAGATAACTTCCTCTGGTTATAAAATGATAGTAACAGTTATAGGCAAACTGATATGATTGTAACACTAATTCAAACCGAGAATTACTCTAGTTAAAGATTCCTTCCCCACAACGGACAGGAATTTCACCTGCTGCCACCTGGAATATACAGAGTCTGGAGTAAGTCATCTGATGGAATTAAATTCAAGACCAACGACCAAGACCGTCTTTCGGATGAGACATTAAGCCAAAGTCCCGTCTGATCTTTCAGGTGGATATGAAAGATCCCATGGCACTTTTTCGAAGAAGAGCAGGAGAGTTTGCCCCGGTGTCCTGGGGCCAATATTTATCCCTCAAATCAACATCACTAAAAAACAGATTGGCCCAGAAATTCGGGTCGGGGGCTTCCCGCGGGTGTAAGCCCCCGACCTGCACTTGCCTTGCGCGCCGGCCGTTGAGCTGTAGGGCCCCGTGGAATTACGATCCGGGGCCTGCTCCAGCAGCCGGCGCGCAGTGCTTGCGTATCCCAGAGGCGCAGTTAGTTCGATGCGTCCCCTGGGATCACGTGGGCCATGGGGAGCCAATCGGTGCAGGGAATGCTCCATTCATAAGTCTGACAGGAAGTGCTGTCAAGACTTATAAATACTACGGCCCCAAAATAGCACTAAATCTTCAAATACATTTTTTTTTAAATCACATTTTTAAAATAAACTATAAATTACATGAAATAACTATTTTAAACAATAATTTAAATTTAAAAAAATAATAATTTTATTTTCTAACAGGGCTAAAAATAAACTTACCTTGTTTTAAAGTATTTAAAAATAATAAACCTGTGGAAAAAATGTTTTAATTTTAATTAATTCACCACTTACTTTGTAAAAAGCAGGCCTTACGCCTGCTTTTTACATTTCTAAATTCTGCAGGTTTACGTTCCCGGGAAAACCTGCAAAAAAGACTGAAGTTCAAAGCGCACACGCAGCCTCTCCCACGCACGCGTTCGACCTCTGAACCTCTTCGTTCAGAGGAACGGAAGTGCCGGTTTCCCGCACATGCACAGTGCATGCAGGAAACCGGCACTTCCATCGGGCCTACGGGTGAGTACCCCCTGCGTACTCGCCCATGGAGGCCCGAATTTCTGGGCCATTATCTGATCATTATCACATTGCTGTTTGTGGGAAAATTGGCTGCTACGTTTCCCACATTACAACAGTGACTACACTTCAAAAAGTACTTAATGGGCTGTAAGCTGCTTTGGAACGTTCCGAGGACATGAAAGGCGCTCTAGAAATGCAAGTCTTTCTTTCAATGTTACAAATTGCACTTGGAGCTGTATTTATGCAGCCAATGCAGTACCAAGGTTCAAATGAACCAAAATCATTGTTTTGTTATTTGATGGATTCAATTCTAAGGAACTGGGGGGACTTTCCCAGGATGTACTCTCAACTGAAAATGCAACCCGGAGGATTTCCCATGAGTTTCAACTGATAGAGGAAGCGGGGCCAAGGATTCAGTGAGTATTTCCAGGAAATAGTGGAGCTACACAGACCAGAAAGATACCAGATTCGATCTGTGCTGGGACAGCAGTTAGGGAGTTCGAATTGGCTGTCGGTAGAGGGAAGGATCAAACTCCAAATCACTGCCCGTGACTCCTGCTGACAGGGAACGAGAGTCTTAGATCACATGTCAATCAATATCAATAAAAACACAGAACACAGGAACAGGAGGAGGCCGTTCAGTCTCAAGCCTGTTCCGCCACTCAATCAGATCGGAATCTGAACTCCATCTACCTGCCTTGGTTCCGTGCCCCGTCTAACAAAAATCAATCAATCTCAGTTTTGACATTTTCAATTGACCCCCAGCCTCAACAGCTTTTTTGGGGGGGGGGGGGGGAAGCGTTCCAGATTTCCCCCACCCTGCGTGTGAAGTGGTGCCTTCTGACATCACCCCTGAACGGCCTAGCTCTAATTTTAAGGTTATGCCCCCTTGTTCTGGACTCCCCCCACCAGAGGAAACAGTTTCTCTCTCTCTATCCTATCAAATCCTTTAACCATCTTAAACATTGCAATTAGATCACCCCTTAATCTTCTATACTCGACGGAATACAAGCCTTGTCTATGAAACCTGTCCTCATAATTGAACCCTATGCAAGAGAAACTGAGGCACAAGAGGAATGCCCTTGGCCTGATGGTGCTAAGGAGGCAGTGCGGAATCTCGAACAGCACCATTTCATCACAATCCTCTTAAGGCAATGGTGCATTAGCGCAACCTGTCTCAGTGTTCAGTTACTCTAGTTACTTATAATAGTGCCATTAAAAAGTGAGAACATGCCATCTAATGCCTATAGCGAGCACAACTATGCCCAACACAATGCTGTCCAATGCCTACATCAATCCCAATATGCCCAACACAATGCCATCCAGCCTCAGGACATCCCAAAAAGTGCTTTACACCCATTGAAGTACTTTTGTAGTCACTGCTGAAATGTAGGAAATGCGGCAGCCAATTTGCGCACTGCAAGCTCCCACAAACAGCAATATGATAATGACCAGATAATGTTTTTGTGATGATGGTTCAGGGAATAAATATTGGCCAGGACACCAGAGATAGCTCCCTGCTCTTCTTCAAAATACTGCCATGGGATCTTTTACAATCACCTGGGGGGAGCAGGCGGGGCCTCGGTTTAATGTCTCATCCGAAAGACGGTACCTCTGACAGTGCAGCACTCCCTCAGTACTGCACTGGAACTACCAGCCTAGATTTTTGTGCTCAAGTCTCTGTAATGGTGCATGAACCCACAACCTACTGACCCAGAGGCAACAGTGCTACTCACTGAGCCACAGTCGACACCATAAGCAACAGCAATCCCAATTATAACCCTTCACAGTACCATCCAATACCAACAAATCTCAACTATACCCAACATAATGCCGCCCAATACCTACCTGTTGGTTAAGTAAGTGAATATTGGATGGGCGGGCTGGTGTTGGTTCGGTCGGTGTGTATATTGGATGGGCGGCTTGTGTTGGTTCGGTAGGTGTGTATATTGGATGGGCGGGCTGGTGTTGGTTCGGTAGGTGTGTATATTGGATGGGCGGGCTGGTGTTGGTTCGGTAGGTGTGTATATTGGATGGGCGGGCTGGTGTTGGTTCGGTAGGTGTGTATATTGGATGGGCGGCTTGTGTTGGTTCGGTAGGTGTGTATATTGGATGGGCGGGCTGGTGTTGGTTCGGTAGGTGTGTATATTGGATGGGCGGGCTGGTGTTGGTTCGGTAGGTGTGTATATTGGATGAGCGGGCTGGTGTTGGTTCGGTAGGTGTGTATATTGGATGGGCGGCTTGTGTTAGAAACATAGAAGATAGGAGCAGGAGTAGGCCATTCGGCCCCTCGAGCCTGTTCCGTCATTTAATGAGATCATGGCTGATCATCCAAATTCAGTACCCTGTCCCTGCTTTCTCCCCATACCCCTTGATCCCTTTAGCCTGAAGAAATATATCTAACTCCTTCTTGAATATATTTAATATAAGTTGGCCTCAACTGTCTTCTGTGGTAGAGAATTCCACAGGTTCACCACTCTCTGGGTGAAGAAATTCCTCCTCATCTCAGTCCTAAATGGCTTACCCCTTATCCTTAGACTGTGACCCCTGGTTCTGGACTCCCCTGCCATCAGGATCATCCTTCCTGCATCTAGTCTATCCAGTCCTGTTAGAATTTTATAAGTTTCAATGAGATCCCCTCTCATTCTTCTAAACTCTAGTGAGTATAAGCCCAATCGACCCAATCTCTCCTCATACGTCATTCCTGCCATCCCAGGTATCAGTCTGGTGAATCTTCGCTGCACTCCCTCCATGGCAAGAACATCCATCCTCAGATAAGGCGACCAAAGCTGCACACAATACTCAAGGTGTGGTCTCACCAAGGCCCTGTACAACTGCAGCAAGACATCCTTGCTCCTGTACTTGAATCCTCTCGCTATGAAGGCCAACATACCATTTGCCTTCTTAACCGCCTGCTGTACCTGCATGCTTACCTTCAGCGACTGGTGCACAAGGTCACCCAGGTCTCGTTGCACTTTCCCTTTTCCCAATCTATTGCCGTTCAGATAATAATCTGTCTTCCTGTTTTTGCCACCAAAGTGGATAACCTCGCATTTATCCACATTATACTGCATCTGCTCAAATCACCCAACCTGTCCAAATCATACTGGAGTTTCTCTGCATTCTCCTCACAGCACACATGCCCACCCAGCTTTGTGTCATCTGCAAACTTGGAGATAATGGCCCAGAAATTCGGGTCTCCACAATGAGTACGCACGGGGTACTCAGCTGTCGGCCCAATGGAAGTGCCGGTTTCTTTGCATGCACTGCGCATGCGTGGGAAACCGGCACTTCCGTTCCCCTGACAGCAGGGGTTAAGGGGTCGAACGCGTGCGCAGGAGAGGCTGCGCATGCGCATCGAACTTACATTTTTTTTTGCAGGTTTTCCCGGGAGGCTAAGTCTCCAGAAGTTACACATTTAAAAAGCAGTCGTAAGGCCTGCTTTTCACAAGGTAAGTGGTGAATTAATTAAAATTAAAACATTTTTTCCACAGGTTTATTATTTTTAAATGCTTTAAAGCAAGGTAAGTTTATTTTTAGCCCCATTAGAAAATAAAATTATACTTTTCAAAAATTTAAATTATTGTTTAAAATAGTTATTTCATGTAATTTATAGTTTATTTTAAAAATGTGATTTAAAAAACAAATTATTTGAAGATTTAGTGATGTTTTGGGGCTGTAGTATTTATAAGTTTTGACAGCCCTTCCTGTCAAACTTATGAATGGGCATTTCCCTGCTCCGATTGGCTCTCCATGGCCCACGTGATCCCAGGAGATGCATGGAACTAACTGCGCCCCTGGGAAATGCAAGCACTGCACGCCGGCAGTTGGAGCAGGCCCAGGATCGGAATTCCACGCGGGCCCACAGCTCAATGGCCAGCGCGCAAGGTAAGTGCAGGTCGGGGGCTTGCACCCACGGGAAGCCCTCGACCCGAATTTCTGTGCCAATACATCTAGTTCCCTCGTCTAGATCATTAATATATATTGTGAATAGCTGGGGTCCTAGCACCGATCCCTGCGGTACCCCACTAGTCACTGCCTACCACTCGGAAAAAGACCCGTTTATTCCAACTCTTTGCTTCCTATCTGCCAACCAGTTCTTTATCCAAGTCAGTACCTTACGCCCAATCCCATGTGCTTTAACTTTGCATGCCAATCGCTTATGCGGGACCTTATCCAAAGCCTTCTGAAAGTTCAAATACACCACATCCACTGGTTCTCCCTTATCTATTCTACCAGTTACATCCTCAAAACATTCCAGTAGATTAGTCAAGCATGATTTACCTTTTGTAAATCCATGTTGACTTTATCTGATCCTGTCACTGTTTTCCAAGTGCTCTGCTATTACATCTTTGAAAATGGACTCTAGCATTTTCCCCACTACTGATGTCAGGCTTACCGATCTATAACTCCCCGTTTTCTCTCTACCACCTTTTTTAAATAGTGGGGTTACATTAGCTACCCTCCAATCCGTGGGAACTATTCCAGAGTCTATATAATTTTGGAAGATGACCAGCAATGCATCTACTATTTCTAGAGCCACTTCCTTAAGTACCCTAGGATGTAGATTATCAGACCCTGGGGATTTATCGGCCTTCAATCCCGTCAATTTCCCTAACACCATTTCCCTACAAATACTGATTTCATTCAGATCCTTCCTCTCATTAGACCCTATGTTCCCCGACATCTCTAGGAGGTTATTTGTGTCCTCCTTTGTGAAGACAGAATCAAAGTATGTATTTAATTGGTCTGCCATTTCTTTGTTCCCCATTATAAATTCCCCTGATTCTGACTGCAAGGGACCTACGCTTGACTTCACCAATCTTTTTCTCTTCACATATCTACAGAAGCTTTTACAGTCAGTTTTTATGTTCCCTGAAAGCTTACTCTCATATTCTATTTTCCCCCTCTTAATTAATCCCTTTGTCCTCCTTTGCTGAATCCTAAACTGCTCCCAATCCTCAGGTTTGCTGCATTTTCTGGCCAATTTATATGTCCTCACCTTGGATCTTATGCTATCCCTAATTTCCCTTGTTAGCCACTGTTGAGTCACCTTTTTTGTTTTATTTTTATGCCAAACAGGGACGAACAAATTCTGTACTTCATCCATGCAATCTTTAGATGTTTGCCATTGCTTATCCATGGTCAACCCTTTAAATAACATTCCCCAATCCATCCTAGCCAACTCGCGCCTCATACCATCACAGTTTCCTTTATTTAAATTCAGGACCCTAGTCTTTGAGTCAACTACTTCACTCTCCATCTTAATGAAGATGGTTCGGTAGGTGTGTATATTGGATGGGCGGTTTGTGTTGGTTCGGTAGGTGTGTATATTGGATGGGCGGGCTGGTGTTGGTTCGGTCGGTGTGTATATTGGATGGGCGGGCTGGTGTTGGTTCAGTAGGTGTGCATATTGGATGGGCGGGCTGGTGTTGGTTCGGTCGGTGTGTATATTGGATGGGTGGGCTGGTGTTGGTTCGGTAGGTGTGTATATTGGATGGGCGGGCTGGTGTTGGTTCGGTCGGTGTGTATATTGGATGGGCGGTTTGTGTTGGTTCGGTAGGTGTGTATATTGGATGGGCGGTTTGTGTTGGTTCGGTAGGTGTGTATATTGGATGGGCGGTTTGTGTTGGTTCGGTCGGTGTGTATATTGGATGGGCGGGCTGGTGTTGGTTCGGTCGGTGTGTATATTGGATGGGCGGGCTGGTGTTGGTTCGGTAGTTGCCTATATTGGATGGGCGGGCTGGTGTTGGTTCGGTAGGTGTGTATATTGGATGGGCGGGCTGGTGTTAGTTCGGTAGGTGTGTATATTGGATGGGCGGTTTGTGTTGGTTCGGTAGGTGTCTATATTGGATGGGCGGGCTGGTGTTGGTTCGGTCGGTGTGTATATTGGATGGGCAGGCTGGTGTTGGTTCGGTCGGTGCCTATATTGGATGGGCGGGCTGGTGTTGGTTCGGTCGGTGTGTATATTGGATGGGCGGGCTGGTGTTGGTTCGGTCGGTGTGTATATTGGATGGGCGGTTTGTGTTGGTTCGGTAGGTGTGTATATTGGATGGGCGGGCTGGTGTCGGTTTGGTCGGTGTGTATATTGGATGGGCGGGCTGGTGTTGGTTCGGTCGGTGTGTATATTGGATGGGCGGGCTGGTGTTGGTTCGGTAGGTGTGTATATTGGATGGGCGGGCTGGTGTTGGTTCGGTCGGTGTGTATATTGGATGGGCGGGCTGGTGTTGGTTCGGTCGGTGTGTATATTGGATGGGCGGGCTGGTGTTGGTTCGGTCGGTGTGTATATTGGATGGGTGGGCTGGTGTTGGTTCGGTAGGTGTGTATATTGGATGGGCGGGCTGGTGTTGGTTCGGTCGGTGTGTATATTGGATGGGCGGTTTGTGTTGGTTCGGTAGGTGTGTATATTGGATGGGCGGGCTGGTGTCGGTTTGGTCGGTGTGTATATTGGATGGGCGGGCTGGTGTTGGTTCGGTCGGTGTGTATATTGGATGGGCGGGCTGGTGTTGGTTTGGTAAGTCCAATTACCAGAGTGACTGGAGCTTTTGCGCCAGTGTTCCTTCCCTGGAATTTCCCTCATACACAGTTGAAGGATAATATTTTCACTTCCTTCTTCTCAGCCTAATCAACATTTTATAGAATGACACAGCACTAATTCACGAAGTCGCCTTCATTAACTTACGGCCAGAAAGCTTACATCTGACTATTGGTAGAACCTGCTCAGATCAGTTAAACACAAATTGGAAGCTGGTGTGGTTTACATAAATCAAAGGGCACTGCTAACTACTTTTAATTGTGTTCAAAGAGAGGGGCATTAGTGTTCAAAATGGAACACTTTCCCATTTCAGACATCCAGCACCAGCTTCAAACACTCCCAGGGCAGGTACAGCACGGATTAGATACAGAGTAAAGCTCCCTCTTCACTGTCCCATCAAACACTCCCAGGGCAGGTACAGCACGGGTTAGATACAGAGTAAAGCTCCCTCTACACTGTCCCATCAAACACTCCCAGGGCAGGTACAGCACGGGTTAGATACAGAGTAAAGCTCCCTCTACACTGTCCCATCAAACACTCCCAGGGCAGGTACAGCACGGGTTAGATACAGAGTAAAGCTCCCTCTACACTGTCCCATCAAACACTCCCAGGGCAGGTACAGCACGGGTTAGATACAGAGTAAAGCTCCCTCTACACTGACCCATCAAACACTCCCAGGGCAGGTACAGCACGGGTTAGATACAGAGTAAAGCTCCCTCTACACTGACCCATCAAACACTCCCAGGGCAGGTACAACACGGGTTAGATACAGAGTAAAGCTCCCTCTACACTGTCCCATCAAACACTCCCAGGGCAGGTACAGCACGGGTTAGATACAGAGTAAAGCTCCCTCTACACTGTCCCATCAAACACTCCCAGGGCAGGTACAGCACGGGTTAGATACAGAGTAAAGCTCCCTCTACACTGTCCCATCAAACACTCCCAGGGCAGGTACAGCACGGGTTAGATACAGAGTAAAGCTCCCTCTACACTGACCCATCAAACACTCCCAGGGCAGGTACAGCACGGGTTAGATACAGAGTAAAGCTCCCTCTACACTGACCCATCAAACACTCCCAGGGCAGGTACAACACGGGTTAGATACAGAGTAAAGCTCCCTCTATACTGTCCCATCAAACACTCCCAGGGCAGGTGCAGCACGGGGTTAGATATAAAGCTCCTTCTGCTCTGCATATTAATATACTTCAGCCCCAATCTCATAGGAATGACCCATTGCATACTACAGCCAATAGAGGAGACTTTCATTCCATCAGTGTGAGATGTTTTGAATCTAGATCCTGGCAGTGAAAGGCCAATGTCTACTCCATTGGTGCAACAGTGCCCAGTTATTGTCATGCCAATCTGATTATAGCACCGCCCCCACTGCCCATTACCAACCCGTTCCCAATCACTGATTCCACCCAGTAACCCACTGACCCCACCCAGTACCCAATCACTTCGAGCTCTTGGACCAGCCGCTTTCAGTAACACAAAGTCCGGTGATGAATGATACTCAGGGACATGGGAATGGAAAGTTTTACAGTCAGAAGGATGGCAAAACCCACCCTGCTCCAATTATTGTTGACATACATGGATTTACAGGTGACAGTTCCCGACAGCAATCCTTGAACTGATAACTGGGTGAAGAAGCACAAAAGTACTGTATGCATTCCTGGTCGGGCTAGCCATGCCCAACAACTCTCCACATAAACATTTACCTCCACTCTCCCTTCTCGTTCTCTTGGTGATGATCTTAAATTTATTCCCTCCAGTTACTGACTCACCGACTGAAAAAAAGAGCTGTTCCCGATTTCTCTCATCATTTTGGACCCCTCCAACAGATCTCCTCTTACCCTTCTCTGCTCTGATGAAAAGAGCCCCAGTTTCACTAATCTAAAAAAAAGAGAAAGACTTCCATTTCTATAGCACCTTTCACAACCTCAGGACATCCCAAAGTGCTTTACACCCAATTAAGTACTTTTGAAGTACGGTCACTGTTGTAATGTAGGAAACGCGAGCGCCAATTTGCACACAGCAAGATCCCACAAACAGCAACATGATAATGATCAGTTAATCTGTTTTACTGATGTTGGTTGAGGGATAGGTATTGGCCAGGGCACTGGGGTTAACTCTTCTGCGAAATAGTGCCATGGGGGGGATCTTTTATGTCCACCCGAGAGCGCAGACGGGGCCTCGGTTTAACGTCTCAGCCGAAAGACAGCGCCTCCAACAGTGCTGTAGTCTCTCAGCACTGCACTGGCGAGATCAGCCTAGATTATGGACTCAAGACCCCGGAGTGGGACTATGAACCCACAATCTTCTGGTTCAGAGGCAAGAGTGCTACCCACTGAGCCACAGCTGACACCTCATCTCTCCCCATAAGCCCCTCGACCCAAGTGCCATGAATCTGTTCTGCACCCTCTCCATAGCCTCGACCTCTTTCTTAAAGTTGGATAATATTCTAACTGCGGTGTAACCAATGGTTTCTATTGGCTTACCATTACCTCTTTGCTTTTGTTTGCTATGCCCCTATGTATAAACTCTAGGATCCCATTTGCTTTTTACAGGCTCTATTACTTTGCCCTCTGAGCCCCTCGGTCTCTCTGCCCCTCTACTCTATAGAGTTATACCATTTACTCTAGATTTCCTCTTATGCTTCTTCCAAAATGTATTGCCACACATTTCTCTGCACCAAATTTCATTGGGCATCTCTCTGCCCAATCTACTAGCCTGTCTCTGTCCTGGAGTCACTTACAGTCCTCCTCACAGTTAACCAAGCTCTCTGTTTTTGTCTCATCTGCAAATGTTGATACTGTGACCCCGATACCCAGGTCCCGATCATTTATGAATACTGAAGTCTAATGGTCACAGTTTACAACCTCTCACACCAAACACAGCCATTCATCAGAACTTGCCATTCTCTGTCCTGGAGCCAAATACCTATCCAGACTGCCCCAATCCCTCTAAAACCCTGAGCCTGAATTTTATCAACAAGTCTCCTATGTGGCACCTCATCAAATGCATCTTGAAAGTCCATATACACAACATCCACTGCATTTCCTGTATCAACACATTCCACTAACTTCTCTTTACGTTTGTCAGACACAACTTGCCTTTTACTAATCCACGCTGACTGTCCCTAATTAACCCGTGCCTTTCTAGGGTAGTGTTCAATTATGGATTCTAGAAGCTCACCCAGTGCTGATGTGAGGCTGGTTGGTCTGTAGTTCCCCAGTTTATCCTTTTCTCCTTTCTTTGAACAGTTATTTAAAATATCTGTAACCCCTCATCCAGAAATTATTTCTGGCTCACAAAGCAGAATTGCAGTCAGCCCCAAAATGCTGGAAAGTCAACTAAATCAAGTGTCAAAAATAATTCCCCCCCCAACCAAAATTAAACCTTGTGCCCCCTCCCCCGGCCCTCAGACCCCCCACCCCCAGCCCTCAGACCCCCCACCCTCAGACCGTTGCAAAGTGTGTACTTCAGGGCTTTCCCCTCAGTAGCAGTGATGAAATGTTGCATAAACTGACAGCTGGGGATATGACAAACCCATGACCCACTGACCTTCAGTCCAATGCCTGGTCTTCCTGTGCCCTTCGACCTATATTCAGGGCTGGTTTTGGTCTGCTGCCTTTTTTTGGGGGGACTGTGTCGGGGTTTTGAAGCCCTTGCTGAGAATTTGCTAGGGTCCCTCGCTCCATCTCCCCTCAAACATCTCAGCTGACTTTGCCTCTCCGGCTTTCTAGCGCACTGCATTCCATTCTCTCTGTGAAGAATTGTTTCACGAATGAACTTTTAACCAGCATCAGTCCAATTGTAGGATCGTGTAAAGTGGACAGTGAGGATTCACTAGAATGATACCAGGAATGAGGGGTCTTGGTTATGAAGAAAGGCTCAAAGAATTGGTGCCTTTTCACTTTAACAGAAATAGACAGTTTCCTAGAAGGGAATTAGGGGTTACGGGGAGCGGGCAGGAAATTGGACATGAGTCTATGTTCGGAACGGTCATGGCCCTGTGGGTAGCGGAGCGGGCCCAGGGGCCGTGTAGCCTGGTTCTGCTCCTACTTCTTGTGTTCCAATTATGTGTTAGATTTCAGGAGATGGTTCTATTCCTGTTTCTGGCTGGGGTGGAGATCACCTTTTACAGAAGGTAAGTACTGTAGAAAATATAGGGACAGTGATCTCCTGGACGAGTTTCGATCGCCTAGATGGGTCGCAGAGGAATTTCCCAGATTTTTTTCTCCCAAATTGGCCATTGGTTTTTTTTATCTGGTTTTTCGCCTCTCCCAGGAGATCACATGGGTTCGGGAGGGATGTAGAGTGATAGTAGATTTGAGGTTAGGATCAGATCAGACCAGATCAGTCCAAAGATGTGCGGGTTAAGTTGATTGGCTATGATAAAAATTGACCCTTAGTGTTAGGGGGATTAAATACGTGGGGATAGGGTGGGATATGTGTTGGTGTAGGGGTTACGGGGATCGGGTGGGATAAGTGTCGGTGCAGGCTCGATGGGCTGAAATGGCCTCTATCTGCACTGTGGGGTTTCTGTGATTTCTGTGATCTGTGATCTTATTGAATGGTGGAGCAGGCTCGAGGGGCCGATTGGCCTACTCCTGCTCCTATTTCTTATGTTCTTAAGGGGAATCTAATAGAAGTTTTCAAAATGATGAAAGGTTCTGAAAGAGCAGAGAGTGAAAGCTTGTTCCCACTGGTTGGTGAATCAGTAACAAGCGGCACAGATTGACAATTATTACAAGGAGAACAACGTTTTTTCACACAGTGGGTTATTAGAACAGGAAATGCTTTATCACAAGGGGCTGTTGGATATTACTTAACAGATAACTGCATAAGTATCTGAAAAGGAAGAATGTAAAAGGATGCGGACAAAAGGCAAGGATGCGGGATTACAATAGGCAGTTCCAGCTGGAGAGCTAGCACAGACACAGGCATGATGGGCTGAATGGCCACCTCCTGTGCTGTAATTTCTATGATTCTACATGCCCATATTCTGGATTCACATACCAGAGGGAAGGATTAAACCCTGTCAATTCTCTTCATTATTTTAAACACTACAATCAGATGTCCCCCTAACCGTTTGATCTCCAACAAATTTAACCCATTTCTCATCATAGCTCAATCCCTTCATCCCAGGTACCATCCTGGCGAATCGTCGCTGGACTTCCTCCAAGGCCAATGTATCCTTCCTAAGCTGGAAGCCAAAACAACTGACCCCAAGTCCGCACCCTGGGTAACAGTAGTGGTATTTTTCTGATTGTTTTATACCATATCTTGATGTCCCATTTACCTTTTTGATCACCAGTTGCACCCGTGAACGAGCTTTCAATGATTTATGTATCTGGATCCCTAAATCCTTTTGTTCATCATCTTCACAAAACACTCCACCTCCTCGCTTAATATTATCTCAAACTTTGACAACCATCCCTCTATTCCCCCAAAATGGTCATTCATTACCTGGGGGGGGGGGGGGGGGGGTCACCACTTCTTGTTATTACCTGCCAATCTGAGAATGTCCCTTTTATCCCATCTCGGTCTCCCAACCAGTTCCTTATCCGTGCTACGAGACTACCTTCCTTTCCAGATGCTCTCGTGCGGATTCTTATCAAATGACTTCTGAAAATCCACGTATATGATATCCGTTAATTCTCCTCTCATTACCACTTCAGTGACTCTATCATGTTAGTTTGATATGAGCTACCTCTCAAACACCTGACACTCCCTAATCTGCTGATACAACAACTTGCATTTATACAGCACCTTTAACCTAGTTAAACGTCCCAAGGCACTTCACAGGTGCATTATCAGACAAATTTTAACACCGAGCTACATAAGGAGATATTAGGACAGGTAGGTTTTAAGGAGTGCCTTAAAAGGAGGAGAGGGGTTTAGGGAGGGAATTCCAGAGCTTAGACCCTCGGCAGCTGAAGGAATGGCCATCAATGTTGGAGCGATTAAAATCGGGGATGTGCACGAGGCCAGAATTGGAGGAGCGCAGAGATCTCAGAGAGCTGGAAGAAGTTACAGAGATAGGGTGGAGCGAGGCCATGGAGGGATTTGGAAACAAGGATGAGAATTTTTAAAATCGAGGCATTGCCGGACCGGGAGCCAATGTAGGTCAGCGAGCACAGGGGTGATGAGTGATGCGAGTTTGGATACGGGAAGCAGAGTTTTGGATGAGCTCAAGTTTATGGAGGGTGGAAGATGTGAGGCCAGCCAGGAGGGCATTTGAATAGTCTAGAGAGAACAAAGGCATGGGTGAGGGTTTCAGCAGATGAGCTGAGGCTGGAGCTTCTTTACTCTGTCTCTGATAATGAATTACAGCCTGTTCTTCATGGGTGAGCTAGACAAGCTTAGTGTTGTCAATGGAGGCCGTCACATCCAAGTGTGATTGTGTCCTGGTCAAATGTCCACACATTTCCAGCCAGGGAGTGAAAGATAGTGATCAGGAATGGGATTGGATGATTTGACCCTTCCTAACCCAGGGAGTCGGAGGTCAATTGTGGCCCCCTGACCAGTGCCCAGGCCGGGCTCAACCAATCCCTCACAGTCTGGGAACCAAAACTGGGACCTTGCTATGACTCAATCCCATGTCATTGACCCATTGGGGGAAGCCCATCAGGCAGTTTGCTGACACATTAGTCCCCAGCGCATGTGGCAATGTGTAAAATACATTCACAGCACTTTAAGGTGTCATCCTGCTTTAAGTGAAGGATGATTGTGTAAATTGAGGCGTTGTCCTGACACTGACGTCATTCTCACACCTGGAGCCAGATTTCTTCCTCGCTGAAGGTGCTGGTCCACCACCTGAGGCTGTTACTGTGGGTAGAATATTCCTCGGAGCTAAACCCTACCCTGTCCCCAAATAAGCAAAATCTCCCAGGAGTGGGAATCCAGGCTGACCCTTCCTCTCCTCCAGCCTGAGGGCCATTCTGCAGCTCTCGCTGTGGTCAGGGATCGAACGGGACTATTTATTACCAATACTCCAACAGCAATCAGGCGTTTGGCCAAACCTTTCCACTGGGGAGGAAGAGCTGCAGCATGTATCGGGACCCGGGGGTTCAGTGTGTGCACACATCAGCAAACCAGAATAAAATAGAACCCCCGCCGAGCAGAGACTGTGAGGCCCACACACACCAAACAAGCTCACCTTGAGCTGGAGGGAGGAGAGCCGCCCCGGGCTCACTCCGGACCCCACAGGCGCGGCGCTTCGGCTCCAAACACCGGCTGACTTCAGGGCTCACTCATCCGGGGCGAGAAGGCTGGGCCGGCGCTGCTTCCTCCTCGGGCAGGGCCTCCGGCTCTCTGCCTGCTACAGCCCCTTGCTGAATGGGACTGCTCCCCCTCCGACTCACTGCACACTCTCTGGATTCTGTGCCTCTCCGGCTGTATCTGCACCTCCCTCACTATTACCCGTCTGCCTAACTGCTCGCGTCTGTTTCCGTCTCTCTGTCTGTCTGTCCTCTGATCTCTCTCCCTCCCTCTCTCTGCTCTCTGTATTTCTCCCTCTCTGTCTCTTCCCCTCTCCCTTTGCTTGAGTCTCTGTCTCTCCCTCTCTTCTGTCCCTCTCCCCTGCTCTCTGTCCTTCACTGTCTCTCTCTCCCCTGCTCTCTGTGTCTCTCCCTCTATCTCTCCCCTGCTCTCTGTCTCTTCCCTCCCTCTATCTCTCCCCTGCTCTCTGTCTCTTCCCTCCCTCTATCTCTCCCCTGCTCTCTGTCTCTTCCCTCCCTCTATCTCTGTGTCTCTCTATCCCTCTATCTCTGTGTGCCCCTTCTCTCTATCTCTCTGTCCCTCACTGTCTCTCTATCTCTGTGTCTCTCCCTCTGTCTCTCTCTCTCTATCTATATCTCTCCCCTGCTCTCTGTGTGTCCATCTCTGTCCCTCACTGTCTCTCTCTATACCTCTCCCTCTATCTGTGTGCCCCCCTTCTCTCTGTCTCTATACCTCTCCCTCTATCTCTCTCTCAAATCAACTTTTTTTTTGTGCCCCTTGTCTCTGTATCTCTCCCCTCTATCTCTGTGTGCCCCTTCTCTCTATCTCTCTGTCCCTCACTGTCTCTCTATCTCTCGCTGTGCTCCTTGTCTCTGTATCTCTCCCCTCTCTCTCTGTCTCTCTATCCCTCCTCTATCTCTCTCTCTCCCCTGCTCTCTGTGTGTCTGTCTCTATACCTCTCTCTCTGTGCCCCTTGTCTCTGTATCTCTCCCCTCTCTGTATCTCCCCTGTGGAAAGTCCCTGTTACTATTTGCAGCGCGAGCTGGGGGTGTGGGGATTTCCCATGACGTCTTGTCGTGGACAACGTGAACGCGGATTGGGGGCCCGGGATCAGCTCGCTCTCTGATTGGTGCATATCACCAACGTATGCAAATCTCCCCCTGCAACCGCTCCAATGGCCCGGGAGTGGGCCCCAGCCTTAAAGGGACAGGCACCCCGGGCCGGGCCGGCCCCAGCGCCCGGAGCTCAGGCCCACGGTCACGGGAAGAGCTGGAATTTTCCGGAGCAATCTGTATTTTGCAGTTTCTTGGCGTTGCCAGTTTTGGACCCCGCTTCTCATCTCATTGGATGAGCTGGATCCAGAACCTGTTGTAAGCAGGGAGAGAGGGTGCAGTTAGACTTTTGTAGATTATTTGGATCAGTTACATTATTGGGCAGACAAATGGAAAATGAAACGCATCACTGACAGTGGAAGAATGAGCAAGATGGGAAGGAATAGATTCAGGGTTTTGGATGAGAACAGGCTGCCAGCTAGGAGTCCTTCAAGAGCAAATTGGACCTGTTCCTGGCTGGGGTGGAGATCACCTTTTACAGAAGGTAAGTACTGTAGGAAATACAGGGACAGAGTGATCTCCTGGACGAGTTTCGATCGCCTAGATGGGTCGGAGAGGAATTTCCCAGATTTTTTCTCCCAAATTGGCCATTGGGTTTTTATCTGGTTTTTCGCCTCTCCCGGGAGATCACATGGGTTCGGGTGGGATGGAGAGTGGAAGTAGATTTGAGGTTAGGATCAGATCAGCCATGATCTTATTGAATGGTGGAGCAGGCTCGAGGGGCCGATTGGCCTACTCCTGCTCCTATTTCTTATGTTCTTATGAGATGCTAAACCAACGTCCAGTTTGTTTGTTTAGGTGGATGTAAAAGATCCCTTGACATTTTTTGGAAGGGTATAAAGTTTAACGGGATATCTAAAAGAGCCCGCAACTGTATTTAGTATGGCGTGGTCTTACATGTCAGCCTGTAGCTGAAATTTACAACTTTTTATTGGCCATTTTATTTTGATTGTTTTAAATCTCAGGGCAAGTAAGGTATGTACAAGTTGTTTAGTTCCCCAGTGTCCTGGCCTACATTTCTGCTTCAAACAGCATCACCACAAACTGACTATCTGGTCATTTATCTCATTGCTGTTTGTGGGATCTTGCTGTGTGCAAATTGGGCAGCATGTTTGTTCACTTAACAACAGTGGCCATATTTCAAAAATAGTTCATTGGCTGTGACGTGTTTTGGGACCTCCCGGGGATGTGAAAGTTGCTGTATAAATGCAATTTCTTTCTTTCACATGAACCCTGGGACTGATAGTAGACTCGACATTGCCAATGTGGAGACGTGACTAAAAAGGAAATAGTATATTGGGAGGCAGAGCCAGAAAGTGGAGAATACAGAGGTTATTCTTAGGAGTGATAATGCTTCATCCTCATCTGGAATGCAGTGCACAATCCTGGTCGCCCCCTTCCCCTTCAAAGGGGAGGCACAGGGTACAAAACAGTGACAGGATCGGACAAAGTCAACATGGATTTACAAAAGGTAAATCGTGCTTGACTAATCTACTGGAATTTTTTGAGGATGCAACTGGTAGAATAGATAAGGGAGAACCAGTAGACGTGGTGTATTTGGACTTTCAGAAGGCTTTCGATAAGGTCCCGCATAAGAGATTAGCGTGTAAAGTTAAGGCACATGGGATTGGGGACAAGGTATTGACTTGGATAGAGAACTAGTTGGCAGACAGGAAGCAAAGAGTTGGAATAAACGGGTCTTTTTCCGAGTGGCAGGCAGTGACTAGTGGGGTACCGCAGGGATCGGTGCTAGGACCCCAGCTATTCACAATATATATTAATGATCTAGACGAGGGAACTAGATGTAATATCTCCGAGTTTGCAGATGACACAAAGCTGGGTGTGCATGTGTGCTGTGGGGAGGATGCCGAGTAACTCCAGTATGATTTGGACAGGTTGGGTGATTGGGCAGAAGCATGGCAGATGCAATATAACGTGGATAAATGTGAGGTTATCCACTTCGGTGGCAAAAACAGGAAGGCAGATTATCATCTGAACGGCAATAGATTGGGAGAAGGGGAAGTGCAACGAGACCTGGGTGTCCTTGTGCACCAGTCGCTGAAGGTAAGCATGCAGGTGCAGCAGGCGGTTAAGAAGGCAAATGGTATGTTGGCCTTCATAGCGAGAGGATTCAAGTACAGGAGCAAGGATATCTTGCTGTAGTTGTACAGGGCCTTGGTGAGACCACACCTTGAGTATTGTGTGCAGTTTTGGTCACCTTATCTGTGGAAGGATGTTCTTGCCATGGAGGGAGTGCACCAGACTGATACCTGGGATGGCAGGAATGATGTATGAGGAGAGGTTGGGTCGATTGGGCTTATACTCACTGGAGTTTAGAAGAATGAGAGGGGATCTCATTGAAACTTATAAAATTCTAACAGGACTAGACAGACTAGATGCAGGAAGGATGTTCCCGATGGCGGGGGAGTCCAGAACCAGGGGTCACAGTCTAAGGATAAGGGGTAAGCCATTTAGGACAGAGATGAGGAGGAATTTCTTCACCCAGAGAGTGGTGAACCTGTGGAATTCTCTACCACAGAAGGCAGTTGAGGCCAATTCATTAAATATATTCAAGAAGGAGTTAGATATATTTCTTCAGGCTAAAGGGATCAAGGGATATGGGGAGAAGGCAGGGACAGGGTACTGAATTTGGATGATCAGCCATGATCTCATTGAATGGCGGAGCAGGCTCGAGGGGCCGAATGGCCTACTCCTGCTCCTATCTTCTATGTTTCTAAAACAAACAAAAACGATCGCAAGTGAAAGTTAGATTATAGAAACTAAGCTGCACTGTTGGAGAGGGGCTGTCATTTGAGTCATAGAGTCATAGAGTTTTACAGCACAGAAAGAGGCCCTTCGGCCCATCGTGTCTGCGCCGCCCATCCATCCCTGTCCAGTCTAATCCCATTTTCCAGCATTTGGTCCATAGCCTTGTATGCAATGGCATTTCAAGTGCTCATCCAAATGCTTCTTGAATGTTGTGAGGGTTCCTGCCTCTACCACCCTTTCAGGCAGTGAGTTCCAGATTCCAACCACCCTCTGGGCGAAAAAGTTTCTCCTCAAATCCCCTCTAAATCTCCTGCCCCTTACCCTGAATCTATGCCCCCTTGTTATTGACCCCCCTACTAAGGGGGAAAGTTCCTCTTTATCTACCCTATCTATGCCCCTCATCATTTTGTACACCTCAATCAGGTCCCCCCTCAGCCTTCTTTGCTCCAAGGAAAACAATCGTCCTGTAGCCTGAGGCTTTCCTCCTCGCAATTTACCACCCCACCAATTTTCGTGTCATCTGCGAACTTACTGATCATACCTTTTACATTCTCATCCAAATCATTTATGTAGATCACAAACAACAAGGGACCCAGCACCGATCCCTGAGGTACCCCACTGGACACAGGCTTCCAGTCACAAAAGCAACCTTCGACCATCACCCTCTGCCTCCTGCCACTCAGCCAGTTTAGGATCCAACGCGCCAAGGCACCCTGGATCCCATGTGCTCTTACCTTCTTGACCAGTCTCCTATGCGGGACTTTGTCAAAAGCTTTACTGAAGTCCATGTAAACCACATCCACAGCATTTCCCTCGTCCACCCCCCTAGTCACCCCCTCGAAAAATTCAATCAGATTTGTCAGGCATGATTTACCCTTGACAAAGCCATGCTGACTATCTCCGATTAATCCTTGCCTCTCCAAGTGGAGACTAATTTTGTCCCTCAGAATTTTTTCCAATAATTTCCCTACCACAGATGTTAGGCTCACTGGCCTGTAATTCCCTGGTTTATCCCTGCTACCCTTCTTGTATAATGGTACTACATTAGCTGTTCTCCAGTCCTCTGGTACATCCCCTGTGGCCAGAGAGGTTCTGAAAATTTGTGTCAGAGCCCCTGCAATCTCCTCCTTTGCCTCCCACAGCAGCCTGGGATATATCTCGTCCGGGCCTGGGGATTTATCCACTTTTTGGCCTGCTAAAACTGCTAGCACCTCCTCCCTCTCGATGCTAATATGTTCAAGTATGTCACAGTCCCCTTGCCCGATTTCTATGTCTGCATCGTCTCTCTCCATAGTGAACACAGATGCAAAAAATTCATTTAAAACCCCACCTACATCATCTGGCTCTACACACAGATTGCCACTTTGGTCCCTAATGGGCCCTACCCTTTCCCTGGTTATCCTCTTGCCCTTAATATACTTATAAAACATCTTAGGATTTTCCTTTATTTTGCTCGCCAGTGTTATTTCATGGCCCCTCCTCTCCCTCCTAATTTCTTTTTTTAGTATGCCCCTGCACTTTTTATACTCCTCTAGGGCTTCTTCCGTCTTTAGTCTTTTGTAACTGCCAAAAGCCCCCCTTTTATGTGTCAGATGGTACAAGCTAAGGTGAACTCAGGGTTAGTCAAGACAGTGTCTATTTGGCCTGTGGGTGGAAGGTTGAAGAGGTGGAGGAGATCATTGCACCTGCACATCTACCCAAAACCTTTAGGAAAATACGTTGTGACGTGGTGCTAAGCCAGGGAATGCCAGATTCAATTCCTATTCTGGAGCCACTTGTCTCAAATATCTTCCTCTGCCTGCCTAGCCACCGAGCCCGGCACCTCTAAGATTGTAACTCTCTTTTTTTCTGTTTCCAATGGACATTTCTGTGTAAGTTCTGCCCCAGTAGTGGCTCGTGGAAGGTATTCAGTGAGCTGCAGAGCTGACCAAGTCTCAGGTTTGATGTTAACTGGGCTGATGTAGGCCTGCTACATCACGACTGGGCGAGGGAGAGGCATAGTGGTTAGCACTGTTGCTTCACAGCGCCAGGGACCTGGGTTCGAATCCGGCCTCGGGTGACTGTCTGTGTGGAGTTTGCACATTCTCCCCGTGTTTGCATGGGTTTCCTCCGGGTGCTCCGGTTTCCTCCCACAGTCCAAAGATGTGCGGGTTAGGATGATTGGCTATGATAAATTGACCCTTAGTGTTAGGGGGATTAAATACGTGGGGTTACGGGGATAGGGTGGGATATGCGTTGGTGTAGGGGTTACGGGGATCGGGTGGGATATGTGTCGGTGCAGGCTCAATGGGCCGAAATGGCCTCTATCTGCGCTGTGGGGTTTCTGTGATTCTGTGATTCTGTGAAATCAACCCGGGTTCCTACTCCACACTGATATCCAGCAGCCTCTGGTGGAATGGGAGGTGAGGGCAGTCTGAGATGTGATTCCCCCACAGTCGAACATCAAGGCTCATGCGTGGATAATGAGGCATCCGTGGGCTCAACCCCCAGAAAGGGTTCAGTGCTGTCAGAGAGGAGTGAGGGGAGAAAACTGGTAAGACGAGAAGGAAAAGGCGCGTGTTTCCATTATAATGCTTCTCTTATCCGTTTAACACTAAACTGGTTCTTAATGAGTTGATTCTGTTACAGTTAGTCGGCCAGGCGGGAGCTGTAGCTTCTGCAGGTTGAATATTGTGAAATGGGTAGCACAGTCCTGGCTCGCATCAGCTGCCCAGGCAAGCCCTTCATTTCATTCAGTTGACCTGCATTGGCCGAGATTTCCTCCGGCTCGGTGTCTGCACAACTGACCAGCTCCTGCCGGCACCCAGGTGCCTCCTGGTCTTCCCTCCATCAGCCTCCCTCAGGCCGGTGCCGAACCTCAGCGCACGATTCATTCCCCATTCCATTGCCAATACCGCTCCCGAGCATTGTCCACCTCCCACTTCCTTGGCGGCACCGAGAGCCTTGTCCATATCTGTCCACCCTCAAGGCGGAATGTCTCGAACTCCCTGCCCTGGAGCAGGCTGCCTTCCCCGAAAGGGCACGGGGTTCTCAGGGGGAAAGGGGAGCCCGACCGTCCATGGCTACTCACAGAGTTACTGGGGAATTTCCCAGACTCTGGGCCAGCTCCCATCTCAATCTTCCACAAGTCATCATTTGTTCCAAACTCCGGAGCCTCCATCCTCTCCGAACTCCAGTCACTCCCTGCAGCCTGAAATCAACATTCTCTTCCTCACTTTCAGATCTCCTTCAGCCTGTTACATAGAAACATAGAAGATAGGAGCCGGAGTAGGCCATTCGGCCCCTCGAGCCTGCTCCGCCATTTAATGAGATCATGGCTGATCATCCAAATTCAGTACCCTGTCCCTGCTTTCTCCCCATATTCCTTGATCCCTTTAACCTTAAGAAATATATCTAACTCCTTCTTGAATATATTTAATGAATTGGCCTCAACTGTCTTCTGTGGTAGAGAATTCCACAGGTTCACCACTCTCTGGGTGAAGAAATTCCTCCTCATCTCTGTCCTAAATGGATTACCCCTTATCCTTAGACTGTGACCCCTGGTTCTGGACTTCCCCACCATCGGGAACATCCTTCCTGCATCTAGTCTGTCTAGTCCTGTTAGAATTTTATACGTTTCAATGAGATCCCCTCTCATTCTTCTAAACTCTAGCGAATACAAGCCCAATCGACCCAATCTCTCTTCATACGTCATTCCTGCCATCCCAGGTATCAATCTGGTGAATCTTCGCTGCACACCCTCCATGGCAAGAACATCCTTCCTCAGATAAGGCGACCAGAACTGCACACAATACTCAAGGTGTGGTCTTGCCAAGGCCCTGTACAACTGCGGCAAGGCATCCTTGCTCCTGTACCCGAATCCTCTCGCTATGAAGGCCAACATACCATTTGCCTTCTTAACCGCCTGCTGCACCTACATGCTTACCTTCAGCGACTGGTGCACAAGGACACCCAGGTCTCGTTGCACTTCCCCTTTTCCCAATCTATTGCCATTCAGTTAATATTCTGCCTTCCTGTTTTTGCCACCAAAGTGGATAACCTCGCATTTATCCACATTATACTGCATCTGCCATGTATCTGCCCAATCACCCAACCTGTCCAAATCATACTGGAGTTTCTCGGCATCCTCACAGCACACACGCTCACCCAGCTTTGTGTCGTCTGCAAACTTGGAGATATTACATCTAGTTCCCTCGTCTAGATCATTAATATATATTGTGAATAACTGGGGTCCTAGCACCGATCCCTGCGGTACCCCACTAGTCACTGCCTGCCACTCGGAAAAAGACCCGTTTATTCCAACTCTTTGCTTCCTGTCTGCCAACCAGTTCTCTATCCAAGTCAGTACCTTACCCCGAATTCCATGTGCTTTAACTTTACACGCTAATCTCTTATGTGGGACCTTATCGAAAGCCTTCTGAAAGTCCAAATACACCACATCCACTGGTTCTCCCTTAATTATTCTACCAGTTACATCCTCAAAAAATTCCAGTAGTCAAGCACGATTTACCTTTTCTAAATCCATGTTGACTTTGTCTGATCCTGTCACTGTTTTCCAAGTGCTCTGCTATTACATCTTTTATAATGGACTCTAGCATCTTCCCCACTACCGATGTCAGGCTTACCGGTCTACAATTCCCTGTTTTCTCTCTACCACCTTTTTTAAATAGTGGGGTTACATTAGCTATCATCCAGTCCATGGGGACTGTTCCAGAGTCTGTAGAATTTTGGAAGATGACCAGCAATGCATCTACTATTTCTCAGGCCACTTCCTTAAGTACCCTAGGATGTAGATTATCAGGCCCTGGGGATTTATCAGCCTTCAATCCCATCAATTTCCCTAACACCATTTCCCTACAAATACTGATTTCTTTCAGTTCCACCCTTTTATCAGGCCCGATGTTCTCCGACATCTCTGGGAGGTTATTTGTGTCCTCCTTTGTGAAGACAGAACCAAAGTATGTATTTAATTGGTCAGCCATTTCTTTGTTCCCCATTATAAATTCTCCTGATTCTGACTGCAAGGGACCTACGCTTGACTTCACCAATCTTTTTCTCTTCACATATCTATAGAAGCTTTTACAGTCAGTTTTATGTTCCCTGCAAGCTTACTCTCATACTCTATTTTCCCCCTCTTAATTAATCCCTTTGTCCTCCTTTGTTGAATCCTAAACTGCTCCCAATCCTCAGGTTTGCTGCTTTTTCTGGCCAATTTATATGTCCTCTCCTTGGATCTTATGCTATCCCTAATTTCCCTTGTTAGCCATGGTTGAGTCACCTTTTTTGTTTTATTTTTATGCCAAACAGGGATGAACAAATTCTGTAGTTCATCCATGCAATCTTTGAATGTTTGCCATTGCCTATCCACCATCAACCCTTTAAGTAACATTCCCCAATCCATCCTAGCCAACTCGTGCCTCATACCATCGTAGTTTCCTTTATTTAAATTCAGGACCCTAGTCTCTGAGTCAACTACTTCACTCTCCATCTTAATGAAGAATTCTATCATATTATGATCGCTCCTCCCCAAGGGGCCTCGCACAACAAGATTGCTAATTAATCCTTTCTCATTACATAATACCCAGTCTAAGATGGCCTGATCTCTAGTTGGTTCCTCGACATATTGGTGCAGGAAAGCATCCCGTATGCACTCTAGGAATTCCTCCTCCACAGTACTGTTTCTAATTTGGTTAGCCCAATCTATATGTAGATTAAAGTCAACCATGATAACTGCTGTGCCCTTATTGCACGCGTCTCTAATTTCCCATTTAATGCCATCCCCAACCTCAGCATTACTGTTTGGGGGTCTGTACATAACACCCAGTAATGTTTTCTGCCCCTTGGTATTTCTCAGCTCTACCCATACAGATTCCACATCGTCAGAGCTAATATCCTTCCTTACTATTGTTTTAATCTCTTTAACCAGCAATGCTACCCCACCTCCTTTTCCTTTTTGCCTGTCTTTCCTGAATATTGAATACTCCTGGGTATTGAATTCCCAGCCTTGGTCACCCTGGAGCCATGTCTCCAAAATCACAAGTATATCATATCCGTTTACATCTATTTGTGCAGCTAATTCATCCACCTTATTACGAATGCTCCTCGCATTAAGACGCAAAGCCTTCAAGCTTGTTTTTTAACACTCTTAGACCTTTTGGAATTATTAATTACTGTGGCCATGTTTGATTTACACCTTTGATTTCTCTGACTGTCACTTTTGCTTTTCTCCTTCCTGCCTTTTGCTTCTATCCTTGCTTCCCTTTCCTCTGTCTCCCTGCACAGGTTCCCAACCCCCTGCCATTTTAGTTTAAACCCTCCCCAACAGCACTAGCAAACACTCCCCCTAGGACATCAGTCCCGGTCCCACCCAGGTGCAAACCGTCCAGTTTGTACTGGCCACACCTCCCCCAGAACCGGTTCCAATGTTCCAGGAATTTGAATCCCTCCCCCTTGCACCATTCCTCTAGCCACATATTCATCTGAAATATCCTTCTATTTCTACTCTGACTAGCACGTGGCACTGGTAGCAATGCGGGGTGGAGACGAGCGATGTAACAGAGGTGGAAGTAGGCGGTTTTGGTGATGGAGAGGATATGTGGATGGAAGCTCATTTCAGGGTCAAATAGGATGCCAAGGTAGCGAACGATCTGGTTCAGCTTCAGACAGTGGCCAGGGAGAGGGATGGAGTCGGTGGCCAGGGAACGGTGTTTGTTGTGGGGATCGAAGACAATGGCTTCGGTCTTCCCAATATTTAGTTGGAGGAAATTTCTGCTCATCCAGTCGGACAAGCAGTGTGACAAATCAGACACAGTGAAGGGGTCGAGAGAGGTAGTGGTGAGGTAGAGCTGGGTGTCCTCCGAGTACATGTGGAAACTGATGCTGTTTTCGATGATGTCGCCGAGGGACAGCATGTAGATGAGAAATAGGAGGGGGCCAAGGATAGAGTGGGAATAACAGTCCTGCAGTGCGTGGTGGAACCCAATGCAGCACGCTATCCCACAATGACACACACAAGGTAGTACGTTTGCGGAGATTGCCTTTTAGATGTGAACCCGAGTAAAGAATATCGAGAGAATTCTGGAATTGAAATGGAGATCATAGATTTCGATGGCAGGATGGGCTGAATGGCAACACGTACCTTTGTGATCTTGCTGACATGCCCCATCAGTTCCAGTGTTTTGGTGAGAGATGCATGAGGCAATATGTTGAAAGCTTTACAAAAACTAATGAGTTTCCTGTGAGCCTTGCAATGTTTCACGATCTCTGCCCCAATCTGGGATTTTTGTGGGCCATTTTTCCGCATTTTTGAAAAAATGAGTTTCATTTTAGGGTTGTGTCTTAAAGCAAAGTGCATTCACACAAGTTAAAAGAAGGCAGTGAGACAAAAGGTGGTTAGAATACAAATGGGATAAGCTTTGATGTCGTTTCCCCAAAGCAATAAGCAATACATAAACCTGCCTCAGACATCAATGAACACCGACCGTAAACCCAATGTGTTGGGAGGTCCCTGGTCTTGGGGCTTTGTGAAGGAGTTGTCTGGCTGTGAATACAGGGCGATTCAATAAACCAGAGGCAGAGACACAGGCAGTCAGTCAGCTTTTTAAACAGAAATCTGCGAGGACAAGTTGTCGCCAAGCTCGGAAGGTTAGAATTCAGGAGAATAATTAGAATTTACCGTGTTTAAGAAGGACAATCTGCTAATGTGGGGAAGTGTAGCATGTTCGTTATTTTGTATTATTACATGAAGACAAATTGTGCTGAATGGATTAAATGGGTGTGGTAAACCACTGTCGTTCACTGTGTTCACTATTGTTGTTGTTGTCATTCACTCTTGTTTCACTGTTATACCTGACTATGCCGCAGCTGACTCCGCCCTTGGCTACCTGGTATAAGGACGGCTGCATGGCAGCCCTCTGCCATTCGGTCGTCCACTAGAGGCATAGTCCTGATCTGTTTGTAGTTGCATTCAGTAGTTAATAAAAGCCTGTTGTTCTGAACTCTACTCGGCCTTTTATTAGAATCGATAGCGCATCAATGGGTCTGATTGTGACTTGCTGTGTAAGTCGACTCACTGTGAAATAAAGCAACTTAATGACTTGTATCAGCCTTTGTCTTATGAGGTGTTTTCTCAATTCACCATCAGAAAGATTGAAGAGGGATGGGGCGATAGATTCAGATCATGGGGTGGGGGCGATGGTGTTAGTGTTACACCCCGGGTTAGACTTTGTGTAAGTAGATATTGGGGACTGCGAGTCTACTCGGCAGTGTAAGGGGCCTGAGATCCATTTACAAGAGTGACTGAAGACACTGAACCTGAGAAGGAGTCTATTACAACAACAACTTGTATTTATATAGCGCCTTTAATGTAGTAAAACGTCCCATGGCGCTTCACAGGAGTGACAAAATTTGACACCGAGCCTTATAAGCAGACATTAGGGCAGATGACCAAAAGCTTGGTCAGAGAGATAGGTTTTAAGGAGCGTCTTAGAGGAGGAGAGAGAGGCGGAGAGGTTTGGGGAGGGAATTCCAGAGCTTAGGGCCCAGGCAGCTGAAGGCCCGGCCGCCAATAGTTGAATGATTAAAATCGGGAAAGCTCAAGAGGCCAGAATTAGAGGAGTGCAGATATCTCAGAGGGTTGTAGGGCTGGAGGAGGTTACAGAGATAGAACAGCATTACAGCCCCAAGGGGGAGAATTCGGTATCGCCCCGTTTGGGGCGCGATTATCGGCCGGGCGCAAAGTTTAGTGCCTGGCGCTAATTATCGCCTCCGACTGCAAACTTGGCTTCTATCGCCCCTGGAGGTGATTGGAGCACTAAATCAGGTGCTACACACCTGTCTTAAGGCGCTAACGCCGAGGAGCGAGGCGCTACCTCAGAGCGCTGGCGAAGCTCATGTGACGTCAGTCAGCAATGGAACACAGACACAATGGCACCGGCCAGTTCTTAAAGGGGAGGGTCGATCTTGCTCTCCATCCACACCCTGCTCATTGCAGCCTTGAATCTCGGCCTGGAGAGACCTGTACATCAAATCTGCTGGAAAGAACAATGGAGAGGCCCAGGGAAAGAGCTCAGAGTGCAGCCCCCACAGTCTCTTCTAAATCGATGCAAGGAAAGTCAAATCAAAATGAACCTGCAAAGTGCTGCTCAGTACCCAAAACTCCTTCACACAGCGTTGAATCTCTCCAGAAGTCTCTCTCTCTCAGAATGCGTGGTGCAAAAATGTCGGCGACAAAAAAGGCAGGAAGTGGTCGCCTTTAAATAGCGCTCCCCCAGTCCCTTCCTGACTGTAAAATGCTCCCCTCAACCTGTCGTTGCTAGCGGCAGGCAGTAAGGCAGGGAGCGCCACTCAATATCCGGTCCGGGGCGCTACCGGGGTGTTGTACGCTCGACTGATGTCACGATCTGCGGGCGCAGGAGATCGTGGCGGTAGTGTTTAGCGCCGCCACAAAATAGCTGGTCAATTTCGCGAGCAGCGCAAACATCTTTGCTTTGCTTTGCGCCCCATTCAATATATGGAAAGAGCAACTGATACCAGTCAGACTCCTCACTGGAATCCTCTTCCACATGAATAGAAACTGCAGCCAAGCTCTGAAACACCAAGGGTATGCGTGCCTCAATGGAATCCTATTCCTCTGGCTCAAAAGGGCAATGGGAATATTCCTGCCATTCATCTCCAAGACCATTACCACTCATCCCCTTCTTGTCAACAGTAGTTTTTAGGAATTAATCATCCATGCCTGATACCCTACCATTAATGAGAAATCAAAGGACATAACAAGCGATTCACAACTACATAATCAGCTCTGTGCCAACCAGGCTCCCAGGGACTGCCTGTGCTTTTTATCTGAAGGACCCGATGCACCAGATACAAAACTTTCATTGGTTTAGTAGCATAACTCCCATGGTCGGCTAATGGTGTGTCAGAAGTATAGGATGAACAGAAGTGTTAACCAAAGTAGAGTTACCAGAGACACTGACTTAGTGGGCGTGGCATCTGAGAACACTGGGAAGGAGGCTTGAGGTCTGGGAACACTGGGAAGGAGGCTTGAGGTCTGGGAACACTGGGAAGGAGGCTTGAGGTCTGGGAACACTGGGAAGGAGGCTTGAGATCTGGGAACACTGGGAAGGAGGCTTGAGGTCTGGGAACACTGTGAAGGAGGTTTGAGGTCTGGGAACACTGGGAAGGAGGCTTGAGGTCTGGGAACACTGGGAAGGAGGCTTGAGGTCTGAGAACACTGGGAAGGAGGCTTGAGATCTGGGAACACTGGGAAGGAGGCTTGAGGTCTGGGAACACTGGGAAGGAGGCTTGAGGTCTGGGAACACTGGGAAGGAAGCTTGAGGTCTGGGAACACTGGGATGGAGGCTTGAGGCCTGGGAACACTGGGATGGAGTTGCAGGATTCAGTGGTACTTTGAAGGGGATTCCAGGGTTTGCGAGCAGAGGGCAAAGTTCTGGGAATACTGCAGCAAATCATGGGATCTTGGATCATTGGTACAGGAAGTCTGGTATCTGGGAGAATTAGGGAGGGACGTCTCAAGGCCTGGGAACATTGGGGTGGTACTGAAATCAGGGAGCACTGGGCACGCAGTCTGGGATTTTATGAGCACTCCGAGAGGGTCCCGGAATCTAGGAGGAAGGGAAGGGAAGCCAGAGAATGAGACCCTGGGATTCAGCAGAACTGGGAAGTGGCGGGGCGGTGCTAGACACTATGGGGGTGGAGGTAATTGTTACGATTTGGCAATATTGGAGAGCCAAGCAGCTTTTTGGAGAATGGGACTCAAATTCCTTTGTACCAACAGATACTACCCACTGCCGCCCATCAGCCTGCTCCCCGGAACCTTCTGCCATCCCTTTTACACCCTCAGATCCTCAGTACCCACCCTCCCAACCACCACCACCACCACTTACTCTACTGTAGGTGGTTCCTGCCTTAAGCAATTTAAGGATATTTGTCTGCTTTTTATGAATGGGTGGAAAATCACAGATTGAGGTGTGTAATTTCCCACAGTGTGTGTGAAGAGATTTACCCTTTAGTGCACTATTAATAAGACTTTAATGAACATCAAGTCCCATAAACAAATAAAAATTACCTCATAAAATGCTCAAAGGTTCACTATTTATACTTTGCAAGTTCCAATGGAAAACATATTCCTTAAGCCTCGAAGGTAGTTCAGACGAGATAAATCTGCACTGAATGTAAAATAAAAACAAGGGGGAAAGTCACAAAAAAAGAAATTCATTCTTTATAAATGATCTATTTTTATTTGTAACCACCAGAGAAGCCAAAATGATTGCAGGTGCCTCTAGTCACACCTGGTGCTGGTCAAAATAGCAAAGAGTCAGTAAGTGCCATCCCTTATCGGAAATAAAGTTTGGAGAATTCAATCTCTAGGTTCTTTCAGAGTCTTTTGGAAAAAGCAAAGAAACCCTTGGATCTTTACAGGGAGAGGGATGAAGACTCATACCCTTCAACAGGTGATGCACAGACCGCACGAGGGGCAGTTCTGCAAATGAGAAATGCCTGAACTGCATGGATTGCAAGCTGGAAAATTCCGCAAAGGGCATTCCGCTCAGAATGCACAGGTGTCGCTGAAAGCTCCTTCCAACTGTTGGAAGGTCAAAATATCCAGCAAAAGCCCAAGCTTTTGAGAAAGGCTAAAAGTAGAAGTTCAGATTTTACTGAAGGTATTAAAATGCATAAATGGCAACACGGTGGGTGTATCAGGAAACTGTCATTTTTGGATTTTTAAATTTTCTTTAGAATGTTATTTTGGACATTAGAAATTTCAGTTATTGAGAAAGAAAATGGCGGTCAGAAATATTTTTATAATACATTTTGAATGATTTGATTGGTCCATCAACAGTCTGTGATCACAAGGGTGAAATATTTACATTCACTTTGCCCATTATAAAATGTTGATACTGGTTTTCCCCATAATGTTTACCCATGGGTTTCCTGTCATAAATGGTGACAGAAAGGCTGGGGTTTTCCACCTATTCACTCTAGAGAGAAGATTGTGTGCTGGCGACTGCAGAAGCGAAAACCCCCGCCCCAAAGTACTACAGGAAGTAACGTTCGTGGACAGTAAGTGCATGCCATATGCAACATTTTAATAAAATCATATAACCTTACAGCACTCGGCCATCGTGCCTGTGCCGGCTCTTTGAAGGAGCTATCCAATTAGTCTCACCCCACTGCTCCATTCCCCACAGCCCTGCAAATATTTTCAAGTATTTATCCAATTCCCTTTTGAAAGTTAATATTGAATCTGCTTCCACCGTCCTTTCAGGCAGCGCATTCCAGATCATAACATAAGAAATAAGAGCAGGAGTCGGCCATTCGGTCCCTCGAGCCTGCTCCGCCATTCAATAAGATCATGGCTGATCATCGACCTCAACTCCACTTTCCCGCCCGATCTCCATATCCCTTGATTCCCCTAGAGTCCAAAAATCTATCGATCTCAGCCTTGAATATACTCAACGACTGAGCCTCCACAGCCCTCTGGGGCAGAGAATTCCAAAGATTCACAACCATCTGAGTGAAGAAATTCCTCCTCATCTCAGTCTTAAATAGCCGACCCCTTATCCTGAGACTATGGCCCCTAGTTCTAGACTCTCCAGACAGGGGGAAACAACCTCTCAGCATCTACCCTGTCAATCCCCCCTCAGAATCTTATATGTTTCAATGAGATCACCTCTCATTCTTCTAAACTCCAGAGAGTATCGGCCCATTCTACACAATCTCTCCTCATAGGACAGCCCTCTCATCCCAGGAATCAATCGAGTGAACCTTCGTTGCACCGCCCCCAAGGCAAGTATATCCTTCCTTAGATAAGGAGACCAGAACTGTGCCCAGTACTCCAGGTGTGGTCTCACCAAGGCCCGGTACAATTGGAGCAAGACTTCCTCACTCTTATACTCCAACCCCCTTGCAATAAAGGCCAACATGCCATTTGCCTTCCTTATTGCTTGCTGTACCTGCATGCTAGCTTTCTGTGTTTCTTGCACGAGGACACCCAAATCTCTCTGAACACTAACATTTGAAAGTTTCTCACCATTTAAACATTATTCTGTTTTTCTATTCTTCCTACCAAAGTGAATAACCTCACATTTCCCTACATTATACTCCATCTGCCACCTTACTGCCCACTCACTTCGTCTATCTATATCCCATTGCAGACTCTGTGTTCTCCTCACAGCTTACTGTCCCACCTAGCTTTGTATCATCAGCAAACTTGGATACATTACACTCGGTCCCTTCATCTAGGTCATTAATATAGATTGTAAATAGCTGAGGCCCCAACACTGATCCTTGCGGCACCCCACTAGTTACAGCCTGCCAACCTGAAAAAGATCCGTTTATCCCTACTCTCTGTTTTCTGTCCATTAACCAATCCTCTATCCATGCTACTATATTACCCCCAACCCCATGAGCGCTAATCTTGTGTAATAACCTTGTAGGTGGCACTTTATTGAATGCCTTTTGGAAATACAAATATACTACATCCACTGGTTCCCCTTTATCGACCCTGCTAGTTACATCCTCAAAAAGTAATAAATTTGTCAAACACGACTTCCCTTTCATAAAACCATGTTGACTCCGCCTAATCATGTTATGATTTTCTAAGTGCCCTGTTCTCACTTCCTTAACAATGGATTCCAGCAATTTTCCGACGACTGCTGTCAGGCTAACTGGCCTGTAGTTCCCTGTTTTCTCTCTCCCTCCTTTCTTAAATAGCGGTGTTACATTTGCTACCTTTCAATCCACTGGGACCGTTCTAAAATCTAGGGAATTTTAGAAGATCAAAACCAATGCATCCACTATCTCTTCAGCCGCCTCTTTTAGAACCCTAGGATGTTGGCCGTCAGGTCCAGGGGATTTGTTGTCTTTTCGTCCCATTAGTTTCTCTAGTACTTTGTCTCTACTTATATTAATTACGTTAAGTTCCTCACCCTCATTAGACCCTTGGTTCCCCACCATTTTTGGTCTGCTTTCTGTGTCTTCTACTGTGAAGACAGATACAAAATATTTGTTTAATGTTTCTGCCATTTCATTATTCCCCAATATAATTTTTTCTGCCTCAGCCTCCAAGGGACCAACGTTTAATTTTGTTACTCTCTTCCTTTTTACATTCTTGTAGAAACTCTCACAATCTGCTTTTATATTTCTTGCTAGTTTTATCTCTCCCCCAGTCTCTCTCTCTCCCCAGTCTCTCTCTCTCTCCCCCAGTCTCTCTCTCTCTCTCCCCCCAGTCTCTCTCTCTCTCCCCCAGTCTCTCTCTCTCTCCCCCAGTCTCTCTCTCTCTCTCCCCCCAGTCTCTCTCTCTCTCCCCCAGTCCCTCTCTCTCTCTCTCCCCCAGTCTCTCTCTCCCCAGTCTCACTCTCTCTCTCCCCAGTCTCTCTCTCTCTCTCCCCCCAGTCTCTCTCTCTCCCCCCAGTCTCTCTCTCTCTCTCTCCCCCAGTCTCTCTCTCCCCAGTCTCACTCTCTCTCTCCCCAGTCTCTCTCTCTCTCTCCCCCCAGTCTCTCTCTCTCTCCCCCCAGTCTCTCTCTCTCTCTCCCCAGTCTCTCTCTCTCTCTCTCCCCCCAGTCTCTCTCTCTCTCTCCCCCCAGTCTCTCTCTCTCTCCCCAGTCTCTCTCTCTCCCCCCCAGTCTCTCTCTCTCTCTCCCCCCAGTCTCTCTCTCTCTCCCCAGTCTCTCTCTCTCTCCCCCCAGTCTCTCTCTCTCTCTCCAGTCTCTCTCTCTCTCTCCCAGTCACTCTCTGTCCCCCAGCCTCTCTCTCTGTCTCTCTCTCTCCCCCAGCCTCTCTCTCTCTTCCCCAAGTCTCTCTCACTCCTCCAGTCTACCTCTCCCTTTCACCAGTCCCTCTCTCTCTCCCCCTCCCCCAGTCTCTCTCTCTCCCCAGTCTCTCTCTCTCTCCCCCAGTCTCTCTCTCTCTCTCCCCCCAGTCTCTCTCTCTCTCCCCCCATCTCTCTCTCTCTCTCCCCCCAGTCTCTCTCTCTCTCCCCCCAGTCTCTCTCTCTCTCCCCAGTCTCTCTCTCTCTCTCTCTCCCCCAGTCTCTCTCTCTCTCTCCCCCCAGTCTCTCTCTCTCTCCCCCAGTCTCTCTCTCTCTCTCCCCCCAGTCTCTCTCTCTCTCCCCCCAGTCTCTCTCTCTCTCTCCCCCCAGTCTCTCTCTCTCTCCCCCCATCTCTCTCTCTCTCTCCCCCCGTCTCTCTCTCTCTCCCCCCAGTCTCTCTCTCCCCCCAGTCTCTCTCTCTCTCCCCCCAGTCTCTCTCTCTCTCTCCCCAGTCTCTCTCTCTCTCCCCCCAGTCTCTCTCTCTCTCCCCCCAGTCTCTCTCTCTCTCTCCCCCAGTCTCTCTCTCTCTCTCCCCAGTCTCTCTCTCTCTCCCCCCAGTCTCTCGCTCTCTTCCCCAAGTCTCTCTCACTCCTCCAGTCTACCTCTCCCTTTCACCAGTCCCTCTCTCTCTCCCCCTCCCCCAATCTCTCTCTCTCTCCAGTCTCGCTCGCTCTCCCTCCCAGTCTCTCAACCAGTCTCTCTCTCACTCCCCCAGTCCCTCTCTCTCACCCAGTCCCTTTCTCCCCCAGTCTCTCTCTCTCCCCCAGTCTCTCCCTCTCCCCCAGTCCCTCTCTCTCCCCAGTCTTTCTCAATCTCTCCCCCAGTCTCCCTCTCTCCCCGTCTCTCTCTCCCCCAGTCTCTCACACTCTCTCCCCAGTCTCGCTCTCCTAGTCTCTTTCTCTCTGCCCCTGTCTCGCTCTCTCTTTCCTTCCATCTCTCTCTCTCGCCCTCAGTCTCTCTCTCTCTCTCTCCTCAGTCTCTCTCCCCCAGTATCTCTCTCTCTACCCAGTCTCTCTCTCTCTCTCTCTCGACCCCAGTCTCTTCCTCTCTGATGTAGAAAGACTACTGAGAGCTTGGTTTGAGTATAAAACAAAGCTTTAATCAACTGTTTCAAAACCATGAGATTTCTAGTTACATCACTAGTTCCTGGTTACAGAAACATCCTGAGCAAGCTGGGCCCATGCCCGAGTATTTATACTCCTTGGACGGCGCCACCAACTGGCCGCCCAGTGTTACTTCATGAGTCATGATAAGATTCATGACATCCTTCCCGCCAGAAAGTTTTGGAAGTCCAACGACTTCCTTCTAGTGGATTAGGCGAACCACGAATAGCCGCAGTCTTTTAGATCTTCGCTTGTGGCTGGAAGGCACGTCTCCTTGGACCGTGTCTTGGTCCCTGGGTCGCTTGGTCCGTACTGGTGGATCGACGGGGCCCGTGTCACCTTGATCGACCTGCGGAAGACTGGGGAGATCGTGACTCCGGGTGCGGGTCCCCACAGGCGCAGAGCTGGCGTCATCTTGGTTGGTAGCCGGAGATTGACCGGCGTCCTGGCTTCGGTTGGCCATCCCATGGGAAGCGCTCGGCTCCCCGAGTTGATCCGGTGGAGTAACCGGCAGATCCCTTGATGTCCCAGGTAGGGCGTCATCCTCAAAGGAGTGCAGAGTGTTGGCATCATTACCGTGGGACCCTCTATCATCTGGGTCCGTGGGACTGGTTGGACAGGGAGCCAGATCTCGGAGTGAAACAGTGGACTCCCGGCCATCAGGGTACTGCATGTGCGCGTAAGTGGGATTAACGTCCGTTAGTTCCACCTCGTCGACGTGGGGATCGTTTTTGGAAGATCGGACGAATCTTCGGAACAGCACGGGGCCGGGAGCTGCCAACCATTATGGTAGGGACGTCCCATGAGTGGAGCGACGCTGGAACCTGAAGAATCGCTCGCGAGGAGTGACATTGGTGGACGTAGAAAGAAGAGACCTGATGGAATGCAACGCGTCAGGGAGCATAGTTTCCCACTGCTGGCCTGGTAGGTTGCATGACCTCAGTGCAAGACGAACAGCGTTCCAAATGATAGCGTTGTATCTCTCAACCAGTCCGTTACCGATGGGATGATACAGTGTCGTTTTACTTGTGGCGATTCCCCATTGGGAAAGATAACTTTTGAGTTCGCTTGACATGAAGGAGGGACCCCGATCAGAGTGGATGAAATTGGCCATACCACAAAGGGAAAAGACTTGATCAAGGCATTTGATCACTGTGGAAGTAAGCATATTGGGACAGGGGAAAGCAAAGGGAAAGCGTGAATATTCATCCACCATAGTCAGTAAGTAGGTATTTCGCGTTGAGGAAGGCAATGGCCCTTTAAAGTCAATGCTGAGTCGCTGCATAGGCTGCATAGCGTGTATGAGCGAGGCATCCGACGGACGGAAGAATTGTGGTTTTAATTCCGCACAAATTCTACAGGTGGAGCACGTTCTTTTCACATCTTCCGTAGAAAATGGGAGATTTTTAGATCGCACAAAGTGCAACATACGGGTAACGCCAGGATGGCATAAGTCAGTATGAAGATCCGCAAGAGTCGAAGTTGACATAGAAGAGCAGAATGCCCGCGTGAGGGTATCCGGGGCCACATTCTCTTTGCCAGGTCAATAATGTATGGTGTAGCCAAAGGCGGCCAATTCCATCCTCCAGAGTTGTATTTTGTTATTCTTGTTCTTAGTGCGTTTCCGGTCATCCAGCATAAAGGCCTCGGAGTGCTGATCGGTTATAAGTGTGAAATGGCGACGAGCGAGAAAATGATTCCATTTACATACTGCTTCGATGATGGCCGTAGCCTCCTTCTCGACAGGAGGATAATGGAGCTCGCTACCCTGCAAAGTTCTGGACAGAAATGCAACGGGTCGACCACCTTGATTCAAGGTAGCCGAGATCGCCACATCCGATGCATCGCACTCGACCACGAAAGGAAGATTTTCATCGATGGAACGAAGCGTGGCTTTTTCCAGTTGTCGCTTGAGGAGGTTGAAAGCTGAAATAGCCGTTGCCTCCAACGGAAATGACTTTGCGTGAAGCAGGGGCTGGATCTTGTCGGAGAAGTGGGGTATCCACTTCGCATAATAGGCGAACATGCCGAGTGCCCGACAAAGAGAGACGAGATTCGTAGGGGGGAGGGAGCTCCTGAAGCGGACAAAGTCGCTCCGGATCCAGTTTGATGACACCGTTACCCACCCAATAGCCAAGGATGTTGACTGATGGTACTGATTTCACAGATTTGGACTCATTTAAGGTTAAGTTGCGACGACAGAGAACGTAAAAAATTTTCTGGAGGTTGGCATCATGCTCCTTCTGGTCATGACCAGCAATGGTGATATTATCTAGATATGGAAAAGTGTCCGTTAAATTCTCCTGTTTGACTAGGCTATCCATTGCCCGTTGAAAGATGGCCACCCCATTGGTGACCCTAAATGGAAGGCGACAAAACTGGTAAAGCCGACCATTGGCCTCAACTGCTGTATACTTTTTGTCAGAGTCCTTTAACGGTACTTGATGGTATGTGCTCTTTATATCAAAAATTGAAAATACCTTGTAGTTGGCAAGGTTATTGACCATGTCATCGATGCGTGGTAGTGGGTAGGCATCCAGGTCGATATACTGGTTAATAGTTTGCGAGTAATCGATGCAAAGACGTTTCTTGTGTTGCTTCAGAGGATTTTTAACAACGACGACTTGAGCCCGCCAGGAAGATGAACATGGCTCAATGATACCGTCAGCTAGAAGGCGAGAGATTTCTGCCTCGATAAAGGATCGATCATCTTGGCTGAAGCGTCATGATTTAGTGACTATGGGCTTACATCGGGGGAAAAGATTGGCAAACAAGGAGGGCTCATAGAGCGAAGCCGCTGAAAGCACACAAAACAGTACTTTGGAAATAGTAAGCTCCGGCTTTGACCCTCCAAACTCGAAAGTGAGTCTTTTGTGTTGTTTCTGGAAATCCTGTCCCAGGAGCACATCACTGCATAGGTTTTTGAGCACCCCGAGCCGGGTGGAGGAATAAGTGTGGCCATTGAGAATAAGGTCGACAAGACAAAAGCCGGAAGAGTTGATGGTCAGTGTCGTCTGAGCCATTGCAATTTCCCTGTCCGAGGGGTAAATACGCAGTTTTAACTTACTGACATCCCACTCACTAATGAAGCTGTCAGAGCTGCATGAGTCGATTAGTGCACTCAAAATGTGTCCATTTACCGAAACCTTTGTGGCTGCACGGGACAGACTTTGGGGAAAAACAGTTGTGATGGGAGGAGGGGCAGTTTTATCCTTGACAGCTGTAACCTTAGTAGTGGTTCTTGAGGGAGGAACAGTTTTATAGATTGCAGCTGTAACCTTAGTAGTGGCTTTTGGGGGAGGAGCAGTTTTATAGATAGCAGCTGCAAAACTAACAGGGGCTCTTGACGGGTATACCTTAGAAAAGTGACCTTTCTTACTGCAATGATTGCAGATTGCATTACGAGCAGGACAAAATTTCCTATAGTGGAATGCACCTCCACAGAAGAAACACTTCCTTCCAGATTGCCAAGATGCCGCTAGGGCAGGGTTGTCATCAGTGAAGGCTTCTAGGGCAGGGTTGTCAGCAGTCAAGTGGGAGTCATCATCAGTGAGGGCTTCTGCCCGAGGCCTGTCGAAGGAGTCACTAAAAGTGATAGCAGCAGCCCATGCATGTGGTGAAAGCTAGTTATCTGCATTCCTCTTTGCTAAGTTCAGAGAGCATGCCTGGTCATAAGCAGCCTGTAACTTGAGGGTTTTATTCTCCAACAGACGCTGACGTATGAAGGGAGACGCAATCCCATTAATAAAGGAATCACGAATTAACTCCTCCTGGTACTGCTCAGCTGTAACAGCTTTAAGATTACAATCCTTGCTGAGCCTGCGAAGTTTCTGAAGGAATTTGTTAAGTGATTCCCCGGGTTGTTGTCGAGTTGTGGCCAGTAGATGCTGAGCAAAAATTTTGTTTGGGGACTTAACATATAGTTGCTGTAGTATTTGGATAGCGGCATCATAGTCTACACAGTCTTCGATATAGTCAAACACATGAGGGGATACATAGTCGGCAAGTATTCGTAACTTATTAGGAACATTCTCACCACACTCCTCAAGGAAATTGCTAAAGGTACGATATCAGTGTTTCCATACTTTAGCAGCTGTAAGTGAATTCGGGTCCAGGTCGAGACAGGCGGGTCTGAGTAGTTTCTCCATGATGGATCGATTACTTCATCCGAGTTCCCTTCTATGGTTTGAGTCGTAGCCGTCTGTTCCCAAGACCACTCAGAGCGTGGAGCAGGTTCAGTTGATTAAATTGATGTAAAAAGACTACTGAGAGCTTGGTTTGAGTATAAAACAAGGCTTTAATCAACTGTTTCACAACCATGAGTTCTAGTTACATCACTAGTGCCTGGTTACAGAAACATCCTGAGCAAGCTGGGCCTACACCCGAATATTTATACTCCTTGGACAGCGTCACCAGCTGGCCGTCCAGCGTTATTTCATGAGTCATAAGATTCATGACACTCTCTCTCGACCACAGTCTCTCTCTCTCTCTCTCGACCCCAGTCTCTCTCTCTCTCTCCCCAGTCTCTCTCTCTCTCTACCCCAGTCTCTCCCTCTGTCTCCCTCTACCCGTCTCTCTCTCTCTCTCTACCCCAGTCTCTCTCTCTCTCTCCCCCAGTCTCTATCTATCCCCCAGTCTCTCCCTCTCTCTCATCATATCTCTCTCTCTCACTCTCCCCCAGTATCTCTCTCTCCCCAGTGTCTCTCTCTCTCTCTCCTCAGTCTCTCTCTCTCCACTAGTCTTTCTCTCTGTCAATTCAATTCAATTCAATTCAAATCGATTTATTGGCATGACAAGGTACATCTTATGTTGCCAAAGCATCGAAAAACATTTATGGTTGAACACATAAACACAGATCTATCCATACAGTGTATAAACAGATATATCCCTGAGTGTATAAATATACATTCATATAATTTGTATATACTCTTTTCTTATATTTAGTGGTTGTCCCTCTGTTTATGGCAAGCTGTAACATAGTGTGCCGCTAAGGTTACACAATTTCTCTCTTCCCCTAGTAGGTATGGGAGTTTTTGGTCGTCATTCAAGTTTCTGAATTCCGGGCATATTTTTGTGAATTTTGGGTAGAAATTCTCCCTTATGTCCTGATATTTTCTACAAGCTGTGAGGAAGTGCATCTCTGTCTCCACCACTCCCTGACTGCAGTGAGAGCATATCCTGTATGCATTGTTTACGGTTTTCCTTTGAGTCTCTCTCTCACCGCCCCCCCCCAGTCTCTCTCCCCCCTCCCCCAGTCTCTCTCTCTCCCCCCCAGTCTCTCTCTCTCTCCCCCCCAGTCTCTCTCCCCCCCATTCTCTCTCTTCCCCCCCACCTCAATCTCTCTCTTCCCCCCCCCCACAGTCTCTCTCTTCCCCCCCAGTCTATCTCTCTCTCTCACCACAGTCTCTCTCTCTCTCCCCCAGTCTCTCTCTCCCCAGTCTCTCTCTCTCCCCAGTCTCTCTCTCTCTCCCCAGGTCTCTCTCTCCCCCGTTTCTCTCTCTCTCCCCGTCTCTCTCTCTCTCCCCGTCTCTCTCTCTCTCCCCCAGTCTCTCTCTCTCTCTCTCCCCCGTCTCTCTCTCTCTCTCCCCCAGTTTCTCTCTCTCTCTCTCTCCCCCAGTCTCTCTCTCTCTCTCTCTCCCCCCAGTCTCTCTGTCTCTCTCTCTCCCCCAGTCTCTCTCTCTCTCCCCCCCCAGTCTCTCTCTCTACCCCAGTCTCTCTCTCTCTCCCTCCCCCAGTCTCTCTCTCTCTCCCTCCCCCAGTCTCTCTCTCTCTCCCACCCCCAGTCTCTCTCTCTCTCCCTCCCCCAGTCTCTCTCTCTCTCTCTCTCCCCCAGTCTCTCTCTCTCTCTCCCCCAGTCTCTCTCTCTCTCTCGCCCCATCTCTCTCTCTTTCCCCCAGTCTCTCTCTCTCTCCCAGTCTCTCTCTCTCCCCAGTCTCTCTCTCTCTCTCTCTCTCAGTCTCTCTCTCTCTCTCTCTCCCCCAGTCTCTCTCTCCCCCCAGTCTCTCTCTCTCTCTCCCCCAGTCTCTCTCTCTCTCTCCCCCAGTCTCTCTCTCTCCCCCCCGTCTCTCTCTCCCCCCACCCAGTCTCTCTCTCCCCCCCAGTCTCTCTCTCCCCCCCAGTCTCTCTCTCCCCCCCCATCACTCTCTCCCCCCGTCTCTCTGTCTCCCCCCAGTCTCTCTCTCTCCCCCAGTCAATTCAATTCAATTCAATTCAATTCAAATCGCTTTATTGGCATGACAAGTTACATCTTATGTTGCCAAAGCATCGAAAAACATTCATGGTTGTACACAAAAATACAGATCTATCCATACAGTGTATAAACAGATATATCGCTGAGTGTATAAATATACATTCATATAATTTGTATATACTCTTTTCTTATATTTAGTGGTTGTCTCTCTGTTTATGGCAAGCTGTAACATAGTGTGCCACTAAGGTTACACAATTTCTCTCTTCCCCTAGTAGGTATGGGAGTTTTTGGTCGTCATTCAAATTTCTGAATTCCGGGCATATTTTTGTGAATTTTGGGTAGAAATTCTCCCTTATGCCCTGATATTTTCTACAAGCTGTGAGGAAGTGCATCTCCATCTCCACCACTCCCTGACTGCAGTGAGAGCATATCCTGTCCTCTCTTGGTAGCCAGGTCTGCCTGTGTCTACCTTTTTCGATCGCCAGGCTATGTTCACTAAGTCTGTACATTGTCAAGGTTTTTCTCAGTTTGCTAACCTTTACCCTGGTCAGGTAATCAGCCATGTTGTATTGTCTGTTTAGGGCCAAGTAGCAATTGAGTTTGCTTTGGGTTTTTGTTGTTTCTGCCCAATATGACAGATATTTTTCCTTTTGCTTAGCGACGATTGTGTTGGGTCGAATTCTTTATGTTACGCTGTCACTGTCCTGGGGCTGGTTATTGTTAGTAGTGTTAGTAGTTACTTCACTGAGTCCCAGGACTAGTTGACTGAGGGTATTCTTCTTTATGGTCCTCTCTTGGCATTTCAGGGCTTCGTAATGATAGCATTGGGGGTTGCTCATTTCTAGGTGTTTCCAAAATTTGGTGGCTCTTTTTTGGATAGTGATTATTAATGGATATTGGCCTAGTTCTGTCCTGCATGTATTGTTTACGGTTTTCCTTTGAGTCCGGAGGATACTTTTACAGAATTCTGCATGTAGGATCTCAATTGGGTGTTTGTCCCATTTTGCAAATTCTTGTTGTGTTAGCGGTCCCCACACCTCACTGCCATAGAGTGCAATTGGTTCAGTTACTGATTTGAAAATTTTGAGCCAAATGCTAATTGGGATTTCTATTTGGATTGATTTTTTAATGGCATAGAAAGCCCTTCTTGCTTTCTCTTTCAGTTCATTCACAGCTAGATGAAAATTTCCCGTAGAACTGATTTTTAAGCCCAAGTATGTGTAGTTAGTGGTTTGTTCAATTTTGGTTGTTCCTAGTGTGAAATTTATTTTGGGTCCCTGATGTCTGGATCTTTGCTGGAACACAAGGACTTTGGTTTTTGGGGGATTTATTGTCAGGGCCCAGGTCTGGCAGAACGACTCCAGCAGATCCAGGTTCTGCTGTAGACCCTCCTTAGTTGGTGACAGCAGAACCAGGTCATCTGCATAGAGGAGGAATTTAACCTTGGATTCATATAGGGTGAGGCCAGGTGCTGTAGATTGTTCAAGTAGTTTTGCCAATTCATTTATGTAAATATTAAAGAGTGTCGGTGAGATGGGCGAGCCCTGTGTCACCCCCTGCCCCTGTGGGAAGTATTTTGTTTGTTTGTCTCCAATTTTAACTGCACATTTGTTGTTTGTATACATTGATTTAATTACATCATATGTTTTTCCCCCTACCCCGCTTTCGATAAGTTTCAGGAATAAACCGTCATGCCAGATGGAATCGAAAGCCTTCTGGAAATCTATAAAGCATGCGAAGATTTTGCTTTTGTTTTGATGAACGTGTTTGTCAATTAGGGTCTGTAGGGTGAAGATATGATCTGATGTTCTATAGTTTGGCAGGAATCCAATTTGGCTTTTACTCAAGACATTGTGCTCCTCAAGGAAGTTTATAAGTCTTTTGTTTATGATACTACAGAATACCTTCCCCAGGTTACTGTTTACACAGATGCCTCGATAATTATTTGGGTCGACTTTGTCCCCACTTTTGTATATGGGCGTTATGAGTCCTTTGTTCCAGATATCAGGGAAGTAACCGACACTCAGAACCAAGTTGAAGAGTTTTAGGATAGCCAGTTTCATTTTATCGTCTGTGTGTTTAATCATCTCGCTTAGTATGCCGTCTGCACCGCAAGCTTTTCCTGGTCGCAGGTCCTTGAGTTTTTCAAATAGTTCTTTTTCTGTTATTATGGAATCTAGCGGGTTTTGGTTATCTTTTATGGCCATTTCGAGCTTTTCCAGTTTTTTGCATATTTGGTGTTGCTCTGGCCTTAGTGTGTTTTTCTGGTATAATTTTTCAAAGTGGTTTTCCCATGTGTCTCCATTTTGAATGGCCAATTTGTCGTGTTGTTTTTTGTGTAATGTATTCCAGTTGTCCCAGAAACAATTGGAATCAATGGATTCCTCAATGGAGCTGAGTGTATTCTTAATATATTGCTCTTTTTTGGTTCTGAGTGTGTTTCTGTATTGTGTTGGTGTCTGACAATAAGTAAAGTGTAATTCCTCGTTTTCTGGCTGTCTGTGTTTTTGGTTTGATATTTTTCTAAGTTTTTTCCTCATGTAATGGCAATCTGGGTCAAACCATTTTTCATAGTTTTTTGTTTTGGGTTTGTTCTTGCGAGCTTTCAAGTTTGACCTTGTTGCCAAATTATCAAAAATATTGTTTAGGTTATTCACTGCCCGGTTTACGCCTTCTTTATTGTGAGTGCATATGTTATCCAGAAAGGTGTCCAAGAGAGCTTGAGTTGATTCATTGCTAATTGCTTTCTGGTATTTTTCCGTG
>NC_141015.1:8634198-8900757 GCF_052327205.1 Somniosus microcephalus
GCGGGAAAGAGAGAGCGAGCGCGGGAAAGAGAGAGCGAGCGCGGGAAAGAGAGAGCGAGCGCGCGGGAAGAGAGAGAGCGAGCGCGGGAAAGAGAGAGCGAGCGCGGGAAAGAGAGAGCGAGCGCGGGAAAAGAGAGAGCGAGCGCGGGAAAGAGAGAGCGAGCGCGGGAAAGAGAGAGCGAGCGCGGGGAAAGAGAGAGCGAGCGCGGGAAAGAGAGAGCGAGCGCGGGAAAGAGAGAGCGAGCGCGGGAAAGAGAGAGCGAGCGCGGGAAAGAGAGAGCGAGCGCGGGAAAGAGAGAGAGCGAGCGCGGGAAAGAGAGAGCGAGCGCGGGAAAGAGAGAGCGAGCGCGGGAAAGAGAGAGCGAGCGCGGGAAAGAGAGAGCGAGCGCGGGAAAGAGAGAGCGAGCGCGGGAAAGAGAGAGCGAGCGCGGGAAAGAGAGAGCGAGCGCGGGAAAGAGAGAGCGAGCGCGGGAAAGAGAGAGCGAGCGCGGGAAAGAGAGAGCGAGCGCGGGAAAGAGAGAGCGAGCGCGGGAAAGAGAGAGCGAGCGCGGGAAAGAGAGAGCGAGCGCGGGAAAGAGAGAGCGAGCGCGGGAAAGAGAGAGCGAGCGCGGGAAAGAGAGAGCGAGCGCGGGAAAGAGAGAGCGAGCGCGGGAAAGAGAGAGCGAGCGCGGGAAAGAGAGAGCGAGCGCGGGAAAGAGAGAGCGAGCGCGGGAAAGAGAGAGCGAGCGCGGGAAAGAGAGAGCAGAGCGCGGGGAAAGAGAGAGCGAGCGCGGGAAAGAGAGAGCGAGCGCGGGAAAGAGAGAGCGAGCGCGGGAAAGAGAGAGCGAGCGCGGGAAAGAGAGAGCGAGCGCGGGAAAGAGAGAGCGAGCGCGGGAAAGAGAGAGCGAGCGCGGGAAAGAGAGAGCGAGCGCGGGAAAGAGAGAGCGAGCGCGGGAAAGAGAGAGCGAGCGCGGGAAAGAGAGAGCGAGCGCGGGAAAGAGAGAGCGAGCGCGGGAAAGAGAGAGCGAGCGCGGGAAAGAGAGAGCGAGCGCGGGAAAGAGAGAGCGAGCGCGGGAAAGAGAGAGCGAGCGCGGGAAAGAGAGAGCGAGCGCGGGAAAGAGAGAGCGAGCGCGGGAAAGAGAGAGCGAGCGCGGGAAAGAGAGAGCGAGCGGGAAAGAGAGAGAGAGCGGGAAAGAGAGAGAGAGCGGGAAAGAGAGAGAGCGGGAAAGAGAGAGAGAGCGGGAAAGAGAGAGAGAGCTTGGGGCTAAATATGTAACAACATGTCACAACCTGAGGACTGTTTAAAAGTAAGACTGTTTAAAATTAATATTGAACGTACCAAATGAAGTAGAAAGACTGTTTAAAATTAATATTGTTTAAAAGTAATATTGTATATACCCAACAAATGTCAAATCGATTGACACCTACAGAATGTTGGAAAACTGTACCTTTTTGCTATGTAAGCTTTGGCAATATGGTTCTCTGTAAACTTTCATGCCAATAAAGCATTTGAACTGAACTGAACTGAACTGAGAGAGCGGGAAAGAGAGAGAGAGCGGGAAAGAGAGAGAGAGCGGGAAAGAGAGAGAGAGCGGGAAAGAGAGAGAGCGAGCGGGAAAGAGAGAGAGAGAGCGCGAGCGGGAAAGAGAGAGCGCGAGCGGGAAAGAGAGAGAGAGAGAGAGAGAGAGAGAGCGAGCGGGAAAGAGAGAGAGAGCGCGCGAGCGGGAGAGAGAGAGCGGGAGCGGGAAAGAGAGAGAGAGAGCGGGAAAGAGAGAGAGAGAGAGAGAGAGCGGGAGAGAGAGAGAGAGGGAAAGAGAGAGAGAGCGGGAAAGAGAGAGAGAGCGGGAAAGAGAGAGAGAGAGAGAGAGAGAGAGAGAGAGAGCGGGATTAGAATGTTACCGGGCCCTAAAAAGAGAATATAAACTGGCAGACTACCTCACGACCATCAGAGACACAAAACAGAGACAGACCCTCACCAGGTACAGACTAAGCGACCACCAACTGGAAATTGAAAAAGGCAGATACAAGAAATCCTGGCAGCCTAGAGAGAATAGAATATGCGATCAATGTCTGGCTGGCGAGGTTGAAACAGAAATGCATTTCCTCCTAAAATGCGAAAAATTCAACACATCAAGAAACATATTATTCAACAAGCTAAGCCAAACAACCCCAGATTTCAAGGAATTGGATGATCTGTCAAAATTGAGATTAGTCCTAGGAGAAGGAGACAGACCATACCTTGGGGCTAAATATGTAACAACATGTCACAACCTGAGGACTGTTTAAAAGTAAGACTGTTTAAAATTAATATTGAACGTACCAAATGAAGTAGAAAGACTGTTTAAAATTAATATTGTTTAAAAGTAATATTGTATATACCCAACAAATGTCAAATCGATTGACACCTACAGAATGTTGGAAAACTGTACCTTTTTGCTATGTAAGCTTTGGCAATATGGTTCTCTGTAAACTTTCATGCCAATAAAGCATTTGAACTGAACTGAACTGAAAGAGAGAGAGAGAGAGAGAGAGAGAGAGAGGGAAAGAGAGAGAGAGAGAGAGGGAAAGAGAGAGAGAGAGAGAGAGAGGGAAAGAGAGAGAGAGAGAGAGGGAAAGAGAGAGAGAGAGAGAGGGAAAGAGAGAGAGAGAGAGGGAAAGAGAGAGAGGGAAAGAGAAACTCCGAGGTCGGAGAAACTCGGACAAACACCGGGCCGGGCCGGGACTGCACAGCCGAGCCGAGGGGCTGGGACCAGGGCAGAAGCCCGGAGAGAGCGTTGGGAGTTGAGAGCGCGAAATTTGAATGAAGGGAAACAGCTGAAAGGAGAAAAGGAGCAAAGAGAGGTAACTGCACCTAGAGAGAGAGAGACGGAGCGAGAGAGCGTGAGAGAGAGAGAGGAGAGGAAACACCAGCTGGAGAGAAAAAGCTGGAGAGAGAGAGAAACAGAGGCCTGAACCGCGAGACCAGGAGGAGCAGCCCGAACCAGGACAGTAAATAAGAGGCCTGGGGAAGGTGAACCCGAGACCGCGAGGCCCAGAGACCGCGGGAACGGAGACCGGGAGACCAGGGCAGAAAACAGCCTGGTGAGTCAAAAAACCCGGGGGCCTGAGACCGACACGACGACGCGGAGGGCGAATGAGTCCGGGGCACGGAGAGTGGACGAGTTTGGAGCACGGAGAGAGAGAGCGGGTCCGAGACCCGGAGAGCGAGTGAAAGAGTCGGAAGAGGAAAAAAAAAAAAAGCCGGAGAAATAAGTTTTACCTAATTCTACCTAAGTTTCATTTTAGTTAAAGTTAGTTCGGAAAAAGTTTAATTTTATTTAAATTTAGTTCGAAAAAAAAAAAAACCTGAAAAAAAAAAGAACAAACCCGCGAGGAAAAGGAATAGAAACCCGAGAGAAACGATAAACTACCCGAACCAAGAGCCTGTGAGAAAAAGAGAAAGATAAACCTTTAAGAGCAGCTATATCAAAGATGAACCCCTGAAAAACTCCCAATTTTGGACCTAAAAGTGGGCTAAGGTGGAACATGACACAAAAAAGAGAAAAAAAAAAGTTATCTATCTGAGACAAAAAACAAACGACTACAATGAGCAGGGAAATGATATATTCTGAGCAATGCACAAAAAATAAAGCAAAGGAAAAATACAAGTACACAACACTAAAAAATAACCCAGAAATCCTCTACGTTGACTATACCACACACAAAGGGACTAAGCTGAAGAACAACCTCATATTCTACACCGAATACGTCACCTCCTGGAAGGAGACTTTACAAAAACACTACGCATACGTCTCCAGTGAAGGTATTGGCAGTGGAGGCAGACTGAAAATATGTAAAGATGGAAACCTAGATAAAGATGACCCCCTGCTAACCATAAGCTACTACAACAAAAATAGAAAGATCATGATACAGGGGAATGTGGAAAATCTGGACTCCTTCGAAAAGGAATTCCCCCAGTTGAAAACTAAGGCAGACACAAAGAGGACCAATGGACAGGAAGCAAAAGAGAGTCAAACAGAGGATGATGAGAGCCAAGTGGAGGAAGAAGAAGAGAGACCAGCAGAGGAAAACACCTCCCTGTCCATCTCCACCCCCCCCCACACCTCTCAACGAAAACAAAATGATGAAAGAGAATCTGGCCAAACTAGAACTTGATTTCAACGAATACAGAGAAACACTGGCCAAGAATTTGAAGGAGGAATTCAAACAGCTAAAAACAGAACACGAGTCCACCATCCACAAGCTGAGAAAGACCATAGAGGAGCAAAGAAATGAGATCAAAGAACTCCGTACTCAACAAAACAAAACGAAGGAGACCGGAGAAATGCTCAGCAGGCAACACAAACCTCTTAAGGTCCAAAAACCTGAGGACACAAAAACAACACACACAAGGACACAGAACCCGCCGGATGCCACCCCACACGAAGACACACCGAAAGCCACAAACCCCGCTCCAACCAGCCCTCAGTCGAGTCATGCCCAGACTACTGCTACCCAGTCCTCACACACAGGAACACAAAAACCGACAGATACCCCCCCAAACGATGACACACCGAAAGCCCCAAACCCCGCTCCTGCCACACAACATATCCCAGAAACCCAGCCAACAACCAGCCACCAGGCGAGTCCTACCCAGACTACTGTTACCCAGTCTGAAAAACCAGCCCCTCAGGCGGTCCTGCTGACCGACTCCAACGGAAAGTTTCTGGACCCCCAGAGGCTGTTCCCAGACCATCAAGTCCTGAAAAAATGGTGCAGCAACACAGACCAAGCAATGAAGATCCTAAACAAAGAATCCCTTGGAAGCCCCAAATGGATTGTGATCCACACAGGCACGAACGACCTACGCACCCTACAGGAAGGCACGGCTAGGGCGGTGAGCAGGATGGCAGAAAAGGCCAGCAGGGAATTCCCCGAGGCGCGGATCGTGATCTCCACACTACTGCCCAGAAAGGACACCCCAGCCTATATAATCCACAACACCAACAGGGAGATCGACACGAGATGTTCTGTCCTCCCCAACGTCTCCCTGGCCCATCATCCAAACATCAACACAAGGGACCTCTATGACGAAATACATCTACTCAAACAGAGGATGTGGGTCTTCGCAAGAAACCTCATAAACACTGCCAAAAGACGCAGCCCTCCCACCCCCTCTACCATTTGGAGCCCAAACAGGACCACCAATGTCCCCCACCGCCCTTTACAAAACCAACAACAGAACCGTGCTTTTATACCTGACCCAAGACCCCCCTCTAGACCACAGACTGTAGACCAAGAACTGAGAAAGATCATGACGATGCTGAACAGCCTGATAGAAAGCCGGAGAAATTATTAATATTGTTATTTATCATTATCATTATTGTTATCTTATCAGTATTATTACTATTATTAGATAGATATATGTGCATGCCTCATGAAATTTATACTAAATCATCATTTAGCATTATAGAAAATAGTGTTTCCACACTCATCCCACAAAATAGGTCCATTTTATTTCGTTTTATTGAACTATATAAATGCGTTCTTTCCACATAAGCTGCTGGAATATCCAGGGCCTCCGCTCCTCAACTTTTGGGATGAAGAGTACAGACCCTGAATTCCTAAAAGCTATAAAAGACATTGATATAATTGTGTTAACAGAAACATGGTGCCAGAAGGACGTGCCGACCCACTGTCCTCCAATGTACCATGAAATCATTGTGCCCTCAGTAAAGAACACTAAAACACGCAAGGGCAGAACCTCCGGGGGAATATTGGTGTGGTATAAGGGAGAACTGGACAAACACATCTCACCGGTAAAACAGGGGAAATCACACGTATGGCTAAAACTAGATAAAAATATAGGAATAGCAAAAAAAGATGTTTACTTATGTGCGATCTACATACCTCCAATAGAATCGCCATATTTCGAAGAGGAGTTATTTGATACTCTCCACATGGAAATCAGCCATTTCCAGGCCCAAGGAAAGGTGATAATATGTGGGGACCTAGATGCAAGGACCGGTTGTGAACCTGACTTCATAGACCCACAGGGAAACAACCATGTGTTTGGCCAGACCCCTTTAGATGTCACACCAGCCATCGCAAATCGGAACAACCTTGATCGTGAAATAAATAAAAGCGGTAGGGAGGTAGTGCAACTCTGCCGAGCCTTAGGCCTGTACATAGTTAACGGTAGGTTCAGAGGGGACTCCCTAGGGAGACTCACATACTCCTCAACTCTTGGGTCTAGTGTGGTGGACTATACAATCACTGACCTGGACCCCTGCGATATCAACTCATTCACTGTCAGGCAGCAATCCCCCCTCTCAGACCATAACCAAATAAATATGTACCTTAAACTTTCTGCCCAAACTACAGACACAAAAAAGGAACCCAGTAAGCTCCATAAAATAAACCAGACATACAGATGGGCCCCAGACAGTGGAGAAAAATTCATCACAGCACTAAAGTCACCTGATCTCACAAGTAAAATATCAAAATTTAAAGAAAACCCATACGAGATCACCAGAGATGGTGTAAACATGGCCATAGAGGATATAAATATGATCTTCCATGAGGCAGCTGTAAAAGCCGACCTTGTGAAACAGAAGAGGAAGCGTCACAAAAGACAAAATAAAAATAAGAAATGGTTTGACCACGAATGCAAAAATGCCAGAAAAGACCCGAGAAAAATATCAAACCAAAAGCATCACCAACCAAACAATCCGGACCTACGTACTAGATACAATGAAACCCTCAAAAGATATAAACACACCATTAGGAACAAAACACAAAACTATACCCACAAAATACTCGAAGAAATTGAAAACTCCACCAATCCAAAACAATTCTGGGAAATGTGGAATAACCTGAGTACAACACAATTGCAAGCATTACCAATCCAAGATGGAGACATCTGGAGAACACATTTTGAAAACCTCTACAAAGACATCCCAATAAACGAAACAAACCCAAGTCAACATCAGGTCACAGAAAAACTCCACACATTAGAAGCAACAATTAAAGACAACCAAAACCCTCTAGACTCCCCAATCACATGGAAAGAACTGGCCACAAAAACAAAATCTCTCCACCTAAAGAAAGCCTGTGGCCCAGACAACATCAAAAATGAAATGCTCAAGTTCAGCAATATGGAGATGCAGGGTGCGATACTCAAACTATTCAACATCATATTACGCTCAGGCTGTTTTCCCGATATCTGGTGCCAAGGACTAATCTCCCCCATATATAAAAGTGGAAACAAATCAGACCCAAATAACTACCGCGGCATCTGTGTCAACAGTTGTCTAGGGAAGTTATTCTGCAGTATTCTAAATAGTAGATTACTTGATTTTCTTAACAAACATAATATCCTCAGAAAAAACCAAATAGGCTTTCTTCCAAAACACCGCACAGCCGACCATATCTATACCCTTCACACCCTCATTGGAAAACATATACACCAAACAAAAAATGGGAAAATATTCGCCTGTTTCATCGACTTCAAGAAAGCCTTTGACTCTATATGGCACGAAGGGCTCTATTATAAACTTCTTCAGTGTGGAATAGGGGGCAAAGTCTATGACCTTATTAAATCAATGTATCTGAAAAACAAATGCGGGGTCAAAATTGGAGACAAACGCACCGATTTCTTCACCCAGAGAAGAGGCGTCCGGCAGGGCTGCAATTTGAGCCCGACCCTGTTCAACATATACATAAATGAATTAGCAGACATGCTGGAGCAAAGCGAGTCACCAGGTCTCCGTCTCCTGGATGGAGAAGTGAAATCCCTGTTCTATGCGGACGACCTGGTTCTGCTGTCTCCCACAGAACAGGGATTACAGCAACAACTAGACCTACTCGACAAATACTGCCAAAATTGGGCTCTAACAGTAAATCTAAAGAAAACCAACATCATGATTTTTCAAAAAAGGCCCAGATGTCAGGAAAACAAATACCAGTTTACCCTCAGTGATACCACTATAGGACACACTATGAGCTACACCTACCTTGGTCTAACTATTACAGCATCAGGGAGCTTCAGCATAGCAGTGAATGCACTAAAAGAAAAAGCCCGAAGAGCCCTATATGCAATAAAAAGAAAATTCTACAACATCCAAATCCCAATCAAAATCTGGCTCAAAATATTTGACAGCATAATCCTGCCTATTGCACTGTACGGTAGTGAAGTATGGGGCCCGCTAAATCACCAAAGCTACACTAAATGGGAAAAACACACAATAGAAGCCCTACATGCAGAATTCTGCCGAAGCATCCTTCACACCCAAAGAAAAACGCCAACAAATGCATGCAGAGCCGAACTAGGCAGATACCCACTGATAATAAACATCCAAAAACGAGCACTAAACTTCCTAAATCACCTCAAATCTAGCTCCCCAGACACCCTTCATTTCAAAGCCTTTCAGACCCAAGAGCTAAACCCAGAAAAGAGTCCCGAGTCAGCTGCTACTGAAACTAAGTACTCAGCCGGACCCTGACCAGCCCCAGACCAACACAGCCGTCCAAACACCAATCCGAGTGAACCAAATCATTAAAAAATGCAAAGAAACCTACCTGGAACATTGGAACAAAATAACCGAAAGCCAAAGCAGATTAGAATGTTACCGGGCCCTAAAAAGAGAATATAAACTGGCAGACTACCTCACGACCATCAGAGACACAAAACAGAGACAGACCCTCACCAGGTACAGACTAAGCGACCACCAACTGGAAATTGAAAAAGGCAGATACAAGAAATCCTGGCAGCCTAGAGAGAATAGAATATGCGATCAATGTCTGGCTGGCGAGGTTGAAACAGAAATGCATTTCCTCCTAAAATGTGAAAAATTCAACACATCAAGAAACATATTATTCAACAAGCTAAGCCAAACAACCCCAGATTTCAAGGAATTGGATGATCTGTCAAAATTGAGATTAGTCTTAGGAGAAGGAGACAGACCATACCTTGGGGCCAAATATGTAACAACATGTCACAACCTGAGGACTGTTTAAAATTAAGACTGTTTAAAATTAATATTGAATGTACCAAATGAAGTACAAAGACTGTTTAAAATTAATATTGTTTAAAAGTAATATTGTATGTACCCAACAAATGTCAAATCGATTGACACCTACAGAATGTTAGAAAACTGTACCTTTTTGCAATGTAAGCTTTGGCAATATGGTTCTCTGTAAACTTTCATGCCAATAAAGCATTTGAATTGAATTGAATTGAATTGAATTGAAAGAGAGAGAGAGAGAGAGAGAGAGAGAGAGGGAAAGAGAGAGAGAGAGAGAGGGAAAGAGAGAGAGAAAGAGAAAAAAAAGAGAGAGAGAGAGAGAGAGAGAGAGAGAGAGAGAAAGAAAGAAAGAAAGAAAGAAAGAAAAAGAGGCCTAGAAATTCAGTATAGCCACTTTTGGGGCGGTAAAGTCGGGCGGGCGCTAAAGTTAGCGCCCGCCGGAAAGTGGAGGCCACTTCGCCGAAATTCAGTAGCTTTGGCCAAGGAGTTTGGGCGAGCGCTGAAACTGGCGTTGCACTCCTATCTTTAGGCGCTAAGCCGGCGGTGCGGACTGATAACGCCGAGGCCGGGCGCAGCGCAGGTGCGGTCATGTTTTGATTGACAGCAGACACCCTGACGCCGGCCAGCTCTTAAAGGGGGAAGGGTCGACTTTGTCTGCAGCCACGCCCTGGATAGTGGAGCCCTGCAGCTCGGCCTGAACACTGCTGGTGGACCCAAATAGCGCCTGAAGCCATGCAGAAGGCCCGTGAACGAGCGCAGCGCTTCTCAGAGCATGCTTTGAGGGTGCTGCTTAGGGGGTTGGAAAAGAACAGAGAGATCTTGTGCCCGGACAGTGGCAAGAAGGCTCCCAGGAGGCAGTACAGGAGAGCCTGGAGGGAAATCGCCCTGAGGGTGTCAGCCAACAGCGATGTCCCCAGGACTGGTGACCAATGCCGCAAGAAGTACAACGGCCTCAGTCGGTTGGTCAGGGTGAGTACCCTTTCCAGTGTCCTCCTCATCCTTGCATGTGCACCTCACATTATGGGCAAAGGGACCTCAAAGGCCTAATGGCCAGCCCTCCTCCCGCAGCTATGGCACTGGCATGATCATCAATAGCACTCTCTGCACTTAACACACTGGCCAAGCTATTCGACCATGGGAGGCAGTGCACACAACAGGGCACCACACTGTACTTAGAGGCCGTCCTTTCTCTTGCAGGCCAAGCTGGCGCGGAATTTGAAGAGCCAGACTGTCACCGGAGGAGGCCGTCCCCAGTTCCAGCAGCTCAGTCAGCTGGAGGAGAGCGTGGCTCGACTCGTACGTGGCCGGGTGACTGGCCCCGTTGCTATTGGAGATGCCGACCCTGTGCTGGGACCCAATGGTAAGGACATGACCGTTTGGACCTCTCTGGTTCCCCTTGCGCTTCAGATCTACATCCTTTGCCACTGTCCCACCAATGCGCATAATGGCACCACTCATGCCTCCCTCGCTGACGCCCTGTCCTCACTCTAAAGCTACTCTTGTGCCTTCCTGCTTTCAGCTGGTGAGGAGGAGGTCCCTGAAGCTGAGAGTGCCAGTCCCTCGGAAGAGGAGGACGACGAGGACCAAGAGGAAGGCGGCACATCGGGGGAACCCTCATCCGCGCCAGGGGATGGCAATGGAGGGGACACGTCTTGCCTGGAGGAGAGCCAGGGGGAAGTGTTGCAGGGGGGTGTAGCTCCTGGGCCCAGTGGCGTCCAGGCACGCGGGAAGGGTCGGGCAGCACGGCTGCCTTCTCCCCAGAGGGGGGGGGGGGGGGGGGGTGGGGAAGTGTTGCAGGGGAGGGCAGTTGCTGGGCCCAGTGGCGTCCAGGCACGCGGGAAGGGTCGGGCAGCACGGCGGCCTTCTCCCCAGAGGGAGAGTCCGCCCTCCAGTCCGGAGACGGTCCTCGCCCAGGAGGTGCACCTCCTTGATGAAATGTCCGCGGCCTCGGAGCGGCGCCACAACGAGTTCATGGGGGTTGTGGGACAGTTGCCTCAGGCCATGGAGTCCCTGGCTCATAGTGTGGCCAATTTCGGGGACTCACAGGCCAGGGGTGTCGAGCAACTCGCGGCAGCACAGGCCAGGGGTGTCGAGCAACTCGCGGCAGCACAGGACGCGAGTCGCGAGTTCATGAGTGGTGCCGTCCAGACACTGGCTGATCTGATGCGGGCACAGACCAGGGCAGTTCGCGCACTCACTTCTGCCACACTCGCTGTGTCACGGAAGCATCGCCAGGGCACCCGCCGCCCTGCTGCAGCACAGCGGTCTGGCCTTCACCAGATTGCAGCGCTTGCTGTAGTGCCAGGCCGGCCGAGTGCCAGTGTCTCTGGCGACCAGCGAGCGCCTGGCATCAGCCAGCTTGCCCCCATTGCTGCAGCTGCCACTGCCACTCCCCCAACCAAGGTGCGACGAGCTGCTGGAGAGACTGATGCTGGCCAGCCACAGCTGCAGCAGTCAGCAGCCCGCCCCTCCAGGGCCGGACCTCGTCTAGGCCGACCCCCAAGGGCATCTGCCGTCACGCATTGTGCCCCTCAGGAGCCTTCCCCCAGCCTTGCAACACCCACAGGGCCCAGGTTGAGGCGGAGCAACAGGTCGGGCAGGGGCCGGAGAAGCCTGCACAAGGACTCGCCCTCTCGGCACACCAAGTAGAGTGTGTTGCCAACTGTTTTTTTTATATGGGGGTGTTTGTGTTCTGGAGGGGGGGGCTTATTTTGGTAAGGCCGAAGATGAAGGCAAATGTTTTTTTTATATGGGGGTGTGTGTGTTCTGGAGGGGGGGGCTTATTTTGGTAAGGCCGAGGATGAAGGCCAATTGGAAGGACAATTTTTGTTATTCCTCCCCAGGTTGTGGGAGTGAGATATGTTTTTGACTGTTTTTTGGGGGTCTTGTCTGTTTTTCTGTTTCATGTGGGAAGGGCCCGGAGTTTGGTAAATAAAGCTTTTTATTTATTCAGCTTGTCCAGGTGTCATGTTTCAAGTGGTTGTTGTGTTAACCGGCTGAGGGCTTGCGGAGCGGCTGCATTCAGGTGCGTTCATTGCCACAAGCCATTCCCTGACAGGGGGCCTAGAAGTGTCGTTCAATAAGCCGCCGGCGGACGGCCCTTGGACCTTGTGGCTCCCTCCTGGGCTGGTACTCCTCCTCCTCCTCCTCCTCATGGTCCTCCTGCTCGTCCTCCTGAGGTGGTGGTCCAACGCGAGGTGGCAGTGCCCGAGTCCTGCGGATAGCCAGGTTGTGCAGCATGCAGCAAACGACGACGAACTGGGAGACTCTATCCGGCGAATACTGTAGAGATCCGCCGGAACGATCCAGGCAGCGGAACCGTTGCTTGAGGACGCCAATCGTTTGCTCTATGATGTTCCTTGTGGCTTGATGGCTTTCGTTGTATGCCTCCTCCGCAGGGGTCCTGGGCGCGCGGAGCGGGGTCATGAGCCATGTACACAAAAGGTAGCCCTTGTCCCCAATAAGCCATCCCCTTGGTGGAGGCTGTGCCTCGAACATGTCAGCCACAGTAGTCTGGCGCAGGATAAATGCATCGTGGCTGCTTCCTGGAAAGCGGGCATTGACAGCTAGGATGCGCTGCCTGTGGTCACACACCAGCTGTACATTGAGGGAATGGTAGCCCTTCCGGTTGCGGTAATCCTCGGCATTGTCGATAGGTGCCCGCATAGCCACATGCGTGCAGTCAATGGCGCCCTGCACCATGGGGAAGTCGGCGATCCTGGCAAATCCGACTGCACGCTGCTCCTGCCTCTCTAGGGTCATGGGGAAGGAGATGAATTGGTGTCTCCTTGCGAAAAGGGCATCGGTGACCTGCCGGATGCAGCGATGACCTGCCGGATGCAGCGATGCACGGCGAACTGGGAGATGTTCGCTATGTCCCCAGCAGCGGCTTGGAAGGAGCCGCTTGCATAAAAGTTCAGAGCCACCGTGACCTTCACTTCCACCGACAGAGACGTCCTGCACATCAGCTGTGGACGCAGATCTCTGAAGCAGCTGGCAGATCTCTGCAACCACCTCCCTTCTGAAGCGCAGCCTCTTAACACAATGCGCGGCAGTCATGGTGAGATAGGACACCTGCTGCCGGTATTCCCCGAGTGGGTAAGGCCTACGTTGCCGACACCTGATGGCCCCTCTGCGTCTAGGCATGGCTGGCCCTCTCACACAGCGTCTGCGAGCCCTTCGCACATAATGCTGGAACTGAGGGTTGGAACCCCATGCAGCCCCCATAATAAACTTGCAAACAGTGAAATCACAATGAGTCTAATTTCCAAGCTCTGGCCAGAAGCCAAAAATACCTCTCCTATGTTGTCCCAAATCAGTAAGGTCTGTTCCCTGGTCTCTGTCCAGAAATCCAAAGCACTAAAGTCATTGCAGCAAAATGGCTGGCCTTTATAGTTCAGTCTAAGTGCCCTTTAATTAGCGCTCCCCGAGGCAGGGCCTCTGCTGCGTTCCAGTTCTTAACAGCGCCACGCCCACATTGGGCGGGCGCCACTGAATTTCCGGTTTGGGGCGCAAAAACAGCGTTGCACGACGAAATGACGTCATAAGCTGCGCGCGCAACTGAGCAGGCGCAAACATTTTGCGCCGGCGCTAAATGTCAACTGAAGTTGGGCGTAGGCGCAGATCGGACTGCGCCCGGGCGCTAAGTGCCTAGCGCTGGAAATCTACCCCTCTTAAGGCGTTAACGGCTGGCGAACGCTACTGAATTTCTAGGCCAGAGAGAGAGAGAAAGAAAGAGAGAGAAAGAAAAAAAAAAGAAGAAAAAAAGAGAGAGAAAGAGGGAGCGAGAGAAGGCGGCACCAGATCGGAGAACACAACAGCCCCCAAGCAAGGCCAAATGGAGAAGGTGCAGGGCCACAGAAGCTCAAATAGTAAGTGGCAACTTACTGAGATGTTCTGGTCTCCAGACGTCCAGTAACCCATCGCAGTCAATGTGAGGGCCCCCGGACTCCAGTCAATGTGAGGGACCCCGGGCTCCAGTCAATGTGAGGGACCCCGGGCTCCAGTAACCCATCGCAGTCAATATGAGGGACCCCGGTCTCCAGTAACCCATCGCAGTCAATATATATTCATGATCTGGACGAGGGAACTAGATGTAATATCTCCAAGTTTGCAGACGACACAAAGCTGGGTGGTCGTGTGTGCTGTGAGGAGGATGCCGAGAAACTCCAGTATGATTTGGACAGGTTGGGTGATTGGGCAGAAGCATGGCAGATGCAATAGAACGTGGATAAATGCGAGGTTATCCACTTTGGTGTCAAAAACAAGAAGGCCGATTATTATCTGAATAGCAATAGATTGGGAGAAGGGGAAGTGCAACGAGACCTGGGCGTCCTTGTGCACCAGTCGCTGAAGGTAAGCATGCAGGTGCAGCAGGCGGTTAAGAAGGCAAATGGTATGTTGGCCTTCGTAGCGAGAGGATTCGAGTACAGGAACAAGGATGTCTTGCTGCAGTTGTACAGGGCCTTGGTGAGACCACACCTTGAGTATTGTGTGCAGCTTTGGTCGCCTTATCTGAGGAAGGATGTTCTTGCCATGGAAGGAGTGCAGCGAAGATTCACCAGGCTGATACCTGGGATGGCAGGAATGACATATAAGGAGAGATTGGGTCGATTGGGCTTATACTCGCTGGAGTTTAGAAGAATGAGAGGGGATCTCATTGAAACTTATAAAATTCTGACAGGACTGGACAGACTAGATGCAGGAAGGATGTTCCCTATGGTCGGGGAGTCCAGAACCAGGGGTCACAGTCTAAGGATAAGGGGTAAGCCATTTAGGACAGAGATGAGGAGGAATTTCTTCACCCAGAGAGTGGTGAACCTGTGGAATTCTCTACCACAGAAGGCAGTAGAGGCCAATTCATTAAATGTATTCAAGAAGGAGTTGGATATATTTCTTAAGGGTAAAGGGATCAAGGGATATGGGGAGAAAGCAGGGACAGGGTACAGAGTTTGGATGATCAGCCATGATCGCATTGAATGGCGGAGCAGGCTCGAGGGGCCGAATGGCCTACTCCTGCTCCTATCTTCTATGTTTCTATGTTTCAATGTGAGGGACCCCGGGCTCCAGTAACCCATCGCAGTCAATGTGAGGGCCGCCGGTCTCCAGTCAATGTGAGGGTCCCCGGTCTCCAGTCAATGTGAGGGTCCCCGGTCTCCAGTCAATGTGAGGGTCCCCGGTCTCCAGTCAATGTGAGGGTCCCCGGTCTCCAGTCAATGTGAGGGTCCCCGGTCTCCAGTCAATGTGAGGGTCCCCGGTCTCCAGTCAATGTGAGGGTCCCCGGTCTCCAGTCAATGTGAGGGTCCCCGGTCTCCAGTCAATGTGAGGGTCCCCGGTCTCCAGTCAATGTGAGGGTCCCCGGTCTCCAGTCAATGTGAGGGTCCCCGGTCTCCAGTCAATGTGAGGGTCCCCGGTCTCCAGTCAATGTGAGGGTCCCCGGTCTCCAGTCAATGTGAGGGACCCCGGTCTCCAGTCAATGTGAGGGACCCCGGTCTCCAGTCAGTCAATGTGAGGGCCGCCGGTCTCCAGTGAACCCAACAAGTAAAACCAGTTTAAAATGCAACAATCTGAACCTTCCCAACAGAACTGCAAGGTTGCGGCCCCGTGTCCTGCAGCAAGATATTTACATCCTATCCACAACAGCAGGTAGGGGAGGAAAGGATGAGGGATACGTACATATTTCTGGACTGTATCGATGAGGTTCTGGAGATCGATGTCGTCCCGATACGCACTGATGTTGTCCCGGATGAAATTCTGCACCTGCTCCTTCACCCAGTCCTGAAACACGAAGGCCAGGATTCCCGCTGCCAATTCCAAGGTGAAGATGGTTCCGATGATGATAGAAAACTGCAAAAAAAAAATCCACAGAATGGGCACCAGTTAGAACCAACGGCGACAAAGGCCCAGAGACATCAGCTGGATAAACTCCTGTTCACCTGCAATCCTCGTTTCTCTCCATCCCATCGATAAGACTATGGGCAGTGCTCCTCTGAGCTTCCCACTCTTCCCCATAAATCCCCCCGAGTTTCCTCACCACAGCCTGTCGTGACAAAGACTCATGGACAAACTCATTCAGGAGCTCAAAAGTGGGAAACTTCTCAACTGCCTCAAGCCTCCCCTTCTTCCAATAATCTTCAACCTGAAGCCTGGTGTCACTGAATCACTGCATCCCGATCGACCTCACCTTCAGATTTACTCTTTCCAAACATGATCGAGACCCATGTTAGGAGAATTGCTCCTAACCATAGTTTCATAATGTCTTGTGTCTAGTCCTCATTCACGGCAAAATTCTTCAGCTGTGATAAAAAAAAATGCTGCTATGCCCGATAGTTTTAGGAAATGAGAATCACTAGTGTTAATCCCCATGCTCCCAGCGAGGGAGACACTCGGAGGGGTCAGGTTAAACACTATAGGCCCAATTCTTTAATCCACCCTTTTGCAAGCTGGGATCATGTGATTATCCTAATATTTGCAAAGATGATCCACAAAAATCAAAACAATTCAAATCACGAGGTGTTTTTTCCCCCAAACTCCCGGTTGGTTGGTCACCCATTCCACCAGAACGTAACCAAATCTCCAGTGACACACGGAGCTCAGTATTTTGGAACTTCGCTCTTAAGCTGTGGGGACACTGGATCACAGCAGTACCCACGCTGTGGGGGGGGACACTGGCTCACTGTGGTACCCGTGCTGTGAGGGCACTGGCTCACTGCAGTACCCGCGCTGTGGGGGCACTGGCTCACTACGGTACCCGCGCTGTGGGGGCACTGGCTCACTGCGGTACCCGCGCTGTGGGGGCACTGGCTCACTGTTGTACCCGCGCTGTGGGGGCACTGGCTCACTGCGGTACCCGCGCTGTGGGGGCACTGGCTCACTGCAGTACCCGCGCTGTGGGGGCACTGGCTCACTGCAGTACCCGCGCTGTGGGGGCACTGGCTCACTGTTGTACCCGCGCTGTGGGGGCACTAGCTCACTGCAGTACCCGCGCTGTGGGGGGCACTGGCTCACTGCAGTACCCGCGCTGTGGGGGCACTGGCTCACTGCGGTACCCGCGCTGTGGGGGCACTGGCTCACTGCAGTACCCACGCTGTGGGGGGGGCACTAGCTCACTGTGGTACCCGCGTTGTGGGGGCACTGGATCACTGCGGTACCCGCACTGTGGGGGCACTGGCTCACTGTGGTACCCGCGCTGTGGGGGGGGCACTAGCTCACTGTGGTACCCGCGTTGTGGGGGCACTGGCTCACTGTGGTACCCGCACTGTGGGGGCACTGGATCACTGCGGTACCCACGCTGTGGGGGCACTGGCTCACTGTGGTACCCACGCTGTGGGGGGGCACTGGCGCTCTGCGATACCCGCGCTGTGGGGGCACTGGCTCACTGTTGTACCCACGCTGTGGGGGCACTGGCTCACTGCAGTACCCGCGCTGTGGGGGGGGCACTGGCACACTGTGGTACCCGCGCTGTGGGGGGGCACTAGCTCACTGTGGTACCCGCGTTGTGGGGGCACTGGCACACTGTGGTACCCGCGCTGTGGGGGCACTGGATCACTGCGGTACCCACGCTGTGGGGGCACTGGCTCACTGTGGTACCCACGCTGTGGGGGGGCCACTGGCACACTGTGGTACCCGCGTTGTGGGGGCACTGGCACACTGTGGTACCCGCGCTGTGGGGGCACTGGATCACTGCGGTACCCACGCTGTGGGGGGGCCACTGGCACACTGTGGTACCCGCGCTGTGGGGGCACTGGCACACTGTGGTACCCGCGCTGTGGGGGGGCACTGGCTCACTGTGGTACCCGCGCTGTGGGGGGGCACTGGCGCTCTGCGGTACCCGCGCTGTGGGGGGGCACTGGCTCACTGTGGTACCCGCGTTGTGGGGGGGCACTGGCACAGTGGTACCCATGCTGTGGGGGGGGGCACTGGCTCACTGTGGTGCCCACGCTGTGGGAGGGGGGCACCCGCGCTGTGGGGGCACTGGATCACTGCGGTACCCACGCTGTGGGGGGGGGCGCACTGGCTCACTGTGGTACCCGCGCTGTGGGGGCACTGGCACACTGGTACCCGCGCTGTGGGGGCACTGGTTCACTGCGGTACCCGCGCTGAGGGTACTGGTTCACTGCGGTACCCGCGCTGTGGGGCACTGGCTCACTGTGGGGGGGGGGGGGGCCCACTGGCACACTGTGGTACCCACGCTGTGGGGGGGGGCCACTGGCTCACTGTGGTACCCGCGCTGTGGGGGCACTGGCTGACTGTGGTACCCGCGCTGTGGGGACATTGGATCGCTTCGGTAACCGCGCTGTGGGGGCACTGGTTCACTGCGGTACCCGCGCTGAGGGTACTGGTTCACTGCGGTAACCGCGCTGTGGGGCACTGGCTCACTGTGGTACCCGCGCTGTGGCGCTGAGGGTACTGGTTCACTGCGGTAACCGCGCTGTGGGGCACTGGCTCACTGTGGTACCCGCGCTGTGGGTGGGGCACTAGCACACGGTGGTACCCACGCTGTGGGGGTGGCACTGGCTCACTGCGGTACCTGCGCTGTGGGGTGCACTGGCGCACTGTGGTACCTGCGCTGTGGGGTGCACTGGCGCACTGTGGAACCGCGCTGTGGGGGCACTGGCGCTCTGCGATACCCGCGCTGTGGGGTGCACTGGCGCACTGTGGAACCGCGCTGTGGGGGCACTGGCGCTCTGCGATACCCGCGCTGTGGGGGCACTGGCGCACTGCGGTACCCGCGCTGTGGGGGCACTGGCGCTCTGCGGTACCCGCGCTGTGGGGGCACTGGCGCTCTGCGGTACCCGCGCTGTGGGGGGCACTGGCGCATTGTGGTACCCGTGCTGTGGGGGGCACTCGCGCACTGTGGTACCCACGCTGTGGGGGCACTGGCGCACTGCGGTACCCGCGCTGTGAGGGGCACTGGCGCTCTGCGGTACCCGCGCTGTGGGGGCACTGGCTCTCTGCGGTACCTGAACATAAGAAATAGGAGCAGGAGTCGGCCATTTGGCCCCTCGAGCCTGCTCCACCATTCAATAAGATCATGGTTGATCATCGACCTCAACTCCACTTTCCCGCCCGATCTCCATATCCCTTGATTCCCCTCGAGTCCAAAAATCTATCGATCTCTGTCTTGAATATACTCACCGACTGAGCCTCTACTGCCCTTCAATCAGAGGCAGAGGGATTCGAGTGTAACAGATAAAATTAGGATTACTTGTAGTACCGGCGCGAGAGAATGGGGGGGGGGGGGGGCGGGGGCGGGGTGGCGGCGAGAGAACTGGAGAGGGGGGCGAGAGGTTGACCCAATCGCAGCATTGTATTTTTTGCATGAGAAATACGAGAGATCAATGCGTCTTTTTAAAAGCATAGGTGCAAAGACTTACAAACTTCAGGAGACAGATGTTCTCTCGCAGAGCCCCAATACAGCCGGTGAATCCCAGAATGAACGTCAGCAATCCAACCACCAGGACCACCCAGACCGGATCAAACCCCTTCAGCTCTGTGATGGACTGGATATTCAACACTCCCTGCAGGAGAAGAAACAAGACACCACTTCAGAATCGGGCAAGCAGAAACACAGAGCACACACCACACAGCTAACAGTCAGCATTTCAGATTGTTTTACATAGTTTTTGCCAACAGTTATCACCCCGCCCCCGCCCAACCTCCCACCCGGCCTCGTCTTATCTCGGGGTGGAGTCCACAGATGCTGGCAGCCCCCAAGTGCCCAGTCACATTGAATATTTGGACAGTGAGCTATTCAACACAAGGTGGAGGGTCACCCGAATCCCAACACGCTCCCACTGACACCAGCAGCCAGCACCTCCACCGAGGGGTCACTTCGAAGGTCAGGAGTTTGAGGGTGGACACAATGCTCTGGCACCGAGGAGAGGCACTGAGGCACTCAGACTGCACCAAGTGGGGGGAGAGGTATTGGTTGCACTGGATTCGAACCTTGTTCAGAGAGATTCACTGATGCTGCAGAACAGGAGTAGCTCAGTGAAGGACGGGAGTTGAGGGATTGCAGAGGACAGTGTTGGCGGTGGCGTTTTAAGCCACTTTATTATAACTACAACTATAAGTATTTATATAGCGCCTTTATAAGAACATAGGAAATAAGAGCAGGAGTCGGCCACTTGGCCCCTCGGGCCTGCTCCGCCATTCAATAAGATCATGGCTGATCTTTGACCTCAACTCCACTTTCCTGCCCGATCTCCATATCCCTTGATTCCCCGAGAGTCCAAAAACCTATCTACCTCAGCCTTGAATATACTCAAAGACTCAGCATCCACAGCCCTCTGGGGCAGAGAATTCCAAAGATTCACAACCCTCTGAGTGAAGAAATTCCTCATCTCAGTCTTAAATGGCCGACCCCTTACCCTGAGACTGTGACCCCTAGTTCTAGACACTCCAGCCAGGGGAAACAACCTCTCAGCATCTACCCTGTCAATCCCCTTCAGAATCTTGTACGTTTCAATGAGATCACCTCCCATTCTTCTACACTCCAGAGAGTCTAGGCCCATTCTACACAATCTCTCATCATAGGACAGCCCTCTCATCCCAGGACAGCCCTCTCATCCCAGGAACCAATCTAGTCAACCTTTGTTGCACCGCCTCCAAGGCAAGTATATCCTTTAACGTAGTAAAATGTCCCAAGGCGCTTCACAGGAGCGTCATCAAACAAAAATTGACTTTATTGTACACATGTGGAGAGGAGGCTTCATTAAATGGGCAGCAGTGAAGGATTGGTGTCGTTCACAGTCCAGGTGGACATAGCGTGAAAATCTTAACACTGCACTTCACCAAAGTCCCAGCTACACCAGCGTCCTGGTGCCCAGACATCAACCCCAAGGTTCTGACCAATGGCCATCGAGCTGAAACGTTTCTCTGTCCACAGATGCTGCCTGACCGGTTGACTGTTTGCAGCATTTTCTGTTTTTAGATCAACTCCAACGTGTTGGAGCCAAGAATCCCATCGGGAAGCTTACCTTCTCATTCCAGGCCCAGAACGTGATGGCGATCAGCCCGACCCCAGCTAACTGGAAGTGAGAAAGAACAAGATTCCATCAGAAGGGATGCCAATTCAACAACCACAATTTATGCACATATATTTCACTTAATTTCATGACTATTTGGTTATTTTTAAGCTCATTAGAGGTGAGGGACATTAGTGTTAGAGAATGGAACGTGGTATCAGCATCAAACACTCCCAGGGCAGGTACAGCACGGGTTAGATACAGAGTAAAGCTCCCTCTACACTGTCCCATCAAACACTCTCAGGGCAGGTACAGCACGGGTTAGATACAGAGTAAAGCTCCCTCTACACTGTCCCATCAAACACTCCCAGGGCAGGTACAGCACAGGTTAGATACAGAGTAAAGCTCCCTCTACACTGTCCCATCAAACACTCCCAGGGCAGGTACAGCACGGGTTAGATACAGAGTAAATCTCCCTCTACACTGTCCCATCAAACACTCCCAGGGCAGGTACAGCACGGGTTAGATACAGAGTAAAGCTCCCTCTACACTGTCCCATCAAACACTCCCGGGGCAGGTACAGCACGGGTTAGATACAGAGTAAAGCTCCCTCTACACTGTCCCATCAAACACTCCCAGGGCAGGTACAGCACAGGTTAGATACAGAGTAAAGCTCCCTCTACACTGTCCCATCAAACACTCCCAGGGCCGGTACAGCACGGGTTAGATACAGAGTAAAGCTCCCTCTACACTCCCCATCAAACACTCCCGGGGCAGGTACAGCACGGGTTAGATACAGAGTAAAGCTCCCTCTACACTGTCCCATCAAACACTCTCAGGGCAGGTACAGCACGAGTTAGATACAGAGTAAAGCTCCCTCTACACTGTCCCGTCAAACACCCGCAGGGCAGGTACAGCACAGGTTAGATACAGAGTAAAGCTCCCTCTACACTGTCCCATCAAACACTCCCAGGGCAGGTACAGCACGAGTTAGATACAGAGTAAAGCTCCCTCTACACTGTCCCATCAAACACTCCCGGGGCAGGTACAGCACAGGTTAGATACAGAGTAAAGCTCCCTCTACACTGTCCCATCAAACACTCCCGGGGCAGGTACAGCACGGGTTAGATACAGAGTAAAGCTCCCTCTACACTGTCCCATCAAACACTCCCAGGGCAGGTACAGCACGGGTTAGATACAGAGTAAAGCTCCCTCTACACTGTCCCATCAAACATTCCCAGGGCAGGTACAGCACGGGTTAGATACAGAGTAAAGCTCCCTCTACACTGTCCCATCAAACACTCCCAGGGCAGGTACAGCACAGGTTAGATACAGAGTAAAGCTCCCTCTACACTGCCCCATCAAACACTCCCAGGGCAGGTACAGCACAGGTTAGATACAGAGTAAAGCTCCCTCTACACTGTCCCGTCAAACACTCCCAGGGCAGGTACAGCACGGGTTAGAGACAGAGTAAAGCTCCCTCTACACTGTCCCAAACACGCCCCCTCACTCCTGCCATTGGTCCATCCTCAAGCTGCATCACCTTTCCGCGGCCAATCGGAAAGGGAACAGGCTCTTCGTTACCCAATTGGATTAATCCTGACAGTCAGTCAAACAGCCTTTCCCCATCTCCAATATTTTTACCACTAAGAAATGAAATTGTTCAAAGAAAATGAATAACCCATTTTTTATTGCCCTTATGATGTTTCTCCCGGGTTTGCTCCCAGCAGTGTCCGGGAGATTAATCTTCAATTCCGAGAGACTCCAGGACAATCCAGGAGGGTTCCCAACCCTACTCTCAGGGCAGTTATACCACAGGTTGTGAAACCGTGAGATGGGAATGAGATGGTGAGAGGGATTGTGCTGGTTTATTATTGTCCTTGTTCATTGTTGAGCCTGTTCATGTGTGTCTGTTATCTTCTGGATTGACAGGAGTTGCAGTGAGCTCCCTATATATTGCAGTGCACGATTCACCATCGCTAACTCAGTGAGGCAGCGCATAAAAGATACAAGTTTCAGTTCTGTTACTGAAATTGTTTTCAACTTGAAGGTATTGCTCAGCTATCAAGTCCCCTGGACCTGATGGCCTGCATCCTAGGGTCTTAAAAGAAGTGGTTGCAGAGATAGTGGATGCATTGGTTGCAATCTACCAAAATTCCCGGGATTCTGGAGAGGTCCCAGCGGATTGGAAAACCGCAAATGTAACGCCACTATTCAAGAAAGGAGGGAGACAGAAAGCAGGAAACTATAGGCCAGTTAGCCTAACATCTGTCATTGGGAAAATGCAGGAATCCATTATTAAGGAAGTAATAGCAGGACATTTAGAAAATCATAATATAATCGAGCAGAGTCAACATGGTTTTATGAAGGGGAAATCGTGTTTGACAAATTTACTAGAGTTCTTTGAGGTTGACTCGGTTGATTCCTGAGATGAGGGGGTTGTCTTATGAGGAAAGGTTGGGCCTATATTCACTGGAGTTTAGAAGAACGAGAGGTGATCTCATTGAAACATATAAGATTCTGAGGGGGCTCGACAGGGTAGATGCAGGGAGGATGTTTCCCCTCGTGGGGGAATCTAGAACTAGGGGGCATAGTTTCAGAATAAGGGGTCGCCCATTTAAAATGGAGATGAGGAGGAATTTCTTCTCTCTGAGGGTCGTGAAGCTTTGGAATTCTTTACCCCAGAGAGCTGTGGAGGCGGAGTCATTGAATATATTCAAGGCGGAGAGAGACAGAGCTACAGGGGAGTCCAGGGTTATGGGGAGAGAGCGGGAAAGTGGAGTTGCGGCCAAGATCAGATCAGCCATGATCTTATTGAATGGCGGAGCAGGCTCGAGGGGCCAAATGGCCGACTCCTGCTCCTATTTCTTCTGTTCTTATCAGCAGCACAATTGTAAATATTAAAATAGATGAGGATATAATCTTAGACAGAACTAGAAATGCGGAAACTGATCAACTGCCAGCCTAGAGTGTTCAAGAGATGGGAATGTGCTTTGTGATCCGCTTGCCTGTATCTTTAACAGCTCGCTAGAGTCAGGGAATGTTCCCTCGGACCGGAAGGATTCTCATGTAGTTCCATTTTTCTAAAATGTATACAAGACAGAACCAGGAACTATAGGCCAATTTTTTTTAAAGTTTATTCTCGGGTTGTGGGCGTCGCCGGCAAGGCCGGCATTTATTGCCCATCCCTAGTTGCCCTCGAGAAGGTGGTGGTGAGCCGCCTTCTTGAACCGCTGCAGTCCGTGTGGTGAAGGTACTCCCACAGTGTTGTTACGGAGGGAGTTCCAGGATTTTGACCCAGTGACGATGAAGGAACAGCGATATACTTCCAAGTCAGGATGGTGTGTGACTTGCAGGGGAACTTGGAGGTGGTGGTGTTCCCATGCGCCTGCTGCCCTTGTCCTTCTAGGTGGTAGAGGTCGCGGGTTTGGGAGGTGCTGCCCAAGAAGCCTTGGCGAGTTACTGCAGTGCATCTTGTAAATGGTACGCACTGCAGACATGGGTTGGAATTTTCTCAAGGGAGGCAGCCGGGAAACGCGGCAGGCCGGGCTTCCCCGCAGACCCTGATTTGAATGCGAGGCCTCGGATTCTCGCCCACAGCCAACCAGATCGAAAGGCTGCGGGCGGTTAGGCCTCAGATGCGAGGGAGAGGGGATCAGGAGGGGCTGAAGGTATCGGCAGGGGCTGGGGGAGAGAAAAGAGAGGGGTTCGAGGCCGGACACTGGAGGATTACGGCCTGCCTCAGCATCATCGGTGGCATGGCCTCACGGTGGGGATCGGAGACCTCCCGAGGGGTGTCTCTGATCACAGGGGGTGGGTACGGTCGGGGCTCCGGTGTAAAGCCACTTACCCCTGGATGCAGCAGTCCTGTCTCAGTTTGACTACCAGGTTTCACGAATTGTGTGAAACCCGTCCCCAGGCAGTTAAATGATGAAAAAAAAAAGAGGCTTCCGGCCTCATTAAAACATTTAAATTGAGGCAAAACCGGAAGTGGGCGGGTTGCAGGCAGGGTCAGGTCGGGATTCACATTATTTTACAATTTAACTGCCCCCGCGCTCCAGCGGAAAATTCCGGCCATGGTGTTTGGCTTCAGTTATAGGCAAGATGTCGGAAGGGATTAGAAGAGACGTTCAATATGATCACTTGGTCAGGGAAGGAGCCAGAGGACTCGCCATGGCTTCTGGAACCGAACATAAGAACATAAGAAATAGGAGCAGGAGTAGGCCAATTGGCCCCTCGAGCCTGCTCCGCCATTCAATAAGATCATGGCTGATCTGATCCTAACCGCCAATCCACTATGACAGGACTATCTCCTGAATCTAACAGAATTAGACACACGAAACAGGAGCAGGAGCAGGATCAGGCTACACGGCCCCTGGGCCCGCTCCGCTACCCACAGGGCCATGTCTGATCCGAACCTAAACTCATGTCCAAATTCCTGCCCGCTCCCCATAACCCTTAATTCCCTTTTCTTCTAGGAAACTGTCTATTTCTGTTTTAAATTTATGTAATGATGTAGCTTCGACAGCTTTTTGGGGCAGCATATTCCATGGACCTACCACCCTCTGAGTGAAGTAGTTCCTCCTCATCTCAGTTTTGAAAGAGCAGCCCCTTATTCTAAGACTATGCCCCCTAGTTCTAGTTTCACCCATCATCTGGAACATCCTCCCCGCATCCACCCGATCCAACCCCTTCACAATCTTATATGTTTCAATAAGATCGCCTCTCATTCTTCTGAACTCCAATGAGTAGAGTCCCAATCTACTCAACCTCTCCTCATATGTCCATCCCCTCATCCCCGGGATTAACCGAGTGAACCTTCTTTGTACTGACTCGAGAGCAAGTATGTCCTTTCTTAAGTATGGACACCAAAACTGTATGCAGTATTCCAGGTGCGGTCTCACCAATACCTTGTACAACTGAAGCAATACCTCCCTATTTTTATATTCTATCCCCCTAGCAATGAAAGCCAACATTCCATTGGCCTTCTTAATCACTTGCTGCACCTGCATACTAACCTTTTGAGTTTCGTGCACCAGGACCCCCAGATCCCTTTGTACTTCAGTACTTTCCAGTTTCTTGCCATTAAGATAATAACTTGCTCTACGATTTTTCCTGCCAAAGTGCATAACCTCACACTTTCCAGTATTGTATTCCATCTGCCAAGTCTCTGCCCACTTACTTAGCCTGTCTATGTCCCCTTGCAGGTTTTTTATGTCCTCCTCTCTCACTACTTTCCCTCCCATCTTAGTATCATCTGCAAACTTTGATATGTTACACTCGGTCCCCTCCTCCAAATCGTTAATATAGATTGTAGAGTTGGGGACCCAGCACTGACCCCTGCGGAACACCACTGGTTACTGATTGCCAGTCTGAGAATGAACCATTTATCCCAACTCTCTGCCTTCTGTTAGATAGCCAATCCTCTATCCATGCCAGAATATTACCCCCAATCCCGTGATTTTTTATCTTAAGCAATAATCTTTTGTGTGGCACCTTGTCAAATGCCTTTTGGAAGTCTAAATACACTACGTCCACTGGTTCACCTTTATCCACCCTGTATGTTACTTCCTCAAAGAACTCCAGCAAATTTGTCAAACATGACTTCCCCTTCATAAAACCATGCTGACTTTGTCTTATTAAACTATTATCCAAATGTCCTGTTACTGTCTCCTTAATAATGGACTCCAAAATTTGACCTACCACAGATGTTAGGCTAACCGGTCTATAGTTTCCAGCCTTCTGTCTACTGCCCTTTTTAAATAAGTGTGTTACATTAGCAGTTTTCCAGTCTGCTGGGACCTTTGCTGAGTCCAGGGAGTTTTGGAAGATTATCACCAATGCATCCACAATCCCTACCGCCACTTCCCTCAAGACCCTTGGATGTAAGCCATCAGGTCCAGGCGATTTATCCGCCTTGAGTCCCATTATTTTACCGAGTACCACTTCCTTAGTGATTTTGATCGTGTTTATCTCCTCCCCCCCTATAGCCCCCTGCTTGTCCAGTGTTGGGATATTCTTGGTGTCCTCTACTGTAAAGACTGATACAAAATATTCAGTGTTTTTGCCATCTCCATATTTCCCACCATTAATTTCCCGGTCTCATCCTCTAAGGGACCAACATTTACTTTAGCCACCCTTTTTCTTTTTATATAACTATAAAAACTCTTACTATCTGTTTTTATATTTTTTGCTAATTTACTTTCATAATCTATCTTCCCTTTCCTAATCAATCTTTTTGTTAATTTTTGCTGTCTTTTAAAGTTTTCCCAATCCTCTATCCTCCCACTAGATTTGGCTACCTTATATGCCCTTGTTTTTAGTCGAATACTACCCTTAATTTCTTTACTTAGCCACGGATGGCTGTCTTTTCTTTTACACCCTTTTCTTCTCAGTGGAATATACTTCTTTTGGAAGTTGTAAAATAACTCCTTAAATGTACACCACTGATCATGTATCGTCTTACCCTTTAATCTATTTTCCCAATCCACTTTGCTCAATTCTGCTCTCATACCTTCATAGTCTCCTTTATTCAAGCTTAGCACGCTTGTTTGAGATACAACCTCCTCACCCTCTAATTGAACATGGAATTCAACCATGTTATGGTCACTCATTCCAATGGGATCCTTTATTAGGACATTTTTAATTAATCCTGTCTCATTACACAGGACCAGATCTAAGGTTGCTTGCCCCCTGGTCGGTTCAGTTACATACTGCTCAAGAAACCCATCCCTAATACACTCAATGAACTCATCCTCAAGGTAGTCCTGCCCAATTTGATTTGTCCAGTTAATATGATAGTTAAAATCCCCCATAATTATAGATGTTCCCTTATTACAAGCCTCAACTATTTCCTGATTGATACTCCGTCCAACCGAGTTGCAACTGTTCGGAGGCCTATAGACTACGTCCACTAGTGTTTTTTTCCCCTTATTATTCCTTATCTCCACCCAAACTGTTTCATTATCCTGATCTTTTGACCCAATATCATTTTTCTGTATTACAGTGATTCCTTCCTTTACTAACATAGCCACCCCACCTCCCCTTCCTTCCTGCCTGTCCTTCCTGATCGTAAAATAACCTGGTATGTTTAATTCCCAGGCATTGTCACCCTGCAGCCATGTTTCTGTAATGGCCAGAAGATCATACCCATATGTAGCTATTTGTGCCATTAACTCATCTATTTTGTTACGAATGCTACATGCATTCAGATGGAGAACTTTCAAATGTGTTTTTTGACACTTAGTTCCTGCTTTTGCCCTTTTTATTACTTTACCTTTTACTCCATACCTTCTGCCCCTTCCTGACACGCTCTGGTTTTTCATTTCCCCACTGCTACCTAAGTCTATGACCTTCTCTGTTGTCATTTTTATTATTTGTTCTCTAGGAACCTCCCCCCCACTAGTTAGTTTAAAGCCCTCTCTACAGCCCTAGTTATATGATCCGCCAGGACCCTAGTCCCAGCACTGGCCAAGTGAAGCCCGTCCCAACGGAACAGCTCCCTCCTGCCCCAGTACTGGTGCCAGTGTCCCAGGAAGCAAAACCCATTTCTCCCACACCAGTCTTTGAGCCACACATTGAAGATCGTGTTTTACTAATTTGACTGAATGTTTTTGAGGAAGTCACTTGGTTAGTGGATAGGGCAGCCTCTTGGGCATCATCTACCTGGATTTTGAAAGAGCTTTGATAAGGTCCCAAACTCTAGGTTCCTCCACGAGATCGAACCTTGTGGGAAGGCACTGCAGTGGATTGAGAATCGGCTGAAAGTTGTTGTCAATGGTTGTGGATCTGCCTAGAGACCGTTTACCAGTGGCTACCGCAGGGATTGCTTTTAGGATCTTTACCCTTTACTGTCTATATTAGTGACCTAGATGTTGGGGGAAAAATCCACAAGTTTACGAATGATACAGGAGACTTTGGTTTATCCGGAGGTTGTATGTCCGGAAACCTCGATCTACCGGCAGAAATCAGGAGCCGTTTTGTTAGGTTTTTTTTCTTCTCGTGGCTTTTTTTTTCCCCAACAGTCAGGGTCTGGAAAGTCTCTCTGAAGCTGTTGCTAAGCTACAGAGACACTTCCAAGGTACAGACCGACCGTTTAGAAGCTGTTGCTAAGCAACAGTGTTTGTTGTCAGATACGGAGATGAAAACCTCCGTATGCTTCAACATTCAACGCTGGTATGTCCGGCAGTTTTGATAGGTCGGCAACAGCTCGGTCCCGTCGGTGCCGGATATAACAAAGTTTCCTGTATGAAGATTTATGCAGATTGTTAGGACTGCAGGGGAGACTAAAACAACTGTGGACGTTTGCTATTGTATGTGGGCAGATCTTGGTGAATGGGCCCACATTTGGCAAATGGTATTTAACTGAAACAAGTGCAGTTTTATGCATGTGGGCGGGGCCAACGCCAAGCATCGATGGGCTGAATAGCCTCCTTCTGAGCTGTATGATTCTATGGTTTAAACACACTTGCATCTTGCAGGGAACAGAACTATAGATTCTGCGAGCAAAAGACACACTGAGCACAACAGAGAGAGAGAGAGGTTCAACAAAGAGAGGTTGGGGTTTAGAGGAAGCAGAGAATCGTGTTATACCAATGTATGGTTGGTCCATCCAGTCTACCCCACACAGGTGTGAAAGAAATGGATCTCAGAATCATAATTCACAACTCTCTAAAGCCAATGCCATGAAGCTTTAGCAAAAGCAAATAGGGTACTGGGCTGATTCAGAGGGCAATCTATCACAAAACAAAACACGCCATTTGGTCCTGGTACAAGACCTTGGTCAGGCTGCAGTTAGAATACGGTGTTCAGTTTTTGTCCCCTCGCACGGTGGGCGATATTGGGGCTTTGGAAAGGCTCGGAGGAGGGTCACAAGATTGATTCATACTTTAAAACACTTTAGCTACTCAGATAGGCTGAAGGAGCAGAGTGTCTATACTGTATGGAAGCAGAGAATCAGGGGTGACCTGGTGAAGTTCTATAAAGTAATGACGAGACGAGACTAGATTGAAATAATCTCTCCGTGTGCGCACAATCGGGTTAGGGAGGACCAGGGTCACGTTTACAAGTTACGTATAGGAAGAACTAGGTTAGACGTGAGGCGGTTCGTCTTTTCCCAGAGAATGGTGGCCCTGTGGAACAGGCTGCTGGCTCGTGTGGTGAAGGCAGATTCGCTGTGTACCCGAGAGAGCTGGAGCAGTCCCAGGCTGGGGCAGCGATCACCTCACACAGGAGCTAGGTACCAAGTGACACATTCATGGTCAGCGGGATCTCCTAGATTAGTTTCAATCGCCTAGAGGGATCAGTGAGGATTTTTCCAGATTTTCTCCCCCCTAATTGGCCCTTGATTTTAGCCTGTTCCTTTCGCCTTTTCAACTTTCACTGAGCTTTGTCCTTGACCTTTAAACCTTCCTGTGTCATTGCCTCTTTCCCGTAAACACATCAGACAGTCCCAGTGACCGAGAGCTTCCTGTTTGCCTGGTGACTCACTGCAATTATGGATTGTGTAATTAAACCGTCGTTGCCGCGGTGTGTGGGTTGGGCAACGGGCTGAAACTCGTCTTTAGAAATAAGCAACTACCGCTTCCTGGCAGAGACAAGAACCCAGTTCAAAGAGGAAACCAAGGCTCCCCTCCCTCACTGACAAACTGATCATTTCAAATGTGAACTTCACTGAAATCTAAATAAAGTCCCATGGGCTTTGACAGGAATCACACAACAACACATGTTGGATGTTGCAGGAAGATGTGAAGAGGAGGCCATTCGGCCCCTCAAGTCTGTTCCACAGGAACAGGAGGAGGCCATTCAGCCCCTCGAGCCAGGAGGAGGCCATTCAGCCCCTCGAGCCTGTTACACAGGAACAGGAGGAGGCCATTCAGCCCCTCGAGCCTGTTACACAGGAACAGGAGGAGGCCATTCAGCCCCTCGAGCCTGTTACACAGTAACAGGAGGAGGCCATTCAGCCCCTCGAGCCTGTTACACAGGAACAGGAGGAGGCCATTCAGCCCCTCGCGCCTGTTACACAGGAACAGGAGGAGGCCATTCAGCCCCTCGAGCCAGGAGGAGGCCATTCAGCCCCTCGAGCCTGTTACACAGGAACAGGAGGAGGCCATTCAGCCCCTCACGCCTGCTACACAGGAACAGGAGGAGGCCATTCAGCCCCTCACGCCTGCTACACAGGAACAGGAGGAGGCCATTCAGCCCCTCGAGCCTGTTACACAGTAACAGGAGGAGGCCATTCAGCCCCTCGAGCCAGGAGGAGGCCATTCAGCCCCTCGAGCCTGTTACACAGCAACAGGAGGAGGCCATTCAGCCCCTCGCGCCTGTTACACAGGAACAGGAGGAGGCCATTCAGCCCCTCGAGCCTGTTAGACAGCAACAGGAGGAGGCCATTCAGCCCCTCGAGCCTGTTACACAGGAACAGGAGGAGGCCATTTGGCCCCTCGAGCCTGTTACACAGGAACAGGAGGAGGCCATTCAGCCCCTCGAGCCTGTTACACAGTAACAGGAGGCCATTCAGCCCCTCGAGCCTGTTTTGCTATTCAGCTAGAACGTGACTGATCTGTACCATTTTCAATGTGCTTATCTAAATTTTAAAAGAAGGTGGCAGCCACCCAGAGGGTTGAGTGCTTTCATTGTGGAGTAACATGTTTCAGTGATGCATTGATCGTGTGCTGGTAGTGATCACAGCATGTATCTTTAAACTGCTTGAAGTGCTCGGTAGAGGTCAGGTACTGATCACTGGTGATTAATGGTCCTCACCCGCCTGGTCACTCCGGCTTAGATACCGTAACTGGGATCGTTCGCAGCTTCTGTAAGCTGTGACTCAGTGGGTAGCTCTCTCGCCTCTGAGTCAGAAGATTGTGGGTTCAAGTCTCACTCCAAGGACTTGAGCACATAATCCAGTGCTGAGGGAGCGCTGCACTGTCAGAGGTGCTGTCTTTCGGATGAGATGTTAAACCGAGGCGCCGTCTGCTCCCTCAGGTGGATGTAAAAGATCCCATGGCACTATTTCGAAGAAGAGCAGGGGAGTTATCCCCAGTGTCCTGGGTCAATATTTATCCCTCAATCAACATCACTTTAAAAAAAATCAGATTATCTGGTCGTTATCATATTGCTGTTTGTGGGATCTTGCTGTGCGCAAACTGGCTGCCACGTTACCTACATTACAACAGTGACAATAGTACTTCATTGGCTGTAAAGCGCTTTGGGTCACCCTGAGGTAGTGAAAGGCGCTATAGAGATGCAAGTCTTTCTTTTATCTGTAGACAGGATGTTGGAGTTCACACACAAACTGCACGGCCTTGAAACGCTTTATATTCAAACAAATAATTAAAGCCTTTTAAGATTTGTTAGAATTCCCAACTTTCCAATAAGAGCACGAAGTATAAATCCTTCAATGGCGGATTTTATGAATGAGCAGATTTCAGGGCACTGGATCTCCTGGGATCCCGGCTTCCTGTTACAGAGAGCGATCTACTGGTCACCACATCCCCATCCCACAGGATACAGCGAGCAAAAACCAGACTATTCACAGCCACGGTCTGGCTTCACACAGACACATTCCCAGAGCTGCTGAAGCCCCTGTAGAATCCGTTCCCGTGTTTCTGGGAAGCTCCTGCCCCAATACCAGCTGAAGCTCGAATTCTCAAAGCGTAACTTGTGGTCAGGTGGGGAGAAAATGCTGCTCTAATTTGCTCCTTATCGAGATCAACAGAGTCAGGGCCCGGCAACAAAAATAGAATTTGGCAAATAGCACATCCTATCAGGTGTCAGCGAGCGAGATGGTTTGTGATTCTGAACCAATGTGGCAGCGCGAGCCTCTACGGCCCAGCTTGTGGTTTATGATCCCTAACTGTTTACAGAACATGGCTCACGAGAACTGTGCCCAGGCACTGACTCACAAACTGCAGGTCCTCGCTCCCTGTTGCCAGACACATTGCCCAGGACTGGCACTAGACAGTGTTCAATTCTGCCCTGGAGGTTGTGCAGCAATCCCACAGCGTTTCCCATGGCGGTGCTGGTGTTTGAAATGATCTGTAAGAAGGCCCCCAAAGCCGCTCAGCCAGCGCAGCAAGTGGTGCAGGATTCGTCTGTCTGAGTTTGAAATGACTGGCTGCCCTCGAGCAGGGGCCATGTGGCCGAGTCAGGGATCGGATCGTGTTTATCACTGGTTAACAACAGTGCCAGCACATGCCAGTGCTTAACACTCCTCACTGACACTGATGACTCCCCCCTTCCAGCAAAGCGGTTTGAAAGCACCTTTAACTTACAGATCTTCCCATGGCAATCTGACACACAGGAAGATGGTTGTGGTTGTCTGAGGCCTTTCATCTTAACCCCAGGACATCGCTGCAGGAGTTCCTCAGGGCAGTGTCCTAGGCCCAACCATCTTCAGCTGCTTCATTACTGACCTCCCCATCCTCATTAAGGTCAGGCGTGGAGCTGCTCATCAACGACGCCAGTGTTTAGCTCCACTCACAACTCCGGCGATAGTGAAGCAGCCGACAGCAAAACGTGGATAACATCCAGCCTTGGGCTGACGCGTAACATTCACGTCACACATGTGCCAGGCATCTTGAACAAGTGAAAGGCCAGCTATCTCCGCTTGACCTTCAACCGGACCTCCATCACCAAGTCCCCTACCATCAACAACGTGGGGGTCACCGTTGAGCAGGTGGTCATCTGGACCATCCTCATCAACACCGTGGCTACAATAGCAGGACAGAGGCTGTGTAATCGGCAACGAGTGGCTCACCTCCTGACCCCTCAAAACCTCTCCACTACCGACAGGGTTCAGGGCAAGAGGGGGACAGATACTCACCACTCAACTCGACAGCTGCAGGAACAATCAAGAAGCTCAACACCATCATTACAAAGGCTCATCACTACCTCTTGGCTTTTAGTTCTACACCTCGTGATAAAACCGTTCAGGTTTGTCAACAACGATCGACCCTTTTGAAATCCATGCTGGCTACTTCTAACTATTTTCTCTTTATCTAGATACCTGGTAATTTCATCCTTGATCTAATGCTCCCTCCCACAGATGTTGAACTAACCGGCCTGTAATTGCCTGGATTGGCTCGGTCTCCCTATTTATAAATGGGTCCTACATTGACCGCTCGCCAGTCCCCGCTCACACCCACACTCAGTACAACCGGGAGTAGAATTTCAGCGATCTTGCCAATCTCCTCCCTCAGGATCCTGGGGTGTATCCATTTGGGCCCTGGCTTTTAATCTTACTTTACCTTAACTAAAACATTCCTTTTATCCATCATAATAATCGCTCATCTCACTCTCAACCACGTCAGGATTCACCTCCTCTCCAATTTCCTCTTTAGTGAAGACCGATAAAGTACTTTTTAAATAACTTCCATATGAATTAAGCGCCCATGGAACTTAAACCCAGTGAGAGTCAGTGCCTCTGGAACTGTACCCCAGTGAGAGTCAGTGTCTGTGGAACTGTACCCCAGTGAGAGTCAGTGTCTGTGGAACTGTACCCCAGGGAGTGAGTGCCCGTGGAACTGTACCCCAGGGAGTCAGTGCCCGTGGAACTGTACCCCAGGGAGTCAGTGCCCGTGGAACTGTACCCCAGGGAGTCAGTGCCCGTGGAACTGTACCCCAGGGAGTCAGTGCCCGTGGAACTGTACCCCAGTGAGAGTCAGTGTCTGTGCAACTGTAACCCAGTGAGAGTCAGTGCCTGTGGAACTGTACCCAGTGAGAGTCAGTGTCTGTGGACTGTACCCCAGTGAGAGTCAGTGCCTGCGGAACTGTACCCCAGTGAGAGTCAGTGCCTGCGGAACTGTACCCCAGTGAGAGTCAGTGCCTGCGGAACTGTACCCCAGTGAGAGTCAGTGCCTGCGGAACTGTACCCCAGTGAGAGTCAGTGCCTGCGGAACTGTACCCCAGTGAGAGTCAGTGCCTGCGGAAATTAAACCCAGTGAGAGTCAGTGTCTGAGGAACTGTAACCTAGTGAGAGTCAGTGCCTGTGGAACTGTACCCCACTAAGAGTCAGTGTCTGTGGAACTGAGGGATTCAAAGTCATGGGACATTGGAACCGGTTCTGGGGGAGGTGGGACCAGTACAAACCGGACGGTTTGCACCTGGGCAGGGCCGGGACCGATGTCCTGGGGGAGTGTTTGCTAGTGCTCTGGGGGAGGGTTTAAACTAAAATGGCAGGGGGTTGGGAACCTGAGCAGGGAGACAGAGGAAAGGGAAACAAGGATAAAAACAAAAGTGGCAGTCAGAGAAATCAACGGTTTAAATCAAACATGGCCACAGTAAATAATAATTCTAATAGGTCTAAGAGCGTTAAAAAAACAAGCCTGAAGGTTTTGTGTCTTAATGCGAGGAGCATTCGTAATAAGGTGAATGAATTAGCTGCGCAAATAGAGGTAAATGAATATGATTTGATTGGGATTACGGAAACGTGGCTCTAGGGTGGCCAAGGCTGGGAACTCAACATCCAGGGATATTCAATATTCAGGAAAGATAGGCAAAAAGGAAAGGGAGGTGCGGTAGCATTGCTGGTTAAAGAAGGGATTAACACAATTGTAAGGAAGGATATTAGCTCTGATGATGTGGAATCTGTATGGGTAGAACTGAGAAATACCAAGGGGCAGAAAACATTAGTGGGAGTGGTATATAGACCTCCAAACAGTAATGCGGAGGTCGGGGATGGCATTAAAAGGGAAATTAGAGAAGTGTGCAATAAGGGCACAGTAGTCATCATGGGTGACTTTAATCTACATATAGATTGGGCTAACCAAATTAGTAACAATACTGTGGAGGAGGAATTCCGGGAGTGTTTACGGGATGGTTTCCTGGACCAATATGTCGAGGAACCAACCAGAGATCAGGCCATCTTAGACTGGGTATTATGTAATGAGAAAGGATTGATTAGCAATCTTATTGTACGAGGCCCCTTGGGTCGGAGCGATCATAATATGATAGAATTCTTCATTAAGATGGAGAATGAAGTAGTTGACTCAGAGACTAGGGTCCTGAATTTAAATAAAGGAAACTACGATGGTATGAGGCGCGAGTTGGGTAGGATTGATTGGGGAATGTCACTCAAAGGGTTGACGGTGGATAGGCAATGGCAAACATTTAAAGATCGCATGGATGAACTACAGAATTTGTTCATCCCAGTTTGGCATAAAAATAAAACAAAAAAGGCGACTCAACCGTGGCTAACAAGGGAAATTAGGGATAGCATAAGATCCAAGGAGAGGACATATAAATTGGCCAGAAAAAGCAGTAAACCTGAGGATTGGGAGCAGTTTAGGATTCAACAAAGGAGGACAAAGGGATTAATTAAGATGGGGAATATAGGAGAGTAGAATATGAGAGTAAGCTTGCAGGGAACATAAAAAGTGACTGTAAAAGCTTCTATAGATATGTGAAGAGAAAAAGATTGGTGAAGTCAAGCGTAGGTCCTTTGCAGTCAGAATCAGGGGAATTTGTAATGGGGAACAAAGAAATCGCAGACCAATTAAATACATATTTTGGTTCTGTCTTCACAAAGGAGGACACAAATAACCTCCCAGAGATGTCGGGGAACATAGGGTCTGATGAAAGGGAGGAACTGAAAGACATCAGTATTTGTAGGGAAATGGTGTTAGGGAAATTGACGGGATTGAAGGCCGATAAATCCCCAGGGCCTGATAATCTACATCCTAGGTACTTAAGGAAGTGGCCCTAGAAATAGTAGATGCATTGCTGATCATCTTCCAACATTCGATGGAATCTGTAACAGTACCCATGGTTTGGAGGGTAGCTAATGTTACCCCACTATTCAAAAAAGGTGGTAGAGTGAAAACGGGGAATTACAGACAAGTAAGCCTGACATCGGTAGTGGGGAAAATGCTAGAGTCCATTATAAAAGATGTAATAGCAGAGCACTTGGAAAACAGTGACAGGGTCGGACAAAGCCAACATGGATTTACAAAAGGTAAATCGTGCTTGACTAATCTACTGGAATTTTTTGAGGATGTAACTGGTAGAATAGATAAGGGAGAACCAGTGGATGTGGTGTATTTGGACTTTCAGAAGGCTTTCGATAAGGTCCCGCATAAGAGATTAGCGTGTAAAGTTAAGGCACATGGGATTGGGGGCAAGGTATTGACTTGGATAGAGAACTGGTTGGCAGACAGAAAGCAAAGAGTTGGAATAAACGGGTCTTTTTCCGAGTGGCAGGCAGTGACTAGTGGGGTACCGCAGGGATCGGTCCTTGGGCCCCAGCTATTCACAATATATATTAATGATCTAGACAAGGGAACTAGATGTAATATCTCCAAGTTTGCAGACGACACAAAGCTGGGTGGGCGTGTGTGCTGTGAGGAGGATGCCGAGAAGCTCCAGAATGATTTGGACAGGTTGGGTGATTGGGCAGAAGCGTGGCAGATGCAATATAACGTGGATAAATTCGAGGTTATCCACTTTGGTGTCAAACACAAGGCGGCAGATTATTATCTGAATGGCAATAGATTGGGAGAAGGGGAAGTGCAACCAGACCTGGGTGTCCTTGTGCACCAGTCGCTGAAGGTAAGCATGCAGGTGCAGCAGGCGGTTAAGAAGGCAAATGGTATGTTGGCCTTCTTAGCGAGATGGTTTGAGTACAGGAACAAGGATGTCTTGCTGCAGTTGTACAGGGCCTTGGTGAGACCACATCTTGAGTACTGTGTGCAGTTTTGGTCGCCTTATCTGAGGAAGGATGTTCTTGCCATGGAAGGAGTTCAGCAAAGATTCACCAGGCTGATACCTGGGATGGCAGGAATGACGTATGAGGAGAGATTGGGTCGATTGGGCTTATACTCGCTGGAGTTTAGAAGAATGAGAGGGGACCTCATTGAAACCTATAAAATTCTGACAGGACTGGACAGACTAGATGCAGGAAGGATGTTCCCGATGGTCGGGGAGTCCAGAACCAGGGGTCACAGTCTAAGGATAAGGGGTAAGCCATTTAGGACAGAGATGAGGAGGAATTTCTTCACCCAGAGAGTGGTGAACCTGTGGAATTCTCTACCACAGAAGGCAGTAGAGGCCAGTTCATTAAATATATTCAAGAAGGAGTTGAATATATTTCTTAAGGCTAAAGGGATCAAGGGATATGGGGAGAAAGCAGGGACAGAGTACTGAACTTGGATGATCAGCCATGATCGCATTGAATGGCGGAGCAGGCTCGAGGGGCCGAATGGCCTACTCCTGCTCCTATCTTCTATGTTTCAGCCGTTTAGATAAGACCCGTCCCTCATCAGAATCTGTCCCCCCTCGAGTGTTAGCGAAGTTGGAACAGTATCGAGAGAAAGTTTATTCAAGTACAGAGAGGAAATATGGTGCAGGAAACAGTCAAGGCCAGTCATTAGGATAAAGGAAGTGAACTTTGAAACAAAGTCTTCTTCAGACTCTTTTGAAGCTGGTGCTGGAGCCCTGCTGTCTTCACACTCGCTCTCTGTAAATAACTCTCTTAGTTTGAGCACAGGATCTCTAATCACAGTCACCAGCTGTTGCTGAGGAATTGCTCGACCCCACCCAGCGACTGGAGAGATAACGGTGGGAAGGTTGGCGCACGATCCCGGGTTGCAGTTAGGTTGCTAGAATTTGCCTCAGCACCCTTGGGTTGGCAATAAGCTCGAGTTGCTGCTCCCAACAGTCCAGAGATTGCGCATGAGGCAGAAGCACCCACAGTTGGTGAGAAGTTAGCAAGAGTCTCGCTGGCAGCTCCGCCACTCTTCACTGTGCTGCCACTGCCCAAGGGCTTCACCGGGCACCTTTGGGTTCGGCCTTGCCAGGATGTGGTGTTAATTATTTGCTGCGCCTGCCGAGGGCCGCCCCCCACACACCTGCCCAGGGCCGCCCCCCACACACCTGCCCAGGGCCGCCCCCCACACACCTGCCCAGGGCCGCCCCCCACACACCTGCCCAGGGCCGCCCCCCACACACCTGCCCAGGGCCGCCCCCCACACACCTGCCCAGGGCCGCCCCCCACACACCTGCCCAGGGCCGCCCCCCACACACCTGCCCAGGGCCGCCCCCCACACACCTGCCCAGGGCCGCCCCCCACACACCTGCCCAGGGCCGCCCCCCACACACCTGCCCAGGGCCGCCCCCCACACACCTGCCCAGGGCCGCCCCCCACACACCTGCCCAGGGCCGCCCCCCACACACCTGCCCAGGGCCGCCCCCCACACACCTGCCCAGGGCCGCCCCCCACACACCTGCCCAGGGCCGCCCCCCACACACCTGCCCAGGGCCGCCCCCCACACACCTGCCCAGGGCCGCCCCCCACACACCTGCCCAGGGCCGCCCCCCACACACCTGCCCAGGGCCGCCCCCCACACACCTGCCCAGGGCCGCCCCCCACACACCTGCCCAGGGCCGCCCCCCACACACCTGCCCAGGGCCGCCCCCCACACACCTGCCCAGGGCCGCCCCCCACACACCTGCCCAGGGCCGCCCCCCACACACCTGCCCAGGGCCGCCCCCCACACACCTGCCCAGGGCCGCCCCCCACACACCTGCCCAGGGCCGCCCCCCACACACCTGCCCAGGGCCGCCCCCCACACACCTGCCCAGGGCCGCCCCCCACACACCTGCCCAGGGCCGCCCCCCACACACCTGCCCAGGGCCGCCCCCCACACACCTGCCCAGGGCCGCCCCCCACACACCTGCCCAGGGCCGCCCCCCACACACCTGCCCAGGGCCGCCCCCCACACACCTGCCCAGGGCCGCCCCCCACACACCTGCCCAGGGCCGCCCCCCACACACCTGCCCAGGGCCGCCCCCACACACCTGCCCAGGGCCTGGCTTTGTCTTTCTGTGGGTGCCCTGAACTCAAGACTGAAACGCAGGGACTTTCACAAGATCCCTGTACAGACACTCGGTGTAGAGAGTCCGGGCAGTGCACAAAGCAGCACATCGGAGGACCCCAGAGTCCGGCTCAGACTGAAGCAGCGCTCCTTTGCTACAGAACTGTCCAGTTACAGAGGGTGGTCCCAACCCACAGGGTAGGTGGAGCCCATGCTCCATCCACACTCTTGCGATGAGATAGTCACTTTACCGAGGCAGTGGTGGCTGCTCCTGAACGTGGGAGGGGGAAGAAAATCAAACCCACCCCACCTCCCTACCTTTGCTCCATATTCCTGGATACCCTTGTCCTACAAAAATCTATCGAGCTCAGTCTTGAAAGCAGCTCCAACTGACCCCCAGCATCCACAGCCTTTCAGGGGGGGGGTGGGAGGAAGAGATTTCTAGATTTCCACCACCCTTTGTGTGGAAGATGTGCTTCCAGATTTCACTCCTGAACAACCTGGCTTTAATTTTAAGATTATGCCCCCTTGTTCTGGACTCTCCCCACCAGAGGAAATAGTTTCTCTCCATCTACTCTAATGAATCCCTTTATCATTTTAAATGCCTCAATTAGATCACCCCTCAACCTTCTAAACTCATGGGAACACAAGCCAAGTTTATGCAACTGGTCCTCAATTTAACACTAAGCTCTGGCATCCTTCTGAGGAAATACAAAAAGAGAATGAGACAGAGAGACAGAGTTAAGGAGACAGCGTCAGAGAGAAAGAGAGGAACAGTAACACAAGACAGCAGATAAAGCTTAGAGACCATATTCTCCGCGCAACCCCGTGGGAGATTGTCTAGTCATATCAAAAATCTTGTATCTCTGCAAACTTCCTGTTTACAGAACCTCACTTCCTGCCATCACTTGTGTCAAAATTTTCAGTTATAAATTATAAATAAACTAGGGTTTATTTCTAGAGGGATAGAATTGAAAAGTAGAGAAGTTAAAGCTAACCTGCATCAAACCTTGGTTAGACCACACTTGGAGCACTATGTACAGTTCTCGTTGCCATATTATAAAAGGGATATAGAGACACTGGAGAGGGTGCAGAGAAGATTTACAAGGATGACACCAGAAATGTGAGGTTATACCTAGCAGGAGAAGATGAACAGGCTGGGTCTCTTTTTTCTTGAAAAGAGAAGGCTGAGGGGTGACCTAATAGAGGTCTTTAAAATTATGAAAGGTTTTGATAGAGTGGATACAGAGAGAATGTTTCCACTTGTGGGGAAGAGCAAAACAAGAGGCCATCAATATAAGATAGTCACCAAGAAATCCAATAGGGAATTCAGAAGAATCTTCTTTACCCAGAGAGTGGTGAGAATGTGGAACTCGCTGCCACAGGGAGTGGTTGAAGTGAATAGTATAGATACATTTAAGGGAGGCGAGATAAGCATATGAGGGTGAATGGAATAGAGGGTTATGCTGATAGAGTTATATGTGGAAAAACAGGAGTCGGCCATTCGGCCCTTCGAGCCTGCTCCACCATTCAATAAGATCTTGGCTGATCTTCTACCTCAACTCCACTTTCCTGCACTATCCCCATATCCCTAGATTCCCTTAAAATCCAAAACTCTATCGATCTCAGTCGTTGAGTATATTCAGCCCTCTGGGGTAGAGAATTCCAAAGATTCACCACCTTCTGAGTGAAGAAATTTCTCCTCATCTCGGTCCTAAATGGCCGAACCCTTATTCTGAGACTGTGACCCCTGGTTCTAGACTCCCCAGCCAGGGGAAACATCCTCCCTGCATCTACCCTGTTAAGCAAGCCCTGTATGAATTTTGTATGTTTCAATGAGATCACCTCTCATTCTTCTAAACTCTAGGGAATATAGGCCTAGTCTACTCAATCTCTCCTCATAGGTCAATCCCCCATCCTAGGAACCAGTCTGGTGAACCTTCGTTGCAATCCCTCTATGGCAAGTATATCCTTCCTTAGGTAAGGAGACCAAAACTGTCCACAATACTCCAGGTGTGGTCTCACCAGGGCCCTATATAATTGCAGTAAGACGTCTTTACTCTATACTCAAATCCTCTTGTAATAAAGGCCAACATACCATTTGCTTTCCTAATTGCTTGCTGTACCTGCATGTTAACTTAGTGATTTGTGTACAAGGACATCCAGGTCCCTCTGAACACCAACATTTCCCAATCTCACACCATTTAAAAAACTCTGCTTTTCTATTTTTCCTACCAAATTGGATAACTTCACATTTCTCCACATTATATTCCATTTGCCATGTTCTTGCCCACTCACTTAGCCTGTCTATATCCCCTTGAAACCTCTTTGCATCCTCCTCACAACTTACATTCCCACCCAGCTTTGTATCATCAGCAAACTTGGATATTTACATTTGGTCTCCTCATCCAAATCATTGATGTAGATTGTGAATAGCTGAGGCCCAAGCACTGATCCTTGCTGTACCCCACTAGTTACAGCCTGCCAACCCGAAAATGACCTGTTTATTCCTACTCTCCGTTTTCTGTCCGTAAACCAATCCTCAATCCATGCTAGTATATTACCCCCAATCCCATAAGCCCTAATTTTGTTTAATAACCTCTTGTGTGGCACCTTATCGAATGTCTTCTGAAAATTCAAATACACCACTTATATCCTATATGTAAAATTCCTACTCCCACATTTATAATGGAACCCGTCTATGTAAACTTGTCACACTGTAATTATACCCTCCCACCAGCAGTGGCACTGCAGCACCTCAATTTACATCTCAATTTACGCTCCAATTAACTCTACCCCACCCAACCCCCGGTCCCATTATCCCCACGTGCCCGCCCCTCCCTCCCCCCCTCCCCGCCCCTCCAACCCTACTGGTCTCAATTTCCACGTGCCACTCAGTGAGAGATCACTTGAAGGAGAAACATTTGCAGGGCTCTGGGGAAAGAGCAGGGAGTGGGGCTAATTGGAGAGCTCTTTCAAAGAGCTGGCACAGGCACGATGGGCCGAATAGCCTCCTTTTGTGTTGAATGATTCTATAAATAAATGCAATTGTTGTGTATTTTTTAAGCAAGATCTAACCCCCTGTATCCATGTCGACACATCATCATTGTGCTTTTCTTAATCACTATTCTCTCTTTCAGGATAATTTCTATTACCTCACCCACTACCGAGATCAGACCTCCAGCTCTATAATTCACTGGGATCCCCTTCAGTGCTAATTGGTAGTTTCAGTCAGAGGCCACAGAATGGCTGGTGCAAAAAACAGAAACATGTCACACTGATGCAGTCTTCCAAGATTAGGGCCTGTTGCTGGGGCCGAGTAAGGGAGGTTTGCTCTGAATCTAACCTAACTTTGGAGTGCTTGATCCTTGCTGTCTGTAATAGTAATATCCCTCAGCTTTGCAATCATAAAATTCATAGTAAATAATCAGGTCAGAAGGTGGAGAAGTCCTGCAGCCAGTGTCACTGGAATCTCCTGCTGCCCTGGTCACAAAGCAGGGAGGCTTGCGTCTAAAGCAGCTTCCTGTCACTCTGCACACATACACAAGGCACCACAGGAAATAAGGAGTCACGACATTTTCTGTTTCACGCATAAAAGCAACTTGACTGGGTGCATGTTGCTTGTCACACCATCCCTACTGGGGATAGGTGCAAGCAGGGCAGGGGAGGGGAGGGGGTGGTGAAGATAGTGAAGGGAAGGTACTGTGATCAGAAGAACAAGGAGGGACGGCCATGGATGACAACCCATCCCAGGCTTACTGCAGAACTGCAACCAGAGAAAACCAGGGCTGTTCAATGCTGCGGCCACCATCCTGCATCGGAGGTACAGGTAGACTACCCTTTATCCGGACTTCCGAAAACCGAAACCCTCTAAAAACCGAAGGTTTTTTCGTTCAGCGTAAGTCGTGCGCACGACCCCCCGCGGACCCCGCCAGCCCCGACAACCGCCGACCCCCCCGCGGACCCCGACAACCGCCAACCCCCCCGCGGGCCCCGACAACCGCCGACCCCCCCCGCGGACCCCGACAACCGCCGACCCCGCCAGCCCCGACAACCGCTGACCCCCCCGCGGACCCCGCCGGCCCCGACAACCGCCGACCCCCCCGCGGACCCCGCCAGCCCCGACAACCGCCGACCTCCCCGCGGACCCCGCCAGCCCCGACAACCGCCGACCCCCCCCGCGGACCCCGCCGGCCCCGACAACCGCCGACCCCCCCCCGCGGACCCCGCCGGCCCCGACCCCGACTGACTTACGCTGAGCGTCAGCGTAAGTCGTGCGCACGACCCCCCGCCGACCCCCGCCGACCCCCCTTCCGAAATCCGAAATTCTCCTTTATCCGAAACTCGGCTGGTCCTGAGGTTTTCGGATAAAGGATAGTCTACCTGTACTGCCAATACTAGTGAATGTAAATTGATCGCAAGGGAGACGCCTAATCTAATGCTGGAACAGAGCGATATCCCATTATCCTGTTACCCAATTCTTCAGTTGAGTCCGGCAGGGACTGTGTGCCCAGTGCTGGAAGCAGAGCACGTAGACCGAAAGGAATACTGACAACACATCGAATCTCTCGGTCTCCTTGCTATTTAACTCAATGGTTTTCTATGTGATATCACCAAACCATTTACACTGAAGTCTGATGCACTCACGCTTTGTGTGGGGCTCAGTGTGTTGATACACTGCACTCTGGCTCAATCAATATCCTGGGAATTGGGTTATGTGGCGTAGTTCAAAACAAGGTCATCGAGGTGGCACCGCTGAACCTCCTGTGCTGTTGCTCCCTCCTACAAACAATAATTGATTCATACAAATTTCTTTTGCAAACATGTTCCTGATGCTGGGTCCAGACCCCGGTGCTGGGTCCAATCCCCGGTGCTGGGTCCAGACCCCGGTGCTGGGTCCAGACCCCGTGCTGGGTCCAATCCCCGGTGCTGGGTCCAATCCCCGGTGCTGGGTCCAATCCCCGGTGCTGGGTCCAGACCCCGGTGCTGGGTCCAGACCCCGGTGCTGGGTCCAGACCCCGGTGCTGGGTCCAATTCCTCTCAACTGTGTCCGAAGCGGGATAACACCAAACAGAGGTGGTGGTGATGGGTACAGGTCTGTCACTGGGAGGGTCTGTCACGGGGGGGGGGGTCTGTCACGGGGGGGGGGGGGGGGGAGAGGAGCAGACGGAGTGAATACACACGCTGAAGATGGGCTGCTGAGATTTTAGTGTTTTTAGTGTCTAAAGTGGGGAAAAAAGTTTCATTTCAAGTTTTAAAAGTTTTAAAGTTAAATTTATTTCTAGTTAAGTTAGCTTAGTTTTGTTTAGTTAAGTTTAAGTTTAGATTAGTCTAGATTAAGTAAGGAAGGAAAAGACTGCCAAAAAGACCACCAAAGGAAAAAAAAACCAGAGGAAATTAGAAAAAAAAAAGCCAAAGCAAAAAGAAATAAGGGAAGAAATATACAAACCCAAAGAAGAACCCGAACAGCGGCCGCACGGGGCCACAGCAGCATCAGAAGCGAGGTGACTCGGCCGCATCGGGAACCGAGGCGAGGTGACTCAGCGAAGGCCGCACGGAGACGCAGCGGCAGCCGGAGCGAGGTGACTCGGGGAGGCCGCTTCGGGAAACGAGGCGAGGCGAATCGGGGAGGCCGCACGGAGACGCAGCGGCAGCCGGAGCGAGGTGACTCGGGGAGCCCGAGCGGCGAACGAGACACGGCCCGAGTGGCGGCCGCAGTCCAGCACCCGAGCGACGGCCGCAATCCAGCATCCGAGCGACGGCCGCAATCCAGCATCCGAACGGAGAACGAGGCACAGCCCGAGCGGCGGCTGGGATAGAAAGCCCGGGAAAGGCCAGAGGAGCCAGGCCCAGAGACCTCGGAGGAGAAGGGGAGCAACCAGAAGGCTCCCAGAAGCAAACCAAGACCGTGAGTACAGGGCCCAGGGAGGGAGACTGAAGCCAGGGAAAGGCCCGAGGAGCCAGGCTGAGACAGAGGCCCAGAGACCTCTGAGGGGGAGGGGAACAGCCCGAAAGCACCGGGAAACAGCGGCTCACAGACTCAGACCTGAGAAGGGTGAACCCAGGAGCCGAGGCCCAGGGACCACGGGGTCGGAGAGGGGGACCGGGAAAGGTCGCGAACAGGGAGAGGGAAACACCAAACCCGGGGCCCCAGAAAAGCTTATTCTAAGATCAACAATACTTTACCAAAAATGAGCGAATCAGAAGGTCCACAACAGCCCCCGAGGGACACTGAGAGCAACTGTTTCCAGAGTCCCCCCAACACCGCAAAAAAAGCTATAAAAGCGATCAAGCATGATCAGATGAGAGAAAAACCAGAAAATCTTTTTGCTGACTGGTACATCAATGGGACAAAAAGTAACCTAATTTTCTACTCAGATCAGCCAGCGGCTTGGATCACAGCAATAAAATCACACTATACCAGTGTTAAGATAGAAAATACCGCAAATGGGTCCAAAATGAAAATTAACACACCAGGAGACAGTTCAACCACGACTGTCAACGCGTACAATACCGGAACAATATTAGTGCAAGGCAACCTCGACAAATTTGCAACGGCCTTCAGGACACTGAAAAGATTAACTAAGAGGGGAAGGAACAGCCCCAGAGTGGCTCGCACTCCCCCCAACATTGACAACTTACCAGGAGGAAATCTGCCTGGTCAGGAGGTGAACGAGCCACACAGTTCAAACCAGACACTAACCCCGGGGACCCACAGCCACACGATACAACTGACAAACCCCAGCATAACTACCAGGGAGGAAGCCACACATAGTCCCCCTACCAATCCCAGCTCACCAAGAGAAGAGCAGCATAGCCAGGAAGTGAGTGAGCCTTCCAGGGCCGACCAGACACATACCCCGGGATCACACAGCCAGATACAACCAAAAGATAAATTTAATCAATTAGAGATAGAGATGGTTAAACTTAGAGAGGAGTTCCTCAAAATGAATCACGAACAAAAGCAGGAGAGGGAGAGACACAAGAGAGAGAGCTGAATCTACTTGAGAACCAGGTGAATCTACTTAGGAATCAGGTGAAAGAGCTGCAGGAAAAAGAAGAGAGCCATAGAGGAGAGATAACACCATTAGACCAGCAACCAGAGGCTAGGGATAAGACAAGACAGAGCCGGACGGAACGGCTGCACTCCCACACGGAACAAAAGCAACAGACACACAATACAAGGGGTGCCACACAGACCGACCAGCATACTGATTCTCAATCTTCCCCCACCACCGTGGAACCACAAGCGAGCCACTCACAAGAGGTACGCACACACCAGACACCCCAGCCCAGCACACACACTATGAGTCCAGGCGAAAGCCACCAGACAGTAAACACAAACAAGGCTGACATCGTAATACTCATAGACTCAAATGGGAAATTTCTATGGGAGAAAAAGCTCTTCCCTAGAAGTAAAGTAGAAAAGATCTGGTGCCCAACAACAGACAGAGCCATGGGATGGCTGACCAAAGCCAGATTAGGCTCCCCCCAACACATAATAATACACACGGGCACAAATGACCTAAAGGCCCAACAGAAAGAGGTAGCAACATCGCTCAGAGCAATGATTAGGAAGGCAAGCAGTACATTCCCAAACACTAGAATCACTGTTTCCACAATATTGCCGAGAACAGACTTCAACAACAACACAATTCATGAGATAAATGCCAGCATTGCAAGAGACTGCGAATCAAACCACAACGTGCACCTGGCCCAACACCCCACCCTCGATGAGGAATGTCTTTACGACCACGTCCACATCCAAAGGAAAAGAATATCGATCTTTGCTAAAGCCCTGAAGGACGTCGCTTTTAACCGGGTCCATACCCAGACTCCAAGAGGACCTCCCCCCCGACCACCAGAGATCAGCGGGGTACATATCAGGAACACTACAAAGACCACCACCGCACCAACCGAGACCAGAGAGGATCCCCATGCAAAACAACAATATCAGACCTGCACCACTCCTGTCCCACAGGGGAATAGGACCGCTCCCAGCCAGACAGAGGGAGAGATGCACAGGACGTACGCAATACCTCAGACAGAAACAATCCATTAAGAGACAATAAGCAGATGTGCAGCAGCATCTACTTCCGCCTTATGGATCAAGGACTAATTAATAGAAAGAACTGTAACCAAATAGTATTAACTTTTATAGACAACTGAAGTGATCTTTTTTTCCCCCACACTCAGACACGACAAACACATACCACTCTTTAACCTATCATAGTAAAAGATCAAACTTAACATGAAATCCTTATATATTTCGACCTGGAATATCCAAGGTCTACGCTCTTCGGTGCTAGACGTGAAGAGTTGGACCCCAGAGTTCATAGATGAAACTAAAGATCTAGATATTATCATTTTACAGGAAACTTGGTATAAAGGAAAAGGACACACTGGCTGTCCCCAAGGGTACACTGAGCTGGTGGTCCCCTCCAATAAATTACCAAGTGTAACCCAAGGCAGAGACTCCGGAGGCATACTGATCTGGTTTAAAACAGAACTTAAGAATTACATCAAATTTATAAAAAAAGGGCGAAAACCACATGTGGCTCAAACTTGAGAGGGAGATTATCTCAAACACCAAAGATGTTTACATTTGCGCACTTTATATCCCTCCAATTGATTCCCCGTACTTTAAAGAGGACACCTTCTCCAACATGGAGGGGGAAATTATCCAATACCAGGCCCAGGGGAACGTGTTGATCTGTGGGGACCTCAATTCAAGAACGGGCGAAGAACCAGACTTCACCAATAATCAGGGAAACAATTACGTATTCGGGAATAACCACTTTGACATCCCTTCCCTTCCATACAGGCATAACTGCGACAAGCAGTCAAATACCAACGGAAAACAGCTACTACAGCTCTGTCGAAACCTGGGTCTGTACATTGTCAATGGTAGGTTCATAGGAGACCTCCTAGGAAGATCGACCTATTGCTCACCTCTTGGCTGCAGCACAGTAGACTATATGATTACAGACTTAGACCCATCCTCTTTCAGAGCATTCACAGTCAAACCACAAACAACACTGTCAGATCACAGTCAAATTACTATGTATCTCAAAAAGACAGAAACAAACAACATAGAAACACAACCCAGTAAACTGTACAACACCAAAAAATCGTACAGATGGGCCAAAAACGACACGGAAAAATACCAGAAAACAATTAGCAATGCATCAACTCAAGCTCTCTTAGACACCTTTCTGGATAACATGTACACTCACAATAAAGAAGGCGTAAACCAGGCAGTTATTAACCTAAACAATATTTTTGATAATTTGGCAACAAGTGCAAACTTGAAAGCTCGCAAGAACAAACCCAAAACAAAAAACTATGAAAAATGGTTTGACCCAGATTGCCATAACATGAGGAAAAAACTTAGAAAAATATCAAACCAAAAACACAGACATCCAGAAAATGAGGAATTACGCCTTACTTATTGTCAGACACTAACACAATACAGAAACACACTCAGAACCAAAAAAGAGCAATATATTAAGAATACACTCAGCTCCATGGAGGAATCCATTGATTCCAATTGTTTCTGGGACAACTTGAAAACACTACACAAAAAACAACACGACGATTTGTCCATTCAAAATGGGGACACATGGGTAAACCACTTTGAAAAATTATACCAGAAAAACACACTAAGACCAGAGCAACACCAAATATGCAAAAAACTGGAAAAGCTAGAAATGGCCATAAAAGATAACCAAAACCCGCTAGACGCCATAATAACAGAAAAAGAACTTCTTGAAAAAATCAAGGACCTGCGACCAGGAAAAGCTTGCGGGACAGACGGCATACTAAACGAGATGATTAAACACGCAGACGACAAAATGAAACTGGCTATCCTAAAACTCTTCAACTTGGTTCTGAGTGTCGGTTATTTCCCTGACATCTGGAACAAAGGACTCATAACGCCCATATACAAAAGTGGGGACAAAATCGACCCAAACAACTATCGAGGCATCTGTGTAAACAGTAACCTGGGGAAGGTATTCTGTAGCATCATAAACAAAAGACTTATAAACTTCCTTGAGGAGCACAATGTCTTGAGTAAAAGCCAAATTGGATTCCTGCCAAACTATAGAACATCCGATCATATCTTCACCCTACAGACCCTAATTGACAAACACATTCACCATAACAAAAGCAAAATCTACGCATGCTTTGTAGATTTCCAGAAGGCTTTCGACTCCATCTGGCATGACGGTTTATTCCTGAAACTTATCGAAAGCGGGGTAGGAGGGAAAACATATGATGTAATTAAATCAATGTACACAAACAACAAATGTGCAGTTAAAATTGGAGACAAACAAACAAAATACTTCCCACAGGGGCGGGGGGTGACGCAGGGCTCGCCAATCTCACCGACACTCTTTAATATTTACATTAATGGATTGGCAAAACTACTTGAACAATCTACAGCACCCGGCCTCACCCTATATGAATCCAAGGTTAAATTCCTCCTCTATGCAGACGACCTGGTTCTGCTGTCACCAACTAAGGACGGCCTACAGCAGAACCTGGACCTGCTGGAGTCGTACTGCCAGACTTGGGCCCTGACAATAAATCCCCAAAAAACCAAAGTCCTTGTGTTCCAGCAAAGATCCAAACATCAGGGACCCAAAATAAATTTCACAGTAGGAACAACCAAAATTGAACAAACCACTAACTACACATACTTGGGCTTAAAAATCAGTTCTACGGGAAACTTCAAACTGGCTGTGAATGAACTGAAAGAGAAAGCAAGAAGGGCTTTCTATGCCATCAAAAAATCAATCCAAATAGAAATCCCAATTAGCATTTGGCTCAAAATTTTCAAATCAGTAATTGAACCAATTGCACTCTATGGCAGTGAGGTATGGGGACCGCTAACACAACAAGAATTTGCAAAATGGGACAAACACCCAATTGAGATCCTACATGCAGAATTCTGTAAAAGTATCCTCCGGACTCAAAGGAAAACAGTAAACAATGCATGCAGGGCGGAACTAGGCCAATATCCATTAATAATCACTATCCAAAAAAGAGCCACCAAATTTTGGAACCACCTACAAATGAGCAACCCCCAATGCTATCACTACGACGCCCTGAAATGCCAAGAGCTGACCATAAAGAAGAATACCCTCAGTCAACTAGTCCTGGGACTCAGTGAAGTAACTACTAACAATAACCAGCCCCAGGACAGTGACAGGGTAACACAAAGAATTCGACCCAACACAATCGTCGCTAAGCAAAAGGAAAAATATGACATATTGGGCAGAAACAACAAAAACCCAAAGCAAACTCAATTGCTACTTGGCCCTAAACAGACAATACAACATAGCTGATTACCTGACCATGGTAAAGGATAACAAACTGAGAAGAACCTTGAGAAGGTACAGACTTAGCGAACATAGCCTAGCGATCGAAAAAGGCAGACACAGGCAGACCAGGCTGCCAAGAGAAGACAGGATATGCTCTCACTGCAGTCAGGGAGTAGTGGAGACAGAGATGCACTTCCTCACAGCCTGTGGAAAATATCAGGGCATCAGGGAGAATTTCTACCAAAAATTCTCACAAATATGCCCTGAATTCAGAAATCTGAATGACAACCAAAAACTCCCATTCCTACTGGGGGAGGAGAGAAGCTGTGTAACACTGGCGGCACACTATGTTACAGCTTGCCATGAACAGAGGGACAACCAGTAAACTAAGAAAAGAGTATATATAAACAAGGCGAATGTATATTTATACACTCAGGGATATACCTGTTTATACACTGTATGAATAAAACTGCGTTTATGTGTTCAACCATAAATGTATTTTGATGCTTTGGCAACATAAGATGTACCTTATCATGCCAATAAAGCGATTTGAATTTGAATTTGAATCACCCACCCCTATCGATTAGCACAGGATGTATCGGAGCTGCTGCGCTCGGATTGCTGGCACAGTACAGATAAAATTTGCAAACTGGCAGTGAGCTGAACCAAAGAGGAAGCCACAGGTGCCGTGCCTGATGTCAGCACAGATATCAGAGCCTCACTGTAAACAGCCTGCTGTTCATTCCTGACCTGCCCAATGCAAAACTTACTCCAAGTATCGCTCCATCACTTGTTAAAGATAAATCCATCTGAAACACTATTCACAGGATGTTCCAAAGCAGGTGCATGTTTCTGATCCCAATAGGTTTCACCGGGGCCCCCAGTTCTATTTCTGACAGCAATGAATGTCTCCAGTGATTGCACTGGGACCTGCGCCATCAGAGCAACGGAGCACAGGGTCCCTGTGTAATATCTATAAAATGCCAACAGGCAACTGGGGCAAACAGTCCCCAGTATATTGAGGAAGGATGTTAAGGCCATGGAGAGTGTGCAGAAGAGAGTCACTAAAAGCTAGAAGACTTGCATTTATATAGCACCTTTCATTACCTCAGGATGTCCCAAAGCACTTCACAGCCACTGAAGTACTTTTTGAAGTGTAGTCACCGTTGTAATGTAGGAAACGCAGCAGCCAATTTGCACACAGCAATGTCCCACAAACAGCAATGTGATAATGACCAGATAATCTGTTTTTAGTGATGTTGGTTGAGGGATAAATATTGACCAGCACACTTTGGTTTAACGTCTCATCCAAAATATGGCACCTCCGACAATGCAGCCCTCCTTCAGTGCTGCACTGACCATGTACGTGAAGGAGTTTGACTGGACAGATTATAAATCCAGGAAAGTTTATATAAAGTAGGACATGAAAGGTTAGCTGGCGTAGCTCGTGCTTCCTTATTGGGTTTGAATCTACTTCCTCTAGAACCTTCTGTGCCCTTGAGAAGCATCACAGTCTGTTGACCCCAGCCTCGATTTTTGTGCTCAAGTCTCTGGAGTGGGACTTGAACCCACGACCTTCTGATTCCGAGACAAGAGAGAGAGCGGCCCACTGTCCCAGGGGAGGTGAGGATTCAGTTACAAGGAGAGACGCGAGAAACTGGGCTCTGATCACAAGGAGATCTGATAGAAAGTGTTCACATTATAAAGGATGTGGAGATGCCGGTGTTGGACTGGGGTGGACAAATGCAAGAAGTCACACAACACCAGGTTATAGTCCAACAGCTTTATTTGAAATCACAAGCTTTCGGAGCACTGCTCCTTCGTCGGGTGAAGTGGAGAAATGCATATAGGCATCTGTGCTGGCATATACGCTGTGCCTATATGCATCTCTTCACTTCACCTGACGAAGGAGCAGCGCTCCGAAAGCTTGTGATTTCAAATAAAGCTGTTGGACTATAACCTGGTGTTGTGTGACTTCTTACATTATAAAAGGATTTGGTGAGGTAAAGAGGGAAAAACGATTACCACTGGTTGAAGAGTCACTAACTGGACAGAATATATTTAAGATTGTGACCAAAAGAATGAAGGGAGCGATTAGGAGAATTTTGTTTATGCACAGCGTGGTTAGGATAGGGAACGTCCTCCAGAAACAGGGCATCACTTAGGAAACATCCCAACAACTCTGCTCAGGGGCACAGAAGGTTTTGGAAGAAGTGGTTTGGAAGCCAATAAGAACGCACGCGGTACAGCAGCTAACCTTTCTACTTTAAATCAACAATTCTTGGATTTGAAATCTGCCCAGTCAAACTCTTTCACCTACACATGGACACACAGCAGCCCCACTCCTGCACTGGCTCAGGAGACGCCCCCGACAACAGGGGCAGGATTCAGGGAAGGGGCCAGCAGACTGGGTCCATCGCCAATATCCTGCTCCACAATGGACTGGAAACTTGCTGATTGTTAAATGTGGGCCGGGAACCGTGGGAATGTTTTCCTGCTCAGCTTGCAGCGGATCTTTAGCTGCACAGACTGAGATTACTGCCTGCCCGCCCCCACTCCCCCCCCTAGAGACTGCCCGCCCCCACTCCCCCCCTAGAGACTGCCCGCCCCCCCCCAAGAGGCTGCCCGACCCCCCACCCCCCCAGAGACTGCCCGCCCCCCCACCCCCCCCAGAGACTGCCCGCCCCCCCCACCCGGCGACTGCCCGCCCCCACTCCCCCCCTAGAGACTGCCCGCCCCCCCGAGAGACTGCCCGCCCCCACACTCACCCAGAGACTGCCTGCCCCCACTCCCCCCTAGAGACTGCCCGCCCCCACTCACCCGCAGAGACTGCCCGCCCCCACACCCGCCCAGAGACTGCCCGCCCAGAGACTGCCCGCCCCCACACCCCCCTAGAGACTGCCCGCCCCCACACCCGCCCAGGGACTGCCCGCCCCCCCACCCGCCCAGAGACTGCCCGCCCCCACACCCGCCTAGAGACTGCCCGCCCCCACACCCGCCTAGAGACTGCCCGCCCCCACACCCGCCTAGAGACTGCCCGCCCCCACACCCGCCTAGAGACTGCCCGCCCCCACACCCGCCTAGAGACTGCCCGTCCCCACCCCCCTAGAGACTGCCCACCCCCACACCCGCCTAGAGACTGCCCGCCCCCACACCCGCCTAGAGACTGCCCGCCCCCACACCCGCCTAGAGACTGCCCGTCCCCACCCCCCTAGAGACTGCCCACCCCCACAGAGACTGCCCGCCCGCACACACCCCCAAGAGACTGCCCGCCCCCACACCCGCCTAGAGACTGCCCACCCGGCCCCACACCCTCCCCCCCAAGAGACTGCTCACACAAAACCGCCCCCCACCCCGAGACTGTCTCAGACACCCCACACCTCACATAGCCGAGACCCAGTTCTGTTGTAAGACAACAGTAGGTGGAGTTGGGGAGTGCGGTTGAAAGAAAGAAAAATAAAGTACTGTGCTGTGCATTTATACAGTGCCTTTCACTACCTCAGGACATCCCAAAGCACTTTGGGAACACAGGAGGAGGCCATTCAGCCCCTCGAGCCTGTTCCGCCATTCTATTAGATCATGGCTGATCTGTGACCTGACTCCATCCACCTGCCTTGGCTCCAAGTTTCTTTATACCCTTGTCCAGCAAAAATCTATCGATCGCGTATTTAAAATGATTAATTGAGCCCCAGCATCTGCTGGTTTCTGTGGGAGAGAGTTCCACACTTGTACCACCCTTTGCGTGCAGAAGTGTTTCCTAACTTCTTTCCTGATGGCCTGGCTCTGATTTTAAGGTTTTGTCCCCTTGTCCTAGACTCCCCCCACCAGCGGAAAAAGTTTCTCTCTATCTAGCCTATCGATTCCTTTCAAAATCCTAAAAACCTCAATCAAATCACCCTTAACCTTCTATATTCCAGGGAATAAAAGCCTAGTTGATGTAATTTCTCCTCATAATCTAACCCTTGGAGTCCTGGTAACATTCCGGTGAATCTGCGCTGTGCTCCTTCCAAGGCCAATATATCCTGTCTAAGGTGTGGTGCCCAGAACTGTACACAGTGCTCCAGGTGTGGTCTAACCAGGGCTTTGTGTAGCTGTAGCAAACTTCCTCCCCCTTATATTCTAGCCCTTATGTTATAAACGTTATAAAGACTAACATTTCATTAACCTTTATGATTTTTTTGTACCTGACCACTACATTTTAGTGATCTGTGTACACGAACCCCTAATTCTTTGGACCTCCACTGTTCCGAGCTTTTCACTATTTAAATAATTGGGTTGGGGCGCCAAAGTAGCGCAAAAGTCGGCGGAGCGCAGGATTTAGCGCAGCGATCGGAGTGATACCAGTCGCCAGATATTCAGTTTCAGTGCCCCTCGAGGGACACGGGGCAAGGCTCGAGGCGCTCCGCGTCCCTCTTAGGGCGCTGAAACTGATTATCGCAGCGCTACGTGCCGCAGCGCCACATGCTATGGCACGGCACGCTGCGGTACTGCAGGCCTTCCTCCCACTGTTAAGGGGGAGGTGCCTGCAACAGCGCGATCCCCAATCGCGAGTGCCGGCAAATGAGCCCGGCACCAAGGAGAAGTGCCGGGCTCTCGGGAAACAGCCGGCAATGCCGCGGGGGGGGGGGGGGGGGGGGGAGGCGCGGTTAGGAGGCCGGGGACGGAGGTGCTGGCAGGCGGCCGCCGAAAAAGCGGTCGCCCCGCACCTCCACCTTAACTTGTGCCGCTGCCGGCACAGTAAGGCCCCGTGAACCGGGCGCGGGTAGCGAGTGGCGCAACTGCGGCATTCGCTACCAAATATCGCGAACGGGGCACTGCGCACACTGATGACGTCATCGGTGGCGGCGCAGCGCAACAGGCTAACGCCACTATTAGCGCCCCTACTGAATATCGCCGGAGACGCAGCCAGTGGCGCTACAGCCACTGACTGCCTCTTTAGGCGCTAACAGGTGGCGCTACTCACCCAATTTCTCCCCCTAAGATCTATCCTTTTTAGGTCCAAAACTGATGGACGAGGGAACTAGATGTAATATCTCCAAGTTTGCAGACGACACAAAGCTGGGTGGGTGTGTGTGCTGTGAGGAGGATGCCGAGAAACTCCAGTATGATTTGGACTGATTGGGTGATTGGGCAGAAGCATGGTAAATGCAGTATAACGTGGATAAATGCGAGGTTATCCACTTTGGTGTCAAAAACAAGGCGGCAGATTATTATCTGAATGGCAATAGATTGGGAGAAGGGGAAGTGCAGAGACCTGGGCGTCCTTGTGCACCAGTCGCTGAAGGTAAGCATGCAGGTGCAGCAGGCGGTTAAGAAGGCAAATGGTATGTTGGCCTTCGTAGCGAGAGGGATTGAGTACAGGAACAAGGATGTCTTGCTGCAGTTGTACAGGGCCTTGGTGAGACCACATCTTGAGTACTGTGTGCAGTTTTGGTCGCCTTATCTGAGGAAGGATGTTCTTGCCATGGAAGGAGTGCAGCGAAGATTCACCAGGCTGATACCTGGGATGGCAGGAATGACGTATGAAGAGAGATTGGGTCGATTGGGCTTGTACTCGCTGAAGTTTAGAAGAATGAGAGGGGATCTCATTGGAACTTATAAAATTCTAACAGGACTAGACAGACTAGATGCAGGAAGGATGTTCCCGATGGCAGGGGAGTCCAGAACCAGGGGTCACAATCTAAGGATAAGGGGTAAGCCATTTAGGACAGAGATGAGGAGGAATTTCTTCACCCAGAGAGTGGTGAACCTGTGGAATTCTCTACCACAGAAGGCAGTAGAGGCCAATTCATTAAATATATTCAAGAAGGAGTTGGATATATTTCTTAAGGCTAAAGGAATCAAGGGATATGGGGAGAAAGCAGGGACAGGGTACTGAATTTGGATGATCAGTCATGATCTCATTGAATAGCGGAGCAGGCTCGAGGGCCGAATGGCCTACTCCTGCTCCTATCTTCTATGTTTCTATGACCTCACACTTAGACAATGAAGTACTTTTGAAGTTTAGAAGAAGTGTGGTCACTGTTGTAATGTAGGAAACGCAGCAGCCAATTTGTGCACAGCAAGGTCCCACAAACAGCAATGTGATAATGACCAGATCATCTGTTTTACTAATGTTGCTGGAGGGATAACTATTGGCCCCAGGACTCCCCTGGTCTTCTTACAGTAGGGCCATGGCATCTTTTACATTCATCTGAGAGGATCTTGTTGTTCACGATTTACATAAACGATTTGGACTCGGGAATCGGAAATACAATTTCAAAATTTGCGAACACCACCAAATTTGGGGGGGGGGGGGGGGGGGGGGTGTAGTTAATACCGAGGAAGACTGCGACAAAATACAAGACATTAATAAACTTGCAGAATGGGTGTGTAATTGGCAAATAAATTTAAATATACATAAGTGTGATGTGGTACATTTTGGGAGGAAGAATAAGTAGGTCACATACTCCTTGGAAAATATGTGTCTAAGTGGGGTAGAGGAGCAGGGATCTGGGGGTACAGATACACAAGTCACTAAAAGTAGCGACGCAGGTTAATGAGGCCATAAAAAAACAAACCAAGCACTGGGGTTTATTTCTAGAGGGATAGAATTGAAAAGCAGAGAAGTCAAGTTAAATTTGTATAGAACCTTGGTTAGACCACACTTGGAGTTCTGTGAACAGTTCTGGTCTCCCTATTATAAAAAGGATATAGAGACACTGGGGAAGGTGAAAGAGAGATTTACAAGGACAATACCAGAACTGAGAGGTTACACCTATCAGGACACATTGAACAGGCTGGGGCCCCTTTCTCTAGAAAAGAGAAGGCTGAGAGGGGTGACCTAATGAAAGGGTTCGATAGGGTAGACGTAGAGAAAATGTTTCCACTTGTGGAGAGTCCAAAACTAGGGGTCAAAATATAAGATAGTCACTAAGAAATCCAATAGGGAGAAACTTCTTTACCCAGAGAGTGGCGAGAATGTGGAACTCGCTGCCACAGGGAGTGGTTGAGGTGAATAGTATCGATGCACTTAAGGGGAAGCGAGATAAGCACGAGGGAGAAAGGAGGATCTGCTGATAGAGTGAGACGAAGAGGGGTGGGAGGAGGCTCGTGTGGAACATAAACACCGGCATCGACCAGTTGCGCTGAATGGCCTATTTCTGAGCTGTACACTCGATGTAACTCTATATAAATGCAAGTTGTTGTTGTTAGCTGTTTTCTGATTGGCCGATGTAACGCAGCATTTGGTTTGTTTTGTTGAGCGAGTGACCACGGTCAGTACAGTTTCTGCTCTCTCTCCCACATCCCTTTCAGCCTCTCATCAATTCTTCCATTATGTTGTTGCTATTTTTCTGTATTGAATTTTATCAGCTCATTGTCCAGGCCCTTCTGTACCCTCACACACTGCTGCCCCTCCCCACAAGTTTGGTGTTAGACGTGAATATACCCTGAGTTTCTAAATCCAGGGGGTGACTGCAGTTTATAACAGCCCATCTCTCCAGCCCATCGCACCCCTTGACTACTCGCCGCCACTTCCCTTTCGCCAAGGCCAACTTTCACCCACGATAACCAGTACCTGAAGTTCATGTGGAACCTTACCAGGGCTTTATGGCAGTCCAACATTACCTCACAAGGCTTTTCAACAATTCCTCAGAAATGGGAGGGAGGTGAGAGCAACCCCCACCCCTGAAATACCTCCCATCACCCCAAATACCCCCACCCCTGAAATACCTCCCATCCCCCCAAATACCCCCACCCCTGAAATACCTCCCATCCCCCCAAATACCCCCACCCCTGAAATACCTCCCATCACCCCAAATACCCCCACCCCTGAAATACCTCCCATCACCCCAAATACCCCCACCCCTGAAATACCTCCCATCACCCCAAATACCCCCACCCCTGAAATACCTCCCATCACCCCAAATACCCCCACCCCTGAAATACCTCCCATCACCCCAAATACCCCCACCCCTGAAATACCTCCCATCACCCCAAATACCCCCACCCCTGAAATACCTCCCATCACCCCAAATACCCCCACCCCTGAAATACCTCCCATCACCCCAAATACCCCCACCCCTGAAATACCTCCCATCACCCCAAATACCCCCACCCCTGAAATACCTCCCATCACCCCAAATACCCCCACCCCTGAAATACCTCCCATCACCCCAAATACCCCCACCCCTGAAATACCTCCCATCACCCCAAATACCCCCACCCCTGAAATACCTCCCATCACCCCAAATACCCCCACCCCTGAAATACCTCCCATCACCCCAAATACCCCCACCCCTGAAATACCTCCCATCACCCCAAATACCCCCACCCCTGAAATACCTCCCATCACCCCAAATACCCCCACCCCTGAAATACCTCCCATCACCCCAAATACCCCCACCCCTGAAATACCTCCCATCACCCCAAATACCCCCACCCCTGAAATACCTCCCATCACCCCAAATACCCCCACCCCTGAAATACCTCCCATCACCCCAAATACCCCCACCCCTGAAATACCTCCCATCACCCCAAATACCCCCACCCCTGAAATACCTCCCATCACCCCAAATACCCCCACCCCTGAAATACCTCCCATCACCCCAAATACCCCCACCCCTGAAATACCTCCCATCACCCCAAATACCCCCACCCCCAAAATACCCCATCACCGCAACACCCCCACCCCCGAAATACCACATCACCCCAAATACCCCCCCATCACCCCAAATACCCCCCCATCACCCCAAATACTCACGCCTACACAGACTTACCCAGAAGATGATGTTGAAGACGAATAGGACGTATTTGATTAAGCAGCTGACTTGTGCCCCCTGGTACTTGTAATGTGGCATCTCGGCAATCGGCGTCCCGCTGGAGATTCAACAAACCCGGGGGCGACACACCCGAGGAACCCGCACCCACTGCCCGGCTCCGGTTCTCTTCTCTTCTCTGCTCTTCTCTTCTCTTCTCTTCTCTCCTCTCCTCTCCTTCCTCTCTCTCTCTCTCTCTCTCTCTCTCTCTCTCCCCTCGCTCCCGGCTCTCTCCAGCTAGCACCACTCCCTCCAGGAGACACTCGGCTAAACCCAGCTCTTAATTTTAAGGCGGAGCAGGAAGCGGGGAAACTCGGACCCGCCTTCAAGCGTCAGCCAGAGCCGGAACCAGAGAGAGGAAACCAGTGAGATAGAGTAAAGCGAGAAGGCGGAGCGAGAGAGAAATACAACAGGGAGATAAAGGAACCATGGGGTCGGAGAGGAGTTGATCAGATGCAGTGGTTCTGTGCTCACTATTTCTTTCTGTATTCCTGCCATGGGTGTGTAGAAAAGCTGCTCTGGTAGCCCCATTGGTCAGCTAGGCATTGCCTCAAAGGGTGGTACCCTTGTACTAGAGGCCACATACACTACAGCTCATCCGAAACTCGGCTGCCCATGTCCAAAGTCACGTTCACCCATCACCCCTGTGCTCGCTGACCTACATTGGCTCCTGGTTAAGCAACGCTGTGATTTTAAAATTCTCATCCTTGTTTTCAAATCCCTCCATGGCCTCGCCCCCTTCCTATCTCTGTAACCTCCACCGGTGCCCTACAACCCTCTGAGATCTCTGTGCTTTTCCAATTCTGCCCTCTTTCACATTCCTGATTTCCAGTATATTAAGGGTAAGAGGATAACTAGGGAAAAAATAGGGCCCATTAGGGACAAAAGTGGCAATCTGTGTGTGGAGCCGGAAGATGTAGGAGGGGTTCTGAATGAATTTTTTGCATCTGTTTTCACTATGGAGAAGGACGATGTAGACATAGAAATAGGGCAGGGGGACTGTGATATGCTCGAACATATTAACATCGAGAGGGAGGAGGTATTGGCAGTTTTAGCTGGCCTAAAAATGGATAAATCCCCAGGCCCGGATGAAATGTATCCCAGGCTGCTGTGTGAGGCAAAGGAAGAGATTGCGGGGGCTCTAACACATATATTCAGGACCTCTCTGGCCACAGGGGATGTGCCAGAGGACTGGAGAACCGCTAATGTAGTACCATTATTCAAGAAGGGAAGTAGGGAAAAACCGGGGAACTACAGGCCAGTGAGCCTAACATCAGTGGTAGGAAAATTATTGGAAAAAATTCTGAGGGACAAAATTTGTCTCCACTTGGAGAGGCAAGGATTAATCAGGGATAGTCAACATGGCTTTGTCAAGGGAAGATCATGTCTGACTAATTTGATTGAATTTTTTGAGGGGGTGACTAGGTGTGTGGATGAGGGTAACGCAGTGGATGTGGTATACATGGATTTCAGTAAGGCCTTCGATAAAGTCCCGCACAGGAGACTGGTCAAGAAGGTAAGAGCCCATGGAATCCAGGGTGCCTTGGCACATTGGATACAAAACTGGCTTAGTGGCAGAAGGCAGAGGGTGATGGTCGAAGGTTGTTTTTGTGACTGGAAGCCTGTGGCCAGTGGGGTACCACAGGGATCGGTGCTGGGTCCCTTGCTGTTTGTGGTCTACATTAATGACTTGGATATGAATGTAAAAGGTATGATCAGTAAGTTCGCGGATGATACAAAAATTGGTAGGGTGGTAAATAGCGAGGAGGGTAGCCTCAGTCTGCAGGACGATATAGATGGGTTGGTCAGATGGGCGGAACAGTGGCAAATGGAATTTAACCCGGAAAAGTGCGAGGTGATGCACTTTGGGGGGACTAACAAGGCAAGGGAATACACAATGAATGGTAAGACCCTAGGCAAGACGGAGGGTCAGAGGGATCTGGGTGTGCAAGTACATAGGTCCCTGAAGGCGGCGGAACAGGTGGATAAGGCGGTAAAAAAGGCATATGGGATACTTGCCTTCATTAGCCGAGGCATTGAATATAAGAGCAAGGAGGTTATGATGGAGCTGTATAAAACACTGGTTAGGCCACAGCTGGAATACTGTGTGCAGTTCTGGTCGCCACACTACAGGAAGGATGTGATCGCGTTGGAGAGGGTGCAGAGGAGGTTCACCAGGATGTTACCAGGGCTGGAGCGCTTCAGCTATGAAGAGAGACTGGGCAGATTGGGTTTGTTTTCCTTGGAGCAGAGGAGGCTGAGGGGGGACATGATTGAGGTGTACAAAATTATGAGGGGCATAGATAGGATGGATGCTGAGGAGCTTTTTCCCTTAGTAGAGGGGTCAATAACTAGGGGGCATAGATTCAAGGTAAAGGGCGGGAGGTTTAGAGGGGATTTGAGAAAGAACTTTTTCACCCAGAGGGTGGTTGGAGTCTGGAACTCACTGCCTGAAAGGGTTGTGGAGGCAGGAACCCTCACAACATTTAAGAAGCATTTGGATGAGCACTTGAAATGCCATAGCATACAAGGCTACGGACCAAATGCTGGAATATGGGATTAGATTAGACAGGGCTGGATGGCCGGCGCGGACACGATGGGCCGAAGGGCCTCTATCCGTGCTGTATTACTCTATGACTCTACCACTGGTGGCCGTGCCTTCAGCTGCCGTGGCCCTAAGCTCTGGAATTTCCTCCCTAAACCTCTCCGCCTTGCTCCCTCTCCTCCTTCAGGACCCTCCTTAAAACTTACCTCTTTGACCAAGCTTTTGGTCATCTGCCCTACCCACCATCCTGACTTGGAAATATATCGCCGTTCTTTCATCGTCGCCTTCCTGTTTTTGCCACCAAAGTGGATAACCTCGCATTTATCCACATTATATTGCATCTGCCACGCATCTGCCCAATCACCCAACCTGTCCAAATCATACTGGAGTTTCTCCGCATCCTCCTCACAGCACACTCGCCCACCCAGCTTTGTGTCATCTGAAAACTTGGAGATATTACATCTAGTTCCCTCGTCTAGATCATTAATATATATTGTGAATAGCTGGGGTCCTAGGACCGATCCCTGCAGTACCCCACTAGTCACTGCCTGCCACTCGGAAAAAGACCCGTTTATTCCAACTCTTTGCTTCCTGTTTGCCAACCAGTTCTCTATCCACGTCAGTACCTTGCCCCCAATCCCATGTGCCTTAACTTTACACGCTAATCTCTTATGCGGGACCTTATCGAAAGCCTTCTGAAAGTCCAAATACACCACATCCACTGGTTCTCCCTTATCTATTCTACTAGTTACATCCTCAAAAGATTCCAGTAGATTTGTCAAGCACGATTTACCTTTTGGAAATCTATGTTGACTTTGTCCGATCCTGTCACTGTTTTCCAAGTGCTCTGCTATTACATCTTTTATAATGGACTCTAGCATTTTCCCCACTAGCGATGTCAGGCTTACCGGTCTATAATTAGCCGTTTTCTCTCTACCACCTTTTTTGAATAGTGGGGTAACATTAGCTACCCTCCAATCCATGGGAACTGTTCCAGAGTCTATAGAATTTTGGAAGATGACCAGCAATGCATCTACTATTTCTAGGGCCACTTCCTTAAGTACCCTAGGATGTAGATTATCAGGCCCTGGGAATTTATCGGCCTTCAATCCTGTCAATTTCCCTAACACCATTTCCCTACAAATTCTGATTTCATTCAGTTCCTCCCTCTCATTAGACCCTATGTTCCCCGACATCTCTGGGAGGTTATTTGTGTCCTCCTTTGTGAAGACAGAACCAAAGTATGTATTTAATTGTTCTGCCATTTCTTTGTTCCCCATTATAAATTCCCCTGATTCTGACTGCAAGGGACCTACGCTTGACTTCACCAATCTTTTTCTCTTCACATATCTATAGAAGCTTTAACAGTCAGTTTTTATGTTCCCTGCAAGCTTACTCTCATACTCTATTTTCCCCCTCTTAATTAATCCTTTTGTCCTCCTTTGCTGAATCCTAAACTGCTCCCAATCTTCAGGTTTACTGCTTTTTCTGGCAAATGTATATGTCCTCTCCTTGGATCTTATGCTATCCCTAATTTCCCTTGATGGCATCGGCGGGAATCTTGAGCAGCAGAGCGGGGCGATAAAAGTCCCAGAGACCAGGTAAGGCCTCACAGCGTCGGCGGGAATCTCGAGCGGCAGAGCGGGGCGATAAAAGGTCCCAGAGACCAGGTAAGGCCTCACAGCGTCGGCGGGAATCTCGAGCGGCAGAGCGCGGCTATAAAAGGTCCCAGAGACCAGGTAAGGCGTACCAATCTCCAGTCTGGGAACTCGGAGGGAAGGAGAGAGGTAAAAAGTAATCCAAGTGTGACGTCACCAGAAAGCGGGTAAGTGATTGGTTGATAAGTATTTCTCCCTTTTTAAGCTTAAATCTCTTTGGTTTATAGTTTCTAAGGTGTGATATTCACCATTTAGAATTGGGGCAGAGGGTATTTAAGAATAATATTAATAAATTTAATTAATTACATAGAATGGGAGATCAGGTGATGTGTTGCTGCTGCAATATGTGGGAGCTGGTGGACACCATTGATGATCATGGTGATCACATTTGCAGTAAGTGTTGGCTGCTCGAGGAATTCCGGCTCCGTGTTGAAGAGCTGGAGTCCGAGCTTCAAACACTGAGACACATCAGGGAGGGGGAGAGTTACCTGGACTCTGTGTATCACGAGGTATTCACACCAATTAGATTAATTAATTCAGATGTAGTCCGTGGCCAGGGTCAGGATGGTGTGACTAGAAGTGAGGCAGGTACGGGGATCCAGGAGGTAGGGAGCCGCAGCCCTTGCACTTGTCCAACAGGTTCGAGGCTCTTACTCCCTGTGAGGATGGGAACGGGGACTGCGGGGAGGATGAGCAACCTGGCCACAGCACCGTGGAGCGGGGGGCCATTGAAGTGGGGGGAGTTAAAAGAAATGTTGTAGTGGTAGGGGATAGTATCGTTAGGGGGATAGATAGAGTTCTTTGCAGCCGAGAGCGAGAATCCCGAAGGCTGTGTTGCCTGCCCGGTGCCAGGGTTAAGGACATCTCCTCTGGACTGGAGAGAAACTTGGAGTGGGAGGGGGAGGATCCAGCTGTCGTGGTCCATGTTGGTACCAACGACATAGATAGGACAAGGAAGGAGGTTCTGCTGAGGGAGTTTGAGCAGCTAGGGGCCAAATTAAAAAGCAGATCCACAAGGGTACTAATCTCTGGATTATTACCTGAGCCACGAGCGAATTTGGCTAGGACAAATAAAATTAGAGAGTTAAATGCGTGGCTCAAAGACTGGTGTGGGAGAAATGGGTTTTGCTTCCTGGGACACTGGCACCAGTACTGGGGCAGGAGGGAGCTGTTCCGTTGGGATGGGCTTCACTTGGCCAGTGCTGGGACTAGAGTCCTGGCGGATCATATAACTAGGGCTGTAGAGCGGGCTTTAAACTAACTAGTGGGGGGGAGGTTCCTAGAGAGCAAATAATAAAAATGACAACAGAGAAGGTCATAGACTTAGGTAGCAGTGGGGAAATTAAAAACCAGAGCGTGTCAGGAAGGGGCAGAAGGTATGGAGTAAAAGGTAAAGTAATAAAAAGGGCAAAAGCAGGAACTAAGTGTCACAAAACATCTTTGAAAGTTCTCTATCTGAATGCACGTAGCATTCGTAACAAAATAGACGAGTTAATGGCACAAATATCTACAGATGGGTATGATCTTGTGGCCATTACAGAAACATGGCTGCAGGGTGACAATGCCTGGGAATTAAACATACCAGGTTATTTAACGATCAGGAAGGACAGGCAGGAAGGAAGGGGAGGTGGGGTGGCTATGTTAATAAAGGAAGGAATCACTGTAATACAGAGAAATGATATTGGGTCAAAAGATCAGGATAATGAAACAGTTTGGGTGGAGGTAAGGAATAATAAGGGGAAAAAAACACTAGTGGGCGTAGTGTGGTGTATGTGCCTTTAAGAGCAATTGTGGTGTATGTGCCTTTAAGAGCCCCAGGTGTGCGTAATGCCGGTAATTGCCACTTGGGCTATATAAGCCTGTGTATTGTGTATATCCTTTAGAACCCCCCCCCCCAGACTTGCTTAGTAAATACCTATGAACCAACTCCTGTCTTCAGTGCCTTTATCTACACACGGACACTACAGTGGCGACGAAGTGGAAACGGACTTACCTGCAATTCGGCAGCACCTCAAGGACATTGATTCCTCCAGCGTCCAGAAGACTCAAGGAAGTAATAGAAACTGTGGTTTTACCAGCTGGCCAAGCTGGTGGCAGGTACTGCACTAATCCTTCCTGGGCGTCAGGCTGGGGCTCCAGCGGCGGGCTCTACAGCTGAGACAGGCAACGAAATCGGAGGCAAGCAATAACGGACTGGGAGGGTGCACTCGGGAGACGGCTGGCGCGGCAAGCAGGTCAGCGGTTAGACCTCCGTCGGGAACGAATCTCCAACAGTGAATAAACGGAAACCACAGTAAAACAGCGTGGTTATCGGTAGCAGCGGCGGGAAAGCGTGGGAAGCGCCATATCGTTGCTACAGAAAAAAAAAAGCGCGGGAAGCGCCATATCTTTTTTTTGAAATGCCTAAGTCTGGCAATATTGATGCTTTTGATAACGAAACAGAGCCTAACTTTGGCAATATTGATGTTTTTGATAACAAGATAGAGGATTGGACCACATATGTAGAAAGAGTGGAGGTGTTTTGCACCGCAAATGGAATAGAAGATGAAAAAAAAGCTTCAGTGCTTCTGGATCTAATGGGCGCAGAAACATACAAGCTGTTACGCAACTTAATCACTCCAGCCGAACCGATGGACAAGAATTTTGAGGAGATTGTTGATACCCTACACTGCCAATTCGAGGCAGGACTGGCAGATTCTCTGCAAGACAAATTCATCTGCGATCCCCTAAGTGTAGAAACACAAAAAAAGGTATCTTCTGGAAAAGATTTAACACTGGACAAGGCTTTCAGTGCAATAGGAGCGGCAAAGATACAGCAAAGACCACAGGACTTCGGCACCCATGAAATGACACGGGGTTTCAAGAGATGTTATCGCTGCGGCAGATCCAACCATGACCAGAGGGATTGCTGGTTCAAAGAAAAAGCATGCAGGCGATGTGGAAAGATGGGACACATTCCACGTGTATGCCGATCTGAAAATAAAAAATCCACTAACGGGAAAAGAATCAATAAGGAAAAGCACAGAAAGGTACAAATGATGACGGACAGTAGCTCCAAAGACCAGAAGAGCGATAGCAACTCCGGGAACAAGAGACTAAGCTCTCTCAAATTACATAATGTAATGGCCAATGAAGATTACCAGACCATTTGGGTTACCCTCATAATAGCAGGGTCCCCAGTTAAAATGGAGCTAGATACAGGATCAGCTCTAACCGTAATAAATCGACGAGATTACGAGAGGCTATTTTCGCATATACCTCTAAAAGACACATCCATTATCTTAAAAACATATACGGGGCAGAAAGTATACCCCAAAGGAAAAATAAAGGTGCCTGTGGTATACAACGGCAAAGAAATACAAAAGTTGTATTTATACATTCTACAAGATGGTGGTCCACCGTTGTTGGGACGTGAATGGATAAGGAAGATACGTTTAGACTGGCACTCCATTCAGGCACTGACGGTGACCAGTAAGGAAAAAAACAATGATGACATCATACCTGAACGATTAAAAGACATCTTGGCCAACGCCAAAGAAGTGTTTCAAGAGAAACTAGGAACCTTGAAAGGCATCACCGCCTCAATAAAAGTGAAAGATGCAGCAATTCCAAAAATTTTTAAGGCAAGACCGGTGCCATACGCAATACGTCCGGCAGTCAAGGCAGAGCTGGAGAATTTGGAAAAGGCAGGCGTATTATCCAAAATAGATTGGAGCGAATGGGCAACACCCATCGTTCCAGTCATGAAAAAAGCATTGAAAAATAACTCTGAGGAACAGAGAAAAATTCGCATCTGTGGGGACTTTAAGGTGACTGTAAACCCGGTCCTTCACACGGTACAGTATCCTCTTCCAAGGATAGAAGATATTTTCGCCTCACTATCTGGAGGAAAACGTTTCACAAAAATTGACTTGGCACAGGCATATCTACAGATGGAGGTTGAGGAGACCTCTAAAAAGTATCTCACAATAAACACACACAAAGGCCTGTACCAGTACAATCGACTGGTTTTTGGAGTAGCATCAGCTCCAACTATCTGGCAAAGAGCTATGGAGCAAGTCCTGCAAGGGATTCCGGGGACTCAGTGCTACCTAGACGACATCCTTATAACAGGAGAAAACGACAACGAGCACCTTGCCAATTTGGAGCAGGTGCTCACTAGGCTGAAAGAACGGGGCCTACGAGCAAATTGCCCCAAGTGCGAATTTTTCCAAAATCAGATATCATATTGTGGCCACATAATTAATAAGGAAGGGTTGCATAAGTCACCTGAAAAAATTGAAGCAGTTATAAAAGCCCCAGCACCTGAAAATGTTTCACAATTGAGGTCATTCCTGGGATTAATAAATTACTATCATAAATTTTTACCGAACTTATCAACTATTCTACACCCTCTTAATGATCTTCTACACACAGGAGTGATTTGGAAATGGAACGAAGACTGTAAACGTGCCTTCCATAAATGTAAAGACTTAATCACATCCGAGAAAGTTTTGGCTCATTACAACCCATCACTACCAATCAGACTGGCGTGCGATGCATCCCCTTACGGCATAGGAGCGGTATTGTCCCATAGATTCCCTGATGGCTCGGAACGGCCGATAGCTTTTGCGTCACGCTCATTGAACTCAGCTGAGCGTAACTATTCCCAGATAGACAGGGAAGCACTCAGCCTGGTATGGGGAGTGAAGAAATTCAACCATTACCTACATGGACAAAAATTTACCTTACTGACTGACCATCAACCCCTCATCTCCATATTCAACCCTAAGAAAGGTGTCCCCATTATGACGGCACAAAGACTACAGAGGTGGTCCCTTTTTCTAGGGGCACACCAATACAACATTGAATACAAAGGGTCAAAACAGCATGGCAATGCTGACGGTTTATCGCGCCTGCCGTTGCCAACGATAGAAGAGGCACCTACAGTAGACCCAGTAGAGATATTCCACTCTACCATAGTGGAATGTCTACCGGTGACAAATTCTGCCATTGAAAGGGAGACAAGAAATGACCCTACTCTCTCACGGGTCTACGATTTAACAATGAAGGGATGGCCAGCACATGGCGAACCACTGTTGCCAGCATTCTCGCAAAGAAGAGAACAGCTGTCAGTGTGCCGAGGAACCTTGATGTGTGGATCCAGAGTGGTGATTCCACCCAAACTCCAGGATAAAGTGCTAAAGGAGCTTCACGAGGGGCATCTGGGTGGAGTGAAAATGAAGAACCTAGCTAGGGCGTTTATATGGTGGCCAGGTATCGATGGAGACATCGAAGACATGACCAAGAGCTGCCTAGGATGCCAGAAGATCCAAAATGCTCCGCCACAGGCCCCTCTACATCCATGGGAGTGGCCCTCATCTCCCTGGCAAAGGGTGCACATCGACTTTGCTGGTCCATTTATGGACTCAATGTTCTTAATTGCAGTTGATGCACACTCCAAGTGGCCGGAGGTAATAAAGATGTCCTCCACCACCACGGAAAAAACCATCACAGTATTAAGGACCATATTTGCCAGGAATGGGCTGCCGGAACAGATATGTTCTGATAATGGACCGCAATTTGTGTCTGAAGAATTCAGAAAGTTCTTAAAGAACAATGGGGTAAAGCACTACACGTCCGCCCCATACCATCCCGCCACCAATGGATTGGCTGAAAGGTTTGTCCAGACCTTTAAGAAGGCCATAAAGGCCATGGGTAATGAAGACATAAAACTTCAGCACAAGGTGGATAACTTCTTATTTGCATATAGGAATGCAACACATATGGTTACAAACCAAACTCCCGCCATGATGTTCTACAATAGAAACCTAAGATGCCGGCTGGATTTGGTCAAGCCCAACATCCGAAGGGACGTGGAGAACCAGCAGTTTCAGGGCATGAATGAAAGGCCAACTAGGGCCTTCCAGATAGGCCAACCGGTTTTGGCCCGGGACTACCGTACCGAGAAATGGCAGCCTGGAACTATCTGCACACGACTAGGACCACTGATGTATACCGTGAACATCGGAGAAAGCATAATAAGGCGCCATGCTGACCAAATCATCAAGTCATCCGAAAAGGGACAACCTACACCACCACGCTATACATCTAACGATGAAGTAGAGATACCCATATCTACCTCCGATCCGGTGATACTGGAACCCGATGAACCCGACACTGGCCTTCAAGCCGAATCAGCCTTGCCAGAAGAACCTACTACACCACCAGAAACTACTACACCCCCGAGGCGTTATCCGGACCGAGTCAGGAAGCCTCCTGAGAGACTAACTTATAATTAATTAATACAGCAATGTATATTATTTTGCAAATAACATGTAAATTAATAATTACTTAAAATATGATGTACTAGTTAGCTAGAAGGGGAGGAATTGTGGTGTATGTGCCTTTAAGAGCCCCAGGTGTGCGTAATGCCGGTAATTGCCACTTGGGCTATATAAGCCTGTGTATTGTGTATATCCTTTAGAACCCCCCCCCAGACTTGCTTAGTAAATACCTATGAACCAACTCCTGTCTTCAGTGTCTTTATCTACACACGGACACTACACGTAGTCTATAGGCCTCCGAACAGTGGCAACTCTGTTGGACGGAGTATCAATCAGGAAATAGTTGAGGCTTGTAATAAGGGAACATCTATAATTATGGGCGATTTTAACTATCATATTAATTGGACAAATCAAATTGGGCAGGGCTACCTTGAGGATGAGTTCATTGAGTGTATTAGGGATGGGTTTCTTGAGCAGTATGTAACTGAACCAACCAGGGGGCAAGCAACCTTAGATCTGGTCCTGTGTAACGAGACAGGATTAATTAAAAATGTCCTAGTAAAGGATCCCCTTGGAATGAGTGACCATAACATGGTTGAATTCCATATTCAATTAGAGGGTGAGAAGTTTGGATCTCAAACAAGCGTGCTAAGCTTGAATAAAGGAGACTATGAAGGTATGAGAGCGGAATTGAGTAGAGTGGATTGGGAAAATAGATTAAAGGGTAAGACGATACATGATCAGTGGTGTACATTTAAGGAGTTACTTTACAACTTCCAAAAAATATATATTCCACTGAGAAGAAAAGGGTGTAAAAGAAAAGACAGCCATCCGTGGCTAAGTAAAGAAATTAAGGATAGTATTCGACTAAAAACAAGGGCATATAAGGTAGCCAAATCTAGCGGGCGGATAGAGGATTGGGAAAACTTTAAAAGACAGCAAAAAATAACAAAAAGATTGATTAAGAAAGGGAAGATAGATTATGAAAGTAAATTAGCAAAAAATATAAAAACAGATAGTAAGAGTTTTTATAGTTATATAAAAAGAAAAAGGGTGGCTAAAGTAAATGTTGGTCCCTTAGAGGATGAGACCGGGAAATTAATGGTGGGAAATATGGAGATGGCAAAAACACTGAATGAATATTTTGTATCAGTCTTTACAGTAGAAGACACTAAGAATATCCCAACACTGGATAAACAGGGGGCTAAAGGGGGGGAGGAGCTAAACACGATCAAAATCACTAAGGAAGTGGTACTCGGTAAAATAATGGGACTCAAGGCGGATAAATCACCTGGACCTGATGGCTTACATCCTAGGGTCTTGAGGGAAGTGGCAGTAGGGATTGTGGATGCATTGGTAATAATTTTTCAAAACTCCCTGGACTCGGCAAAGGTCCCGGCAGACTGGAAAACTGCTAATGTAACACCCTTATTTAAAAAGGGCAGTAGACAGAAGGCTGGAAACTATAGACCAGTTAGCCTAACATCTGTGGTAGGTAAAATTTTGGAGTCCATTATTAAGGAGACAGTAACAGGACATTTGGATAATAATAATTTAATAGGACAAAGTCAGCATGGTTTTATGAAGGGGAAGTCATGTTTGACAAATTTGCTGGAGTTCTTTGAGGAAGTAACATATAGGGTGGATAAAGGGGAACCAGTGGACGTAGTGTATTTAGACTTCCAAAAGGCATTTGACAAGGTGCCACACAAAAGATTATTGCTTAAGATAAAAAATCACAGGATTGGGGGTAATATTCTGGCATGGATAGAGGATTGGCTATCTAACAGAAGGCAGAGAGTTGGGATAAATGGTTCATTCTCAGACTGGCAATCAGTAACTAGTGGTGTTCCGCAGGGGTCAGTGCTGGGTCCCCAACTCTTTAAAATCTATATTAATGATTTGGAGGAGGGGACCGAGTGTAACATATCAAAGTTTGCAGATGATACTAAGATGGGAGGGAAAGTAGTGAGTGAGGAGGTCATAAAAAACCTGCAAAGGGACATAGACAGGCTAAGTAAGTGGGCAGAGATTTGGCAGATGGAATACAATACTGGAAAGTGTGAGGTTATGCACTTTGGCAGGAAAAATCGTAGAGCAAGTTATTATCTTAATGGCAAGAAACTGGAAAGCACTGAAGTACAAAGGGATCTGGGGGCCCTGGTGCACAAAACTCAAAAGGTTAGTATGCAGGTGCAGCAAGTGATTAAGAAGGCCAATGGAATGTTGGCTTTCTTTGCTAGGGGGATAGAATATAAAAATAGGGAGGTATTGCTTCAGTTGTACAAGGTATTGGTGAGACCGCACCTGGAATACTGCGTACAGTTTTGGTGTCCATACTTAAGAAAGGACATACTTGCTCTCGAGTCAGTACAAAGAAGGTTCACTCGGTTAATCCCGGGGGTGAGGGGATGGACATATGAGGAGAGGTTGAGTAGATTGGGACTCTACTCATTGGAGTTCAGAAGAATGAGAGGCGATCTTATTGAAACATATAAGATTGTGAAGGGGTTGGATCGGGTGGATGCAGGGAAAATGTTCCTGATGATGGGTGAAACTAGAACTAGGGGGCATAGTCTTAGAATAAGGGGCTGCTCTTTCAAAACTGAGATGAGGAGGAACTACTTCACTCAGAGGGTGGTAGGTCCATGGAATATGCTGCCCCAAAAAACTGTAGAAGCTACATCATTACATAAATTTAAAACAGAAATAGACAGTTTCCTAGAAGTAAAGGGAATTAAGGATTACGGGGAGCGGGCAGGAATTTGGACATGAGTCTAGGTTCGGATCGGTTATGGCCCTGTGGGTAGCGGAGCGGGCCCAGGGGCCGTGTAGCCGGATCCTGCTCCTATTTCGTGTGTCTAATTCTGTTAGATTCAGGAGATGGTTCTGTGATAGTGGATTGGCAGTTAGGATCAGATCAGCCATGATCTTATTGAATGGCGGAGCAGGCTCGAGGGGCCGATTGGCCTACTCCTGCTCCTATTTCTTATGTTCTTATGTTCTTATATCATATCCGTTTACATCTATTTGCGCAGCTAATTCATCCACCTGATTATGAATGCTCCTCGCATTAAGGCACAAAGCCTTCAGGCTTGTTTTTTTAACACTCTTAGACCTTTTAGAATTATTATTTACTGTGGCCATGTTTGATTTAAACCCTTGATTTCTCTGACTGCCACTTTTGCTTTTCTCCTTCCTGTCTTTTGCTCCTATCCTTGTTTCCCTTTCCTCTGTCTCTCTGCACAGGTTCCCAAACCCCTGCCATTTTAGTTTAAACCCTCCCCCACAGCACTAGCAAACACTCCCCCTAGGACATCGGTCCCGGTCCTGCCCAGGTGCAAACCGTTCAGTTTGTACTGGTCCCACCTCCCCCAGAACCGGTTCCAATGTCCCAGGAATTTGAATCCCTCCCCCTTGCACCATTCCTCTAGCCACGTATTCATCTGAAATATCCTTCTATTTCTACTCTGTAGCACGTGGCACTGGTAGCAATCCTGAGATTACTACCTTTGAGGTCCTATTTTTTAATTTACCTCCTAACTCCCTATATTCAGCTTTTAGGACCTCATCCCGGTTTTTACCTATATCGTTGGTGCCTATATGCACCACGACAACTGGCTGTTCACCCTCCCCTTCCAAAATGCTCTGCAGCCGCTCCGAAACATCCTTGACCCTTGCACCAGGGAGGCAACATACCATCCTGGAGTCTCGTTTGCGGCCGCAGAAACGCCTATCTATTCCCCTTACAATAGAATCCCCTATTACTATAGCTCTCCCACTCTTTTTCCTCCAGTCCTGTGCAGCAGAACCACCCACGGTGCCAGGAAGTTGGCTGCTGCTGCCTTCCCCTGATAAGCCATCTCCCTCAACAATATCCAAAGTGGTATATCTGTTTGAGAGGGAGATAGCTACAGGGGACCCCTGCACTACTTGCCTGCGCCTACTACTCTGCCTGGCGGTCACCCATTCCCTTCCTGCCTGTGCAGCCTTTACCTGCGGTGTGACCAACTCATTAAACGTGATATCCATGACATCCTCAGCATCGCAAGTCGTATGTATCCATTCGCAGCTCCAGTGCCGCAATGCGGACTGCCAGTAGCTGCAGCTGGATACACTTCCCGCACACATGGTCGTCAGGGACACAGGAGGTATCCCTGATTTCCCACAGAGCGCAGGAGGAGCATACCATGGTGCCAAGCTGTGCTGCCATGACTTACCCTTTAATTATTTCAAATTAAATTAAATCAAATCAATCCCACCAATTACACAACAATTAAATGATATACTCAAGGGCCCTTATTTATCAGCAGTCCCCGCTACACAACAGAGACCCTAGAAACTATAAACCACAAAATTTAAGTTTCGAAAAAGAGAGAAATACTCACCAACCAATCACTTCCATGCTTTCTGGTGACATCATACTTCGATTACTTTTTACATCGCTCTCCCGCTCTCGGCTCTGTTTAAATCAGCCTCTCCTGCACTCGGAGCTCTGTGCCTCTCGCAGGTCCGTCTCTCCCGCTCTCAGCTCTGTTTAAATCAGCCTCTCCCGCACTCGGAGCTCTGTGCCTCTCGCAGGTCCGTCTCTCCCGCTCTCGGCTCTGTTTAAATCAGCCTCTCCTGCACTCGGAGCTCTGTGCCTCTCGCAGGTCCGTCTCTCCTGCTCTCGGCTCTGTTTAAATCAGCCTCTCCCGCACTCGGAGCTCTGTGCCTCTCCAGGTCCGCATCTCCCACTCTCAGCTCTGTTTAAATCAGCCTCTCCCGCACTCGGAGCACTGTGCCGCTCGCAGGTCCGCCTCTCCCGCTCTCGGCTCTGTTTAAATCAGCCTCTCCCGCTCTCGGCTCTGTTTAAATCAGCCTCTACCGCTCTCGGAGCTCTGTGCCTCTCACAGGTTTAGTGGTGTAGTCATCAGTAATGGATTTATAATTGTAAGAATTAAATGTAAAAAGTCTGTAATTGTCAACTGTATGCAGTGGTAACCTGAATTATATTAAACATGTAACCATTTGAAAGAAAAACAAAGACTTGCATTTCTATAGCACCTTTCACGACCACCAGATGTCTCAAAGCGCTTTACAGCCAATGAAGTACTTTTGAAGTGTAGTCATTGCTGTAATGTGGGAAATGCAGCAGCCAATTATCGCACAGCAAGCTCCCACAAACAGCGATGTGATAATGACCAGATAATCTGTTTTAGTGATGTTAATTGAGGGATAAATATTGGCCAGGACTCTGGGGATAATTCCCCTGCTCTTCTTCGAAATAGTGCCGTGGGATCTTTTACATCCACCTGAGAGAGCAGACGGGGCCTTGTTTTAATGTCTCACCCAAAAGACAGCACCTCCAACAGTGCAGCACTCCCTCAGCACGGCACTGGAGTGTCAGCCTAGATTTTTGTGCTCAAGTCTCTGGAGTGGGACTTGAACCCACAACCTTTGCACATAATTAAAGTCTGTAAGGAAACCATAACCCAGACAGCCTGGGGTGAGAGAGAGGACTGAATAGGGAAGCTGTGGCTGAACTAACGAAAGTGGGATATTAACCAACAGTAACGATGAAGTGTAGAGTGGAGCTGGCTATGGGAACCATGTCAGTTGTAGTAACTGTGCTGGAATGTTATGAGAATGAAAGAGGCTGGACCAGTGCCTGGCTGTAAGCTGAAACATGGGCCTCTCACAGGACCATCAAGGACACCATATCTCTTCGGTATGGGACATGTTCTTTTGTGTTGCCATAACTGCCCCAGATATCAGTCTTGGTGGTCAAAAACGGAGGGTGTCGGGGGGTGAGTACCAGAACCTGAGTAAGCAGAGGTGCTGTGTACATGGTGTGGTAAACCACTGTTATACCTGCCTGTGTGGGTGTTTGTATTCCACTGTGTACATGTCTGTACATGCCTCGGCTGACTCCTCCCACGAGTCCAGGTATAAAGGTGACTGCTCCACAGTCCCTCTGTATTCTGGACTGGTCGACCACTCGAGGCACACCTTCATTCTCTTGTTAATAAAAGCCTGTTAGTTACTCGCTTAACCTCAGTCTTTTGAGTAATTAATAGCGCATCACATGGTATCTTCATGAATGGATTTTGGGGAATTAGATGTAAGTCCAGTGAGGCTCCATTAGTTTTGAATGGTAGTACGGGTATAAGAAGGGGGTCCCAACACCCACAAAGGGTAGAAGATTTCAGGAAGAATCCATGGGACACCCGAGAGACAAAGAGAGATGAAACACAAGAAACACAGGTTGCGGCTTATTCCCAGTTGTGACTTCTACCCAGAGTATAACAGGCTAATATAAATCTCAATTATACTCTGTAAACTAGCTGCTCTAATACTGTAATGTATTAAGTCTTGCTTGTGCTGAATAAAGTTTAATCATTGTCACTAATACGGGTCAACGTCGAACCTTTCGGAATCAGGGTCCTTCAAAGATCCCGACATGCTCCTGTGACGTGCCTTGGGAAGTTTTGCTACGTTAAAGGTGCTACCTCGAGACTTGACAATTCCAACACACTCCACGCCGGTCTCTCATCTTCCACCCTCCATAAACTTCAGTTCATCCAAAACTCTGCTGCCCGTATCCTAACTCGCACAAAGTCCTGTTCACCCATCACCCCGGCTAAGCAACGCCTCAATTTTAAAATTCTCATCCTTGTTTTCAGATCCCTCCATGGCCTCGCCCCTCCCTATCTCTGTAAACTCCTCCAGCCCTACAACCCTCCAAGATCTCTGTGCTCCTCCAATTCTGGCCTCTTGTGCATCCATGATTTTAATTGCTCCGCCAGTTGTTGCAGTTATATAAATGCTAGTTGTTGTTGTTGACATTCCCAGGATAGCCATTAAAATCAGGGGTACCTTTAAATCCCAATCTTTCCTGACTCTTCAACCACCTTCTTCAATATTGTTTTGATGGTATGATTTGCTCTTTCGATCTGACCTGATGGTGATATGGAACGTGAAATCGTTTGGTCTATCCCCAGTATTGCGCACATTTCTTTCATCACCTCTCCTACAAATGCTTCACCATTGTCGCTGTCTATTACCTGTACCATACCCCAACAAGTACTTTCGCAGTCACTAAAGCAGTACAGCGATGAGTAGGAATAGCCTTGACCCTCTGTAATGTGCAAACCACACATTACTGGACAAGGTACGCTGAGTAATCCTGCACCACCATTGCCACGGTCCCAAAAACCATCATCACCTGTAATAAAGAACACAAAATCCATTGTGGCTCTTCTGGAGAGCCTGGATTGGGTTAACCTGCATGGCATGCATTTGTCAAATTTCTGATTTCCTGCCGTCACCTTGGTGAGTGCAGTTGGTAAATATCCATTCAAATTAAATCCGGGCACTAAAAAGAAACTTCCTCAGACAGCCTGATGTCTTCACCCAGCATGGCAACTTGGCAAATAGAAGTAAGGTGCCAGCTGTGGCTCAGTGGGTAGCACTCTCGCCTGTGAGTCAGTAAGGGTGTGGGTTCATGTCCCACTCCAGAGACTTGAGCACATAATCCAGGCTGACACTCCAATACAATACTGAGGGAGTGCTGCACTGCCGGAGGTGCCGTCTTTAGGATGAGATGTTAAACTGCTCTCTCAGGTGGATGTTAAAAGATCCCATGGCCACTATTTCGAAAAAGAGCATCCCTGGTTTCCTGGCCAATATTTATCCCTCTGTGGCGGAGACCACATAGGGACAGTAACACAATTCACTATGTATGGCCAATGTTGTTATCGCTCTACGTTATGTACAGAACTTGGTTGGGTTATCGGGGCAGGGTCCCTTTAAGAGTCGTCGATTGTGTGATGACATCATAGCCCTGCGACGAGGCCAAGTCCCTCAGTCCATGCGGAGAGTTAATAAAGCTAACACGCGTTTTTCTTTGCTGCTATGAAAGTCTCGCAGTCTGTTTATTTCCAGCGACTCCTACACCTCAATCAACATCACAAAAACAATGGTGGAACCTTGCTGTGCGCGAATTGCCTGCCGCATTTCCTACATTACAACAATGACTGGACTTCAGAAAGTACTTCTGTAAGGACTCTATTCCATTCTCCCAGTTTCTCCGTCTCCGCCGCATCTGCTCTGACGATGCCACCTTCCATACCAGTGCTTCCGACATGTCTTCCTTTTTCCTCAACTGGGGATTCCCCTCTACCGTGGTCGACACGGCCCTTGACATTCTCCGTTCTATCTCCAGCACTTCTGCCCTCACCCCTGCCCCTCCCTCCCGGAGCCACGATAGAGTTCCCCTTGTCCTCACCTTTCACCCCACCAGCTTCCACATTCAACGGATCATTCTCTGCCATTTCCGCCACCTCCAAAATGATACCACCACCAAACGCATCTTCCCTTCACCTCTCCTTTCAGCATTCCGTAGGGACCACTCCCTCCGCGACACCCTAGTCCACTCTCTATCACCCCCAGCACTCCTTCCCCTTCGCCCGGCACCTTCCCGTGCAAGCGCAGGAGATGCAACACATGCCCTTTTACCTCCCCCCTTCCCACTGTCCAGGGCCCCAAACACCCCTTCCAGGTGAAACAGCGATTTACTTGTACTTCTTGCAATTTAATATACTGTATTCACTGCTCAAGATGCGGTCTCCTCTACATTGGGGAGACCAAACGCAGATTGGGTGACCGCTTTGCGGAACACCTCCGTTCAGTCCGTAAGGGTGACCCCGAGCTTCCGGTCGCCTGTCACTTTAATTCTCCGCTTCACTCCCACTCGGACCTCACTGTACTCGAGCTCTTGCATTGTTCCACAGAAGCTCAGCGTAAGCTCGAGGAACAGCACCTCATCTTTCGATTAGGCACTTTACAGCCCTCTGGACTCAACATAGAGTGCAACAATAACAACAGAAAATGCTGGAAAAACTCAGCAGGTCAGGCAACATCCGTGGAGAGAAATTTGAGTTGACGTTTCGGGTCGAACCCTTCTTCAAAACTGGAAAGAAAAGAAATTAGATCGAAGGCAGGGCTGCGATCGGACAAAAGAAGTGAAAGAAACAAAAGAAGTGAAAGAGCTAGACGAGATGGTAATAGGCTGAGATTAGGTGTAAAGTGTACCGGCAGGGCAAGAGATAGCTGCTAGGTGTGAGAGAGAAACAAAAGGAAAGGTGGGGGGGAAAGGAGTGGAAAAATTACGAGAAAAAATGTGTAATAGGGGCCGAGGTTATGATCTGAAATTGTTGAACTCGGCCCCTATTACACATTTTTTCTTGTAATTTTTCCACTCCTTCTCCCCCCCCCCCCCCCCCGCCTTTCCTTTTGTTTCTCTCACACCTGGCGGCTATCTCTTGCCCTGCCAGTACACTTCACACCTAATCTCAGCCTATTACCATCTCGTCTAGCTCTTTTGTTTCTTTCACTTCTTTTGTCCGATCGCAGCCCTGCCTTCGATCTAATTTCTTTTCTTTCCAGTTTTGAAGAAGGGTTCGACCCGAAACGTCAACTCAAATTTCTCTCCACGGATGTTGCCTGACCTGCTGAGTTTTTCCAGCATTTTCTGTTGTTATTTCGGATTTCCAACATCTGCAGTATTTTGCTATCGTACTAGAGTTCAACAATTTCAGATCATAACCTCGGCCCCTATCACATATATATTTTTTATCCACACTTTATGTTTGTGCTTTTTTTTCCACATGCCAGCTGTCCTTCATTCTGCCAGCACAATTCACACTTCATCTAGAGCCATCCTTTGTTCCTTAACCTGTCCCATTACCACCTCCTCTCGCCTTGAATATCTCTCAATGCCTCTTCACTTCTCCTGCCTTCCATCCTATCACAGACCTTCCCTTTTATTCTTTCACCCCCTCCCCCATTTCCCAGCCCCTAAACTTGCTATAAAATCTGTTCCTTTTCCTGCTTGTTTCCAGTTCTGACGAAAGGTCTTCGACCTGAAACGTTAACTCTATTTCTCTCTCCACGGATGCTGCCTGGCCTGCTGAGTGTCTCCAGCGTTTTCGTTGTTATTTCAGAAAGTACTTCATTGGTTGTAAAGTGCTTTGGGATGTCCTGAGGTTGTGAAAGGCGCTATATAAATGCAAGTCTTTATTTCTTTCTCTTTTACTGTTTGGAAAAACTTTGGGGGTGGAGGTGGCCATCGCGGAGCTTCACTGAGCTCCCTTTTACTTTAATTCTTTTGGTGCATTTAACAGTGGTATAACTTATCCTGCCGGTTTACAAAACTTGCAACAACCAATTTAACTTGGAACAAAACTTGCACAAAGATCATGACACAAAGTCACAGATAGATATGATTCTCCCAATCAAATGCATATGAATTCTGCCCAAATACAGTTAAGCCTAACTGAGGCGAAGCTATTGCTCTTTGGTTTTGAATATTCAAACATTATCTGTGAAAACGCAAAAGTTTCCCAAAGTTTGACGATTGCTTTCTTAAGCAACAATATCACAGGTACACGGTGTAACTATAACAAACTTGTATCCTTAGGAAATGCAAGTCTGTTAAAACAAGCAGAAAATATTAGTAACTTCTAATTAGTAATTAGTGCCTTCTGTTGCCTGGGCCCTAAGCTCTGGAATTCCCTCCCTAAACCTCTCCGCCTCGCTACCGCTCTCTCCTCCTTTAAGACGCTCCTCTTTGACCAAGATTTTGGTTATCTGCCCTAGTTTATCCTTGTGTGGATCGGTGTCAAAAATTTTTTTTCGTCTTTAAGTACTCCGTTGCAGCGCCTTGGGGACGTTTTACTATGTTAAAGGCGCTATATAAATACAAGTTGTTGTTGTAACATCACTATTAACTTTCATATTTCTGTGAAACACAATTCTGTTGGGGAAAACATCATTTTAGTTTATTCATCTCATTTAACAATAAGGTGCTATTTTTTGCCTGACCCGGTCTCACATGTTCACAAGGATATACCTAGAAATATTTCAAATTAAAGTCCAATTTTTGTTAACATAGAAACATAATAAAATAGGAGCAGGAGTAGGCCATTCGGCCCTTCGAGCCTGCTCCAGCATTCAATATGATCATGGCTGATCCTCTATCTCAATACCATATTCCCGCTCTCTCCCCATACCCCTTGATGCCTTTTGTGTCTAGAAATCTATCTATCTCCTTCTTAAATATATTCAGTGACTTGGCCTCCACAGCCTTCTGTGGTAGAGAATTCCACAGGTTCACCACCCTCTGAGTGAAGACATTTCTCCTCATCTCAGCCCTAAATGTCCTACCCCGTATCCTGAGACTGTGACCCCTCGTTCTAGACACCCCAGCCAGGGGAAACATGCTCCCTGCATCCAGTCTGTCTAGCTCTGTCAGAATTTTATACGTTTCAATGAGATCCTCTCTCATTCTTCTAAACTCGAGTGAATACAGACCTAGTCGACCCAATCTCTCCTCATACGACAGCCCTGCCATCCCAGGAATCAGTCTGGTGAACCTTTGCTGCACTCCCTCTATGGCAAGTATATCATTTCTTAAGTAAGGAGACCAAAACTGCACACAGTACTCCAGGTGTGGTCTCACCAAGGCCCTGTACAACTGTAGTAAGATATCATTGTTCCTGTACTCAAATCCTCTTGCAATGAAGGCCAACATACCATTTGCCTTCCTAACTGTTTGCTGCACCTGCATGTTTGCTTTCAGTGACTGGTGTACAAGGACACCCAGGTCCCTTTGTACATCAACATATCCCAATCGATCATCATTTAAATAATACTCTGCCTTTCTGTTTTTCCTACCGAAGTGGATAACTTCACATTTATCCACGTTATACTGCATCTGCCATGTATTTGCCCACTCACTCAACTTGTCTAAATCGCCTTGAAGCCTCTTTGCAACCTCCTCACAACTCACAATCCCACCTAGTTTCGTGTCGTCAGCAAACTTGGAAATATTACATTTGGTTCCCTCATCCAAATCATTGATATTTATTGTTACTAGCTGGGGCCCAAGCACTGATCCCTGCGGTACCCCACTAGTCACCACCTGCCACCCCGAAAAAGACCCATTTATTCCTACTCTCTGTTTCCTGTCTGTTAACCAATTCTCAATCCATGCCAGTATGTTACCTCCAATCCCATGTGCTTTAATTTTGCAAACTAACCTCTTATATGGGACTTTATCAAAGGCCTTCTGAAAATCCAAATATTCCACATCCACTGGTTCTCCCTTATCTATTCTACCAGTTACATCCTTTATACCTGTTTTTTAGTTGAGAGGTATTCAATAAATTATTATCTCTTTGCTAGTTAGTGCAGTCCAATCAAAAGATGTCTCCAGATTTTAACATACAGATGGCAGAAGACTCTCAAGAACATTCTGGGACCCATCCAGGCAAGTGGGCAGTACCCTGAAAACAAAAGAAATCCTGTAGCTTGTAACTGTAGAAAAGAGAGAGAATCTTTCCCCTTTCTCCTTCTTTGTTCCATCAAAGACTAACGTGTCCTTTTTCTCTCAAACCAATTTTCAATTTCTGAAATAACAACAGAAAATGCTGGAAAAACTCAGCAGGCCAGGCAACATCCGTGAAGTGAAATTAGAGTTGACGTTTCGGGCCTAACCCTTTTTCAAACTGGAAAGGAAATAAAATAGATCGAAGGCAGGGCTGCGATAGAACAAAAGAAGTAAAAGAAGTAAAAGAGACATTAAGAGGTATTCAAAACCAGATGAGATGGTAATAGGACAGAGGAGACAAAAGACAGCTGAGATTAGGTGTGAAGTGTACTGGCAGGATGAGAGACGGCTGCCGTGTGGGAGAGAGAAAAAAAAAAGGAAGGGGGGGGGAGGGAAGATCCAAAACAAAGGGGTGGAAAAAAAATATAAGTAAAAATGTAATAGGGGCCGAGGTTATGATCTGAAATTGTTGAACACGATATTGAGTCCGGAAGGCTGCAAAGTGCATAATTGGAAGATCGGATCAATTTCTGATGTTTGCTACTTAACCCCATTCTGCACTGATTCATCATAATTCATCTGTGATTCCGTCTGAGCACACTCTCCGACCTTATGACTTTTCTCGAGTAAAGTTTCAGCATGTGTAATCCCGCTTGTCCTCTTTCAGCTGCTTAAGTAATCTCTTCAATCTCTTACATTCCTTCTGAGGCCCGATTAGACTCAGACACAACCTAAGCAACATAAAACACCCTGTAATACTGTAACACTGCAACGTTGCTTCCAACTTTCTTCATCTGATAGTTGCTCTGAAGGATCCAAGTTATTTCAGTTAAAAGACCTGTCTTTCCAGCAGATCATTAACTTTTAAAGTCATACCGTCATGTCACGCAGAGTCAGCATCTATATATCCGCCCAGACACTCCACATATCATCAATCTGTTATATATAGGGTTAATGTTGGCTCTTACTGACTCGAGATGGTCAATTCCCAAAGCAGATACTCAACTTTAAACACTCAAACGCTCAATTAGCTCCAGTCATGCAGTGGTTGCCATAAATGTTAGGTTTTTTTCCAATAGGCTAAAGATACATTGGATTTTTACAGGATAATCTGTATCCAGATTCCTTTAAACAAACTTGAAATCTAGGAAACAATGAGATGTCGTTTAAAGGTTTTTAATCATATTACACAACCCACTACACACAGTGATCCTGAGAATACTGCTACAGACAGATCACAGTGACCCTGAGATTACTGGTACAGACAGATCACACAGTGACCCTGAGATTACTGGTACAGACAGATCACGCAGTGACCCTGAGATTACTGGTACAGACAGATCACACAGTGACCCTGAGATTACTGGTCCAGACAGCTCACACAGTGACCCTTAGATTACTGGTACAGACAGATCACACAGTGACCCTGAGATTACTGGTACAGACAGATCACACGGTGACTCTGAGATTACTGGTACAGACAGATCACACAGTGACCCTGAGATTACTGGTACAGACAGATCACACAGTGACCCTGAGATTACTGGTGCAGACAGATCACACAGTGACCGTGAGATTACTGGTACAGACAGATCACACAGTGACCCTGAGATTACTGGTACAGACAGATCACACGGTGACCCTGAGATTACTGGTACAGACAGATCACACAGTGACCCTGAGATTACTGGTACAGACAGATCACACAGTGACCCTGAGATTACTGGTACAGACAGATCACACAGTGACCCTGAGATTACTGGTACAGACAGCTCACACAGTGACCCTGAGATTACTGGTACAGACAGATCATAAAGTGACTCTGAGATTACTGGTACAGACAGATCACACAGTGACCCTGAGATTACTGGTACACACAGATCACACAGTGACCCTGAGATTACTGGTACAGACAGATCACACAGTGACCCTGAGATTACTGGTACAGACAGATCACACAGTGACCCTGAGATTACTGGTACACACAGATCACACAGTGTGATTAAATAACTGTGTTCTGATATTTGTACTTGCACTTGTAATGTCTGGAATGTTCCAGCAGGGGGAACCACTAATGCTCCTCCCTGGCCCCGCCCCTCTTCTGGTATGTTCTACCAAGGGCTCGGTCGATGATGGACTCTGTTAACTCTGCCATGATTCTTATTTAATAAAAGGCTTCAGTCTTAAGCTTTAACTTTGGATTCGGGCAGTTATTTGGCACATTAATTTTATTAAATAACAACTTTTGGAAGATGGATCGATTTTTGAAACCAAAGCGTCTGGATATCGATCCCCATTCGGCAGATGCGTAGAAGAAATTTACGCATTGGCTCCGATGTTTTGAACACTTCATCGCATCATCGACCGATCCGACGGTTAACAAGTTGGGTCTTCTAACCAACTTGGTAAGTCATCAAACTTTACTCTATAATTGAAGATATTACTACATATGAAGAGGCCCTTGCAGCTCTTAAAGCCCAGTACCTTAAGTCGGTTAACGAAGTATACGCCAGGTATCTCCTGTCTACTCGCAGGCAATTACCCGAGGAATCTCTAGACGATTTCCTGCAGGACCTTAAGGCTTTGGCTAAGGGTTGCAACTACAAGGCTGTCTCTGCCATAGTGTATCAGGAAGAAGCCATCCGCGATTCTTTCATATCTGGCCTCCGATCTAATTATATTAGACAGAGACTCCTCGAGAACGACTCGTTAGTTTTAAAAACGGTTGTCGCTGCTGCTCGATCGTTAGATGTAGCCCAGAAGAATTCAGAAGTGTATGCATCAGCCCATGCATCTCTCTCAGCCTCGTGTGTTCCGAGTATGGAGGCATCCATAACACCAATGGAGCCCCCACTTAATCCTATTGTTACGGCTGTGCCCCATGGGTCTAAGTGTTATTTTTGTGGCCAATCTAAACACCCCAGGCAAAGTTGCCCAGCCAGAGAGGCTACCTGTTTTAAATGTAAGAAACGGGGACATTTTAGTAAAGTGTGTAAGGGTAATCCTGTACCCGATGTCTTCTCTGCTGCCGCCTATCGTTTTACTCTAGCCTCGGCTACGGTTGACCAGACCATACCGTGTTCCTTGTCAAAATCTATGATGGACATTAAGATTAATGGTCATCCTACTGGGTGTTTGATAGACTGTGGCAGTACTGAAAGTTTTATACACCCCAACCTTGTTAACTCCTGTTCATTGAAGGTGTATCCTACTCGAAGTGAAATTGTGATGGCGTCCAAATCCCTTACTTCGGAGGTAACTGGATATTGTAAAGTCACATTGACCGTTAAGGATACGGAGTATAAGGACTTTAAACTCCTCATATTACCTCAGTTGTGTGTGAACTTAATATTAGGCTTGGACTTCCAGTGTCAGCATGAGAGCGTTACCCTTAAGTATGGTGGATCTCAGCCTCCGCTCACAGTCTGCGGCCTTTCTACTTTAAACGTAAGCCCGCCTTCTTTGTTTGCGAACCTTGCTCCTAATTGTAGACCTATAGTGACTAAGAGTCGACGGTATAGTTCAGAAGATAAAACATTTATAAAAGAGGAAGTGGAAAGGCTTCAACGGGAGGGAATCATCGAACACAGTGGTAGCCCGTGGCGTGCCCAGGTGGTGGTGGTTAAAACTAATGAGAAGAAAAGACTTGTGGTCGATTATAGCCAGACTATAAATTTGTATACCCAATTAGACCCCTATCCTTTGCCTCGTATTTCTGAGATGGTGAACCAGATAGCTCAGTACCGCGTGTTCTCCACCATTGATTTAAAGTCTGCCTACCATCAACTCCCCATCAAAATAGAAGACCGACCTTATACGGCCTTCGAAGCTAATGGGCACCTGTTCCAATTCCTTCGGGTGCCCTTTGGAGTGACGAATGGGGTATCCGTCTTCCAACGGGAGATGGACCGTATGGTGGATGAATATGCGTTGGAAGCAACATTCCCGTACCTGGACAATGTTACCATCTGTGGGCGTGACCAACGGGAGCATGATCAAAATCTCGCGAAGTTCCTACAGACTGCAAAGAGGTTAAACCTGACCTACAATGAAAACAAGTGTACCTTCAATACTACATGTTTGTGTATTCTTGGTTGCGTTGTGGAGAATGGGGTAATCGGGCCAGACCCTGAAAGATTACGTCCACTTAAGGAATTACCTTTACCTCACACTGTAAAAGCCTTAAGAAGGTGTCTGGGATTCTTCTCGTACTATGCCCAGTGGGTGGCTAGCTACTCAGATAAAGTCCGACCTCTTATTAAGTCGACGTCTTTTCCGCTATCGGCGGAAGCTCAGGAGGCTTTCCTTAATATCAAACGGGACATTGAGAAGGCAGTGGTATGTGCCGTGGATGAGAAGATCCCATTTCAAGTGGAAAGTGATGCATCTGATTTTGCGTTGGCAGCAACTCTTAACCAAGCTGGTAGACCAATAGCTTTCTTCTCTCGTACATTGCAAGGACCAGAAGTTCGACATTCTTCAGTGGAAAAGGAGGCACGGGCAATTATTGAAGCAGTCAGGTATTGGAGACATTATCTCGCTGGCCAACGTTTTACGCTCATTACTGACCAGCGATCTGTGGCCTTTATGTTCAACACTAAGCAGAGAGGCAAGATCAAAAATGATAAGATTTTAAGATGGCGAATAGAACTGTCAGCATATGACTATGATATTCAGTACAGGCCTGGAGTATTTAATGAGCCATCGGATGCTTTGTCACGAGGAGTATGTGCTAGTCTAGGTATAGATAAGCTTCAAAGTCTCCATGACGCACTCTGCCACCCTGGGGTTACCAGAATGAACCACTTCATTAAGTCCCACAATCTACCCTACTCTATTGAGGAGGTCCGGACAATGACCAGAACCTGTCATGTTTGTGCTGAATGCAAACCCCGCTTCTATAAGCCGTCCGAGCCAGCTCACCTTATTAAAGCAACTCGACCATTTGAGCGTTTGAGTCTCGATTTTAAAGGTTCCCTTCCATCGAGCGACCGTAATGTCTATTTTCTTAATATTATAGACGAGTACTCTCGGTTCCCTTTTGTTATCCCCTGTCCGGATGTGACTAGTGCTGTTGTAATTAAATGCCTCTGCCAACTGTTTTCCTTGTTCGGCATGCCTAACTAAAAACATAGTGATAGGGGTTCTTCCTTTATGAGCGAAGAATTACGCCAGTTTTTGCTATCGAAGGGGATTGCAACGAGTAGAACTACCAGCTATAACCCTCGTGGTAATGGGCAGGTCGAGAAAGAAAATGCGACAGTGTGGAAGGCTATCGTACTGCCTCTGAAGTCACGAGGCCTGCCGACCTCTCGCTGGCAGGATGTCCTGCCAGACGTGCTGCATTCCATAAGGTCTCTTTTGTGTACAGCGACGAATGCCACCCCTCATGAAAGGATGTTTAGTTTTCCAAGAAAAGCTACTAATGGAGTATCGCTACCCACATGGTTGACGACCACGGGCCCTGTGTTGTTGCGCAGACATGTGAGAGGCCACAAGACTGATCCACTGGTGGAGGAAGTACAACTCCTCCATGCTAATCCCCAGTATGCGTATATTCAATATTCGGATGGGCGAGAGGATACGGTCTCTATTAAAGATCTTGCACCTGCTGGAGCTCGAGAAGAGTTCGACTCTGAGAGTAGAGTTTTCAATCGTGGTATTGGACCTTCAGAGACACAAACCCTCAGGCCTAGAAATTCAGTTCGGACGCTATTGCGGCGCTAAAGTCGGGCGCTCGTCAAATTTAGCGGCCGCCGGAAAGTGCAGGCGAGCTCGCCGAAATTCAGTAGATTTGGCCAACTTTTTGACCGAGCGCTGCAAAAGGCGTTGGAACCCTGTGTTCAGGCGCTAATCCGGCGATGCAGCCTGATAACGCCAATTCCGGGCGCAGCGCAGGTGCGATCATGTGGTGAGTGTCAGCAGACACCCTGACGCCGGCCAGCTCTTAAAGGGGGAAGGGTCAACTTTGACTGCAGCCACGCCCTGCATGCTGTAGCCCTGCAACTAGGCCTCAGGACTGGTTGTGTGCCATATCAACGCCTGGAGGTCATGGAGAGGGCCCGTGAAAGAGCCCAGCGGTTCTCTGAGCATGTGCTGGGTGTGCTCCTTCATGGGGTGCGCAAAAGAAGACGGGTCGTGTGCCCGGCTAGTGGCAGGAAGGCTCCCAGGAGCCAGTTCAGGGAGGCGTGGACCAAAATTGCCCAGAGGGTCTCCTCCAACTCCGATGTTCCCAGGAGTGCGGACCAGTGCCGCAAGAAATACAATGACCTATGTCGGCTGGTCAAGGTGAGTACCCTTTCCAGTGTCCCCCTCATCCTTGCATGTGCACCTCCCATTAGGGCCAAAGGGACATCCAAGGTCTAATGCCCAGCCCTGCTGCCGCTGCAATGGCACTTGCATGTTAATCAATAGCTCTTTCTGCACTTACCACACTGTGCAAGCTATTCCACCATGGGAGGCCTCACACACAGCTACAGGGCACCACACTGTGCAAGCTATTCCACCATGGGAGGCCTCACACACAGCAACAGGGCACCACACTGTGCAAGCTATTCCACCATGGGAGGCCTCACACACAGCAACAGGGCACCACACTGTGCAAGCTATTCCACCATGGGAGGCCTCACACACAGCAACGGGGCACCACACTGTGCAAGCTATTCCACCATGGGAGGCCTCACACACAGCAACAGGGCACCACACTGTGCAAGCTATTCCACCATGGGAGGCCTCACACACAGCTACAGGGCACCACACTGTGCAAGCTATTCCACCATGGGAGGCCTCACACACAGCAACGGGGCACCACACTGTGCAAGCTATTCCACCATGGGAGGCCTCACACACAGCAACGGGGCACCACACTGTACTTAGACGCCCTCCTTTCTCTTGCAGGCCAAGCTGGCGAGGAACGCCAGGAGCCTGCGTGTCACTGGTGGAGGCCCTCGCGATTACCAGGAGCTAACGGTTCTGGAAGAGAGGGTGGCCCGACTCCTGCGTCACCCGGTGATTGGGCCTGTGGCGCTCGGCGACGCCGACCCTATACTGGAACCCACTGGTAAGGACAGGACCGGGTGCACCTCTCTCCTTGCCCTCGCGCATCAGATCTACATCCTTCCCCACTGGCCGAAAAATGCGCATAATGCACCAGTGCGGCCTCCCTCGCTGTCGGCCTGTCCTCACTCTAAAGCTACACTTGTGCCTTCCTGCTTTCAGCTGGTGAGGAGGAGGTGCTCCCTGAAGCCCACACAGCCAGGCCCTCGGAGGAGGAGGACGTCGAGGAGCAGCAGGAAGGCGCCACCTCGGGGGAACCCTCCTCCGCTCCAGGAGATGGCAATGAAGGGGCGACGTCTGGGGTGCCGGAGAGCCAGGGGGAGGCGGGGGAGGGGAGCCCCGAACCTGGTCCCAGTGGCATGGACGCACGCGGCAAGGCTCCGGCGGCACACCAGCCTTCTGCCCAGAGGGGGGAGGCGGTGGAGGGGAGGGCAGAACCTGGTCCCAGTGGCGTGGCCGCACGCGGCAACGCTCCGGCGGCACGCCAGCCTTCTGGCCAGAGGGTGGAGGCGCCCTCCAGTCCGGACTCGGACGTCGCCCAGGAGGTGCGCCTCCTGGACGAGATGTCGGCGGCGTCGGAGCGCCGGCACGTCGAAATCATGGAGGTGGTGGCACAGATGCCTCACGCCATCGAAAGCCTCGCTCAAAGTGTGGTGGCTTTCGGCCAATCCCAGGCCAGGGGCCTAGAGCTATTCGCAGCAGCGCACGCCAGGGGGGTGGAGCTCCTTGTGGCAGCGCATGAGAGGGGGGTTGAACAACTCGAGGCAGCGCAGCACGCCAGTCGCCAGCTGAGAGGTGCTGTGCAGACAATGGCACTGCAGATGCGGGGACATGCCGGCGCAGTTGGGGCACTGACTTCTGCCACCCTCGCACTGGCGCGGAGGCGTCGCCAGGCCAGCCGCCGCCCTGCTGCCGCCCTGCTGCCGCACACCGGTCTGGTGACCAACAGTTTGGCGCGCTTGCTCCCCGGCCAGGCCGGCCGAGTGCACGTGTGTCTGGCGACCAGCGCGCGCCTGGCATCACCCACCTTGTCCCCATTGCTGCAGGCGAGCCTGCGACTCCCCCAGCCAGGGTGCAAGGAGCTACTGCAGCCAGTGAAGAGGGCCACCCACAGCTGCAGCAGCCACCAGCCGGCCCCTCCCGGGCCCGCCCTCGTGTTGGCCGACCCCCAAGGGCATCTGGCGAGACGCCTTGTCGCCCTGAGGATCCTTCCCCCAGCCTCGCCACAGCCTCACGGCCCAGCTTGAGGCGCAGCAGCAGGACGGGCCGGGGCAAAAGACGGCTGTCGACAGACTCGCCCTCTCGCCACACCGAATAGAGTGTGTTGAGCGAGGGTTTGGGTGATGCGGGGGCTTCTGTTCTGGGGGGCATTATGTGGTTTGGTTTTATGGGGGTCTTTGTGTTGTGGGGGGGGCTTGTTTTTGTTAGGCCAGTGACGAAGGCCATTTGGATGGTGATGTTATGTTAGTCCTCCCCAGGTTTTGGGAGTGACAGAAGTTTGTTACTGTTTTTTGGGGGTCTTCTCTGTTTTGCTCTTCCATGTGGGAAGGGCCCTGAGTTTTTGAAATAAAGATGTTTATTTATTCACCATGTGCAGGTGTCATGTTTCAAGTGGTTGTTGGGTTAACCGGCTGAGGGCTTGCGAAGCGGCTGCGTTCAGTGGGCCAGGCCATTCCCTGACAGGGGGCCTAGAAGTGTCGAGCAATAAGCCCCCGGCGGACGGCCCTTGGACCTTGTCGCTCCCTCCTGGCCTGGTGCTCCTCCTCCTCAGGGTCCTCCTGCTCGTCCTCCTGAGGTGGTGGGGCAATGTCAGGTGGCAGTGCCTGAGTCCTGCGGATAGCCAGGTTGTGGAGCATGCAGCACACCACGACGAACTGGGAGACTCTATCCGGCGAATACTGAAGAGACCCGCCCGAACGATCCAGGCAACGGAACCGTTGCTTGAGGACGCCTATCGTTTCCTCTATTAGGTTCCTTGTGGCTTGATGGCTTTCGTTGTATGCCAGCTCCGCTGGGGTCCTGGGCGCGCGGAGCGGGGTCATGAGCCATCTGCACAAAAGGTAGCCCTTGTCCCCGATAAGCCATCCCCTTGGTGGAGGCTGTGCCTGGAACATGTCAGCCACAGTAGTCTGGCGCAGGATAAAGGCATCGTGGCTGCTTCCTGGGAAGCGGGCATTGACAGCTAGGATGCGCTGCCTGTGGTCACACACCAGCTGCACATTTAGGGAATGGTAGCCCTTCCGGTTGCGGTATTGCTCGGCATTGTGGATAGGTGCCCGCATAGCCACATGCGTGCAGTCAATGGCGCCCTGCACCATGGGGAAGGCCGCGATCCTGGCAAATCCGAATGCACGCTGCTCCTGCTTGTGTTGGGTCATGGGGAAGGAGATGAATTGGTGCCTCCTCGCGAAAAGTGCTTCGGTGACCTGTCGGATGCAGCGATGCGCGGCGAACTGGGAGATGTTCGCGATGTCCCCAGCAGCGGCTTGGAAGGAGCCGCTTGCATAAAAGCTGAGAGCCACCGTGACCTTCACTTCCACCGAGAGAGACGCCCTGGACATGAGCTGTGGCTGCAAATCTGCATGAAGCAGCTGGCAGATCTCTTCAACCACCTCCCTTCTGAAGCGTAGCCTCTTAACACAATGCGCCGCAGTCATGGTGAGATATGAGACCTGCTCCCGGTATTGCCTGACTGGGTAAGGCCTACGTTGGCGACGCCTAATGGCCCCTCTGCGTCTAGGCATGCCTGGCCCTCTCTCAAAGCGTCTGCGAGCCCTTCGCACAAAATGTAGGAACTGAGGGTTGGCCCCCCATGCAGCCCCCATTACAAAGTTCCAAACAGCAAAATCACAAGGATGCAAATGTCAAAGCACTGGCTAGAAGCCAAAAATACCTCTCCTATGGTGTCCGAAATCAGTAATCTCTGTGCCTTGCTCTCTGTGCAGAAATCCAAACCAGTCAAGTCATTGCAGCGAAATGGCTGGCTTTTATGGGTGAGTGGATGTGCCCTTTAATTAGCGCTCCCCGAATCCCACAGGGCCTCTGTTGAGTTCCATTTCACAGTTCTTAGCAGCGCCACGGCCACATCGGCCGGGCGCCACTGAATTTCCGGTTTGGGGCGCACAAACGGCGTTGCAAGACGGAATGACGTCATAAGATGCGCGCGCAGCTGAGCGGGCGCTAACACTTTGCGCCGGCGCTAAAGCCCAGCTGAATTTCGGCGTAGGCGCAGATCCGGCAGTGCCCGGGCGCTAAGTGGATAGCGCCGGAAATCTGGCGCTAACGGCTGGCGCAAACAGCTGAATTTCTAGGCCTCAGTGTGGAAAATACTGATGATTCTGGGAATTCGAATGAACCGGAGTTAGTGCTCCGGGAGGAGCCTCAGCAAGAGTTACGTCGTTCCCAGAGGATTATCAGACCTCCTGACAGACTGAATCTATAGCAGGGGGTGAATGTGATGAAATAACTGTGTTCTGATATTTGTACTTGCACTTGTAATGTCTGGAATGTTCCACCAGGGGGAACCACTAATGCTCCTCCCTGGCCCCGCCCCTCTTCTGGTATGTTCTACCAAGGGCTCGGTCGATGATGGACTCTGTTAACTCTGCCATGATTCTTATTTAATAAAAGGCTTTAGTCTTAAGCTTTAACTTTGGATTCGGGCAGTTATTTGGCACATCACACAGTGACTCTGAGATTACTGGTACAGACAGATCACACAGTGACCCTGAGATTACTGGTACCGACAGCTCACACAGTGACCCTGAGATTACTGGTACAGACAGATCACACAGTGACCGTGAGATTACTGGTACAGACAGATCACACAGTGACCCTGAGATTACTGGTACAGACAGATCACACAGTGACCCTGAGATTACTGGTACAGACAGATCACACAGTGACCCTGAGATTACTGGTACAGACAGATCACACAGTGACCCCGAGATTACTGGTACAGACAGATCACACAGTGACCCTGAGATTACTGGTACAGACAGATCACACAGTGACCCTGAGATTACTGGTCCAGACAGATCGCACAGTGACCCTGAGATTACTGGTACAGACAGCTCACACAGTGACCCTGAGATTACTGGTACAGACAGATCACACAGTGACCCTGAGATTACTGGTCCAGACAGATCGCACAGTGACCCTGAGATTACTGGTACAGACAGCTCACACAGTGACCCTGAGATTACTGGTACAGACAGATCACACAGTGACCCTGAGATTACTGGTACAGACAGATCACACAGTGACCCTGAGATTACTGGTACAGACAGATCACACAGTGACCCTGAGATTACTGGTACAGACAGATCACACAGTGACCCTGAGATTACTAGTAGAGACAGCTCACACAGTGACCCTGAGATTACTGGTACAGACAGATCACACAGTGACCCTGAGATTACTGGTACAGACAGATCACACAGTGACCCTGAGATTACTGGTACAGACAGATCACACAGTGACCCTGAGATTACTGGTACAGACAGATCACACAGTGACCCTGAGATTACTGGTACAGACAGATCACACAGTGACCCTGAGATTACTGGTACAGACAGATCACACAGTGACCCTGAGATTACTGGTACAGACAGATCACACAGTGACCCTGAGATTACTGGTACAGACAGATCACACAGTGACCCTGAGATTACTGGTACAGACAGATCACACAGTGACCGTGAGATTACTGGTACAGACAGATCACACAGTGACCCTGAGATTACTGGTACAGACAGATCACACCGTGACCCTGAGATTACTGGTACACACAGATCACACAGTGACTCTGAGATTACTGGCAGAGACAGATCACACAGTGACCCTGAGATTACTGGTACAGACAGCTCACACAGTGACCCTGAGATTACTGGTACAGACAGATCACACAGTGACCCTGAGATTACTGGTACAGACAGCTCACACAGTGACCCTGAGATTACTGGTACAGACAGATCACACAGTGACCGTGAGATTACTGGTACAGACAGATCACACAGTGACCCTGAGATTACTGGTACAGACAGATTACACAGTGACTCTGAGATTACTGGTACAGACAGATCACACAGTGTGTTGTGTATGTACCTTTAAGAGAGAACTGCTTTTATACTGTAGTACTGGCAGTGACCACACCTGTATATAAAGCCGTAGCAGGCTTCTGTACTTTCAGTTCCAGCATACCCTCTGTTCAGTAAACACCTGTTATTACCGTTCTCCTGCAGTCTGTGTGTTATTGATACGCGGACACTACAGTGGCGACGAGTAGATTCAAACTCACCTGCAGTACTGCATCACCTCACGGGGATCCATCCCTGAAAAGAAGCTTCTTGGAGGTCGAAGCCAGAGCAACGGGGGTCGACCGTGGGCAACCGCCCAGTGATCCATCGGAGTTCAGAGAATCGCAGGGGAAGCTGTGGAGAGCTGGGCTTGGTTCCCCAGTCAAGGTGTTCCAGCAAATCGTGCTGGTAGCAGGTAGTGCGCTGACCCTTCCGGACTGCGGCGGGCTAGAGCTCGATCGAGCGGCTCTGCAAGGGGGCCGTGCAGCGTCGTCGGGAAGGAAAAGAGAGAGAGAGGGTGGAGCGCACAGGGCGCGGTCGGTGCTCAAGAGCCGGGCAGCGTTAAAGAAAATAAAAAAAGGGGAAGGAAAAGAGACGCGCAGTGGACAGCGTCGAAGAAGAATAAAACGAAGAAAATTAATTAACAAAAGAGAGACGCGCAGAAGCTGCGGGGCGCCGCCATTACTATTTAGAACGCTAGGAGCAGCATTGGCAGCAGGGGGAAGAAGGAAAAGCGCGGGAGGCGCCATTTTAATCTATTGGGGAAGAAGGAAAAGCGCGGGAGGCGCCATTTTAAACCACCCAAGATGCCGAAGAGCGGCTGCACCACTGCTTTTGACAACGAAATAGAAGACTGGACCACGTATGTGGAAAGAATTGAAGTGTACTGCAAGGCAAATGAGGTGGCCGATGAAAAGAAGGCATCGGTATTATTAAATTTGATGGGCACGAGAACGTACGGCCTATTGCGGAACTTAATTACCCCAGCTAAACCAATGGAGAAAAGCTTTGAAGAGATTGTCAATATCTTACAGGAACATCTAAACCCTACACCGCTGTTGATAGCAGAAAGATTCAAGTTCCATAAAAGAAACCAGCACAAAGATGAGAGTAATGCTGACTATCTTACGGAACTACGCAAGTTATCGAAACACTGCCAGTTCGGAGCAGGACTGGCAGATACCTTAAGGGATAAGTTTGTCTGCGGGCTCCAGAGTGAAGGAACCCAGAAACGACTACTTTCGGAAAAGGACCTTATGCTAGAAAAGGCTTTCAGCATGGCAGTATCCTACGAAGCAGCAGCACGGGGAGCTGCGGAAATACAACAGAAACCGCAAGAATATAGCACCAACGAAATGGCATATGGAGCAGAAAAGTGCTATCGCTGCGGCAGAACAACCCATGACCAGAAGGATTGCTGGTTTAAGGACAAAGTATGCAGGCAATGTGGAAAAATGGGACACATAGCACGAGTCTGCAGGTCGGGAAAGAAAACCAACACTAAAAGAACTACTAAGGAAAAGTACAAGAAAGTAAAAAAAATGACAGACAGTAGTTCAGAAGATCAGGAGAGTGATAATGACTCCGGGAGCAGGAGACTAAGTTGTCTAAAGTTACACAATGTGATCGCAAAGGAAGATCACCGAACCATTTGGGTCACCCTCATGATAGCAGGGTCCCAAGTAAAGATGGAATTGGACACAGGATCAGCCCTAACAGTCATGAATCGACGAGACTACGAGCGGCTATTCTCACACATACCCTTGAAGGACACGTCCATTGTATTGAAGACATATACGGGGCAAAAAGTCTACCCCAGAGGAAAAATAAGGGTGCCCGTTAAATACAATGGCAAGGAAACACAGAAACTGTATCTATATATACTACAAGGTGGAGGACCACCATTATTGGGACGTGAATGGATCCGAAAAATACAATTGGATTGGCATTCCATTCAGGCGCTAACTGTGGCTGACAAAAAGGATGACGACGTCACACCTGGACGACTGTCAAAAATTCTAACTGACACGAAAGAGGTGTTCCAGCAAGGACTTGGAACTCTAAAAGGCGTAACGGCAACGATAAAAATTGAAGATAACGCAAACCCAAAATTTTTTAAGGCCAGAACGGTACCGTATGCGATCTGCCCAGCCGTCGAAGCAGAGCTGGAGAGTCTGGAGCGTTCGGGTGTGCTGTCCAAGGTGGACTGGAGCGAGTGGGCCACACCCATCATTCCTTTAATTAAGAAATCATTGAGCAGCACGCCTGGGGAGCCGAAGAAGGTTCGCATCTGTGGGGACTTTAAGGTAACTGTGAACCCAGTCCTGCACACAGTACAATATCCACATCCGCGGATAGAAGATATTTTCGCCTCACTATCTGGAGGGAAACGCTTTACGAAGATTGATCTGGCCCAAGCGTATCTACAAATGGAGGTAGAAGAAGCATCTAGAAAATACCTCACGATAAACACTCACAAAGGTCTTTACCAGTACAACCGACTGGTATTCAGGGTAGCATCAGCTCCGGCTATTTGGCAGAGGGCGATGGAACAAGTCCTGCAAGGGATCCCGGGGACCCAGTGTTATTTGGACGACATCCTGGTTACGGGTGAAAATGACAGGGAACACCTTGCCAACCTGAAGCAGGTGCTCACTAGATTACAAGAATATGGGCTACGAGCCAACCGCCCCAAATGCGAGTTTTTCAGGAAACAAATCTCGTATTGTGGCCACGTGATTGATGAAGAGGGGTTACATAAGTCCCCAGACAAGATTGAGGCAGTAGTCAAGGCTCCAGCACCGGAAAATGTGTCGCAACTGAGGTCGTTCCTCGGGTTGGTGAACTACTACCATAAGTTCTTGCCAAATTTATCTACAATTTTGCACCCACTGAACGCCCTGCTGCAAACTGGAGTAGCATGGAAATGGAGTGATGAGTGTAAGCGTACCTTTCAGAAATGTAAATGGCTAATCACTTCAAAAGAAGTATTGGCCCACTACAATCCAACACTACCGATTCGGTTGGCATGTGATGCGTCTCCCTACGGCATTGGAGCGGTGCTGTCACACAAATTCCTTGATGGTTCAGAGAGGCCAATAGCCTTTGCGTCGCGCTCATTAACCTCAGCCGAGCGTAACTACGCCCAGATTGACAGGGAGGCCCTCAGCCTGGTGTGGGGGGTGAAGAAGTTCAATCACTATCTGCACGGGCAGAAATTCACCTTACTGACTGATCACCAGCCTCTTGTCTACATTTTTAACCCAAAGAAGGGCATTCCGGTGATGACGGCGCAACGGCTGCAAAGATGGTCCCTTTTTCTAGGGGCACATCAATACGACATAGAGTATAAGGGTACGAAACAGCATGGAAACGCTGATGGGCTGTCGCGCCTGCCGCTGCCTACGGTAGAGGAAGCACCTGCAGTGGACCCTGTTGAGATATTCCATTCGACCATAGTCGAATGTTTACCTGTTACAAACTCAAGTATAGAGAAGGAAACCCGAAATGACCCGACACTCTCTCGGGTCTATGATTTGATGGTGAAGGGATGGCCAGCACATGGCGACTCACTGTTGCCAGCATTCTCGCCAAGGAGAGAACAGCTGTCAGTGTGCCGGGGGACCTTGATGTATGGATCCCGAGTGGTAATTCCACCCAAGTTGAGAGATAGAGTGCTCAATGAGCTTCATGAGAGTCATCTGGGAGGGGTAAAAATGAAGAGCCTAGCCAGGGCATTTGTGTGGTGGCCGGGAATCGATAAAGAAATCGAGGAAATGACCAAGAGATGCACAGGATGCCAGAAAGTCCAAAACGCTCCAGCACAGGCCCCGCTACACCCATGGGAGTGGCCCTCATCTCCATGGCAATGGGTACACTGTGGCGACATGCCACCATTGGACATAATCCGCTCACGGCGGCACGGACAGTTTATGCAGGCGCACTGCCGGCAGCAGCCGCCCCCAGCCGTGGGCCCTTTCCTCCGGCAGCTTGTTTCCCATAGGGACAGGCTGCCGGGAGCACTTCCTGTCTGGGGAGTATTTAAGTGGTTGCGCCGGCTTTTTAAGCACTTGTTTTGCCATGATGTAAATTAAAGCAGTTGTGTTCCATCAACTCTGGTCTCGACTCCCACGTTTGCCGCGGTATCTCAACACTGGTGACCCCGACGCTCAGGACGAATCCTAAGCTAGCATGGCGGATACAAACGCAGTCACGGTTAAACTACCGGACATTTGGGAGAACCTGGCCGAGGCCTGGTTCGTTCAAGCCGAGTCCAGATTCCGGCTGAGAAGCATTACAGTCGACGCCACGAAGTACGACTACCTCGTCGCCTCTCTCACCTGCGCCACAGTCCCTAAGGTTTGGGCAGCGCTGCAGGATCCACCAGAGGAAGGCAAGTACGAACATCTGAAGGCCGCGCTCCTTAAAAAATTTCAGGCGTCCTCCTACCAGCGCAACTGCCAACTCCTCGACCTTCCAGGCCTTGGTGACGCTTCACCATCAGACCTGCTTTCCCACATGCTGTCCCTCTCGGACGACAAAAAACCCGGCGCCCTCTTTCGCACGCTTTTCATTCGGCAGCTCCCCGCCAGCATCCGCCCGCTCATTGTGGAGTCTAGCTCCATGGACCTGAACGAGATAGCCGAAAAGGCCGACCGGCTGCTCTCCGCGCAGACCGCCCGCGACGTCGCGCCCGACCTCACGGCAACGACCACGCGGTCCCCCCGGCTCACTAGGCCCGACTGCCCTTCCACTCCGGGTCACTGCTACTACCACACCCGTTTTGGCACTAGGGCCCAACGCTGCACGCCACCGTGCACTTTCAAACCCCTCCCCGCACCGGCCCCCAAGATGGCCGCGGGGCAAAAGGGGCCCCTACTGTACGTCATCAACGACAGCACCAACCGCCGATTCCTGTGCGACACAGGAGCCCAGCACAGCATCACCCCCGCCTCCGCCCTCGAAATCCAACGCGGTGCACAGGGTGTTACGCTGGCTGCAGCCAGTGGCTCTGACATCCGCACATACGGCACCCGTATGGTCACGCTCGACCTCGCAGGCCGCCGCTACCGCTGGGAGTTCCTCACAGCCAAGGTCCTCTGCCCACTCAACGGCGCTGACTTCCTACGCGCCCACGGCCTCCTTGTCGACATTCCGAGGCACCGCCTCGTCGACATCAACACTATGGCCCCCATCCCTGGCGCAGCCACCCCGGCCCGTTCGGCCGGCCTCACGACCTACTGCCTCGCCAGAGCCACGGACGACTACTCGGCACTACTAGCCGAGTTTCCCGCCCTCACTAACCCGACCTTTTCGGCCAAAGCCGCCAAACACGGTGTGGAGCACTATATCCCCACCACCGGCCCCCCAGTCGCTGCCCACGCCCGCAGACACGACCCGGCCAAGCTGGAAATCGCGCGGGCCGAGTTCACCACCATGGAGCACTCGGCATCATCCGCCGCTCCAGCAGCCCTTGGGCCTCGCCCCTCCACATCGCCCCCAAGCCCGGCGGAGGCTGGCGCCCCTGCGGGGACTACCGCCGCCTCAACGATGCCACCACCCCCGACCGATACCCGGTGCCGCACATCCAGGACTTTTCAGCCCGATTGGCCGGACGAACCGTCTTCTCCAAGGCCGACCTGGTGCGCGGTTACCACCAAGTCCCCGTACACCCCGTGGACATCCCCAAAACGGCCGTCATCACCCCATTCGGCCTGTTCGAGTTCCTGAGGATGCCCTTTGGCCTCAAGAATGCAGCCCAGGCTTTCCAGTGCCTTATGGACTCGGTCCTGCGGGACCTGAACTTCCTATTCGTCTATCTAGACGACATTCTCGTGGCCAGCTCCTCCAAACAGGAACACCTCGAACACCTTCGCATCCTGTTCGGGCGCCTAGCCCAACACGGGCTTATCCTCAGCCCGGCGAAGTGCCAATTCGGCCTAGCCGAGATCGATTTTCTCGGCCACCACATCACCCCTGCTGGGGCCGTCCCCCTACCCAACAAGGTGCAGGCCGTCCAGCAATTCCCCCGCCCTAAGACCATCAAGGGCCTCCAGGAGTTCTCGGGATGGTGAACTTTTACAACAGGTTCATCCCCAGAGCTGCAGCCCTCATGAAGCCCCTATACGATTCCCTTCGAAGTAAATCCGGCAAGATGGCCGTAGCCTGGACCGCGGACACGTCAGCCGCCTTCGACGCCACCAAAAACGCGCTCGCCGATGCCACCCTGCTCGCGCACCCGAGGGCTGATGCCCGGGTCACGCTCACCACCGACGCCTCCGACCATGCGGTCGGAGCCGTGTTCGAGCAGTGGGTCAATGGCGCGTGGCAGCCACTTGCCTTCTACAGCCGCCAACTGCGCCCCCCGGAGGTCAAATATTCTACTTTCGACCGCGAGCTCCTCGCGCTCCCCCTGTCGGTCCGCCATTTCAGGTTCCTCCTGGAGGGCCGCCCCTTTACCCGCGTACGTGGACCACAAGCCGCTCACATACGCGATGGCCAAGAACACCGACCCCTGGTCCGCTAGGCAGCAATGCCAGCTCGCGACCGTGTCCGAGTTTACCACGGACATCCAGCACGTCTCCGGTAGAGACAACGTTGTCGTCGACTGCCGTTCCCATCCTGCCATCTGCGCGAATCACCTAGCGGTCGACTACGCGCAACTAGCTCACGGACCCAGACCTCCTCTCGGCGGCTACCAGCCTGCCAGGGCTACGCCTAGCCAAGGTTGCGCACGGGCCCGAAGCCACGGCAGTCACTTGCGACGTCTCACTCGGCCAACCCAGGTTGGTCGTCCCTCCAACCTGGCGCCGCCGCATCTTCGACGCGCTCCACAGGCTCTCCCATCCGGGTTCCCGCGCATCCGTTAAACCCCTCTCCCAGCGCTTCGGCTGGCGCGGCCTCAGCAAAGATGTTCGGACTTGGGCCAACTCCTTCCTCGCCTGCCAATGGGCTAAGGTGCAGCTGCACACAAAAGCACCCCTGGGAGACTTCGAGGTACCCAGCCGCCGCTTCGACCACGTACACGTCGACATCGTCGGTCCTCTGCCGCCATCGCAAGGCCAAACTTATCTTCTCACGATGGTCGACCGCTACACACGCTGGCCTGAGGCAGTGCCGCTGACCTCCACCACCACAGCCGACATCGCCAGGGCGTTCGTTAACACCTGGGTCGCGAGGTTCGGCGTACCGGCCGACATAACCTCCGACAGAGGCGCCCAGTTCACCTCCGAACTCTGGACGGCCACAGCACGCAACCTCGGGGTGACGCTCCACTGAACCACGGCGTACCACCCGCAGGCCAATGGGCTGTGTGAACGCTTCCACAGGTCACTCAAGGCCTCACTTCATGCCAGCCTGCAGGACAGTACCTGGACTGACCGCCTACCGTGGGTGCTACTAGGCCTACATACCGCGGTCAAGGAAGACCTCCAGTCCTCAGCAGCGGAGTTAGTCTACGGACAACTGCTGCGCGTACCAGGCGAATTCCTTCCGGAGGCTACCACGCCTTGGTCAGCCGAACAGCAGCGGGTCAACTCTTTCTCTTCCGCTCAACAGTTCGCCCCACTTCTGGTCAACCGACACGGCGAACTCGCACCTTACGTCCCGCCACACTTACAGCAGGCACGCTTCGTCTTCGTGCGACACGACGCACACCGCGGACCCCTGCGACCCCCGTACGACGGACCGTATGAGGTACTACAAACCGGGGACAAGGTCTTCAAGCTGCGACTCGGCGACAGGGTCGAAACGGTCTCCATCGACCGACTCAAACCAGCACACACAGAACCAGGGGAACAGGTCCCCGTGGCTCGACCTCCAACTAGAGGCCGTCCCACCAGCAAGCTAGCACAGCCGGCGGCGAACCGCCCGGCCCCACCAACTAGACCGGCGGCCACTCAGAGCCGCTCTGGCAGAACCATTAGACCACCGTCACGACTCGTCTACTCCTCCTAAGCGGATTCTGGGGTGAGCGACACGCCACCATTGGACATAATCCGCTCACGGCGGCACGGACAGTTTACGCAGGCGCACTGCCAGCAGCAGCCGCCCCCAGCCGTGGGCCCTTTCCTCCGGCAGCTTGTTTCCCATAGGGACAGGCTGCCGGCAGCACTTCCTGTCTGGGGAGTATTTAAGTGGTTGCGCGGGCTTTTTAAGCACTTGTTTTGCCATGATGTAAATTAAAGCAGTTGTGTTCCATCAACTCTGGTCTCGACTCCCACGTTTGCCACGGTATCTCAACAACACATTGATTTTGCTGGTCCATTTATGGACTCAATGTTTTTAATCGCCATGGATGCACATTCGAAATGGCCAGAGGTCATCAAAATGTCCTCCACCACCACGGAGAAAACTATTGCAGTCCTACGGACCATCTTCGCCAGGAATGGCTTGCCAGAACAGATTTGCTCCGACAATGGACCACAGTTTGTGTCCGAGGATTTCCGGAGGTTTTTGAGGAATAATGGGGTAAAGCATTACACATCTGCCCCATATCATCCAGCCACAAATGGATTGGCTGAGAGGTTTGTTCAGACCTTTAAAAAAGCAATAAAGGCGATGTATAACGACAACATACCACTACAACACAAGGTGGATAATTTCTTGTTTGCTTACCAGAATGCGACACATGCAGTCACCAACCAAGCTCCAGCCATAATGTTCTTTAACCGAAGGTTAAGATGTCGCCTGGATTTGCTCAAACCAAACATAAGACGAGATGTTGAGGATAAGCAATTCCAGCACATCAATGAGAAGCCAACCAGGAGCTTCAAGATAGGGAAACCAGTCTTGGCCCGCGACTACCGAACAGAAAAATGGCAGCCAGGAACGATATGCACACAGCAGGGACCACTAATGTACACAGTGGACGTTGGAGAGAGCATCATGAGACGCCATGCTGACCAGATTCTAGAGTCACAGGAACAAGTCAAACCCATACCACGAGCATGCGCACCTGGTGATGAACCCAAAGTACAGATTGCGTCTACCTCAGAATCAGTGGTATTGGAAGCTGATGAACCAACCAATGACAATAAGCCAGAATCGACTCCGCCGCAAGAACAGGATACTCGAGAAAGGCGCTATCCAGACAGGATCAGGAAGCCTCCGCAAAGACTGAATTTATAAATGATTACTTCAGCTGATGTATATAGTACAGAGAAAATTGTAATTGTGATTAGTTATTATTTAATTGTTAAATGAATGTTATGTACTGTTTATCTAAAAGGGGAGGAATTGTTGTGTATGTACCTTTAAGAGAGAACTGCTTTTATACTGTAGTACCGGCAGTGACCACACCTGTATATCAAGCCGTAGCAGGCTTCTGTACTTTCAGTTCCAGCATACCCTCTGTTCAGTAAACACCTCTTATTACCATTCTCCAGCAGTCCGTGTGTTATTGATACGGGGACACGACACAGTGACCCTGAGATTACTGGTACAGACAGATCACACAGTGACTCTGAGATTACTGGTACAGACAGATCACACAGTGACCCTGAGATTACTGGTACAGACAGATCACACAGTGACCCTGAGATTACTGGTACAGACAGATCACACAGTGACCCTGAGATTACTGGTACAGACAGATCACACAGAGACCCTGAGATTACTGGCACAGACAGATCACACAGTGACCCTAAGATTACTGGTACAGACAGATCACACAGTGACCCTGAGATTACTGGTACCGACAGATCACAAAGTGACCCTGAGATGACTGGTACAGACAGATCACACAGTGACCCTGAGATTACTGGTACAGACAGATCACACAGTGACCCTGAGATTACTGGTACAGACAGATCATACAGTGACCCTGAGATTACTGGTACAGACAGATCACACAGAGACCCTGAGATTACTGGCACAGACAGATCACACAGTGACCCTGAGATTACTGGTACAGACAGATCACACAGTGACCGTGAGATTACTGGTACAGACAGCTCACACAGAGACCCTGAGTTTACTGGTACAGACAGATCACACAGTGACCATGAAATTACTGGTACAGACAGATCACACAGTGACCCTGAGATTACTGGTACAGACAGATCACACAGTGACCCTGAGATTACTGGTACAGACAGATCACACAGTGACCGTGAGATTACTGTTACAGACAGATCATACAGTGATCCTGAGATTACTGGTACAGACAGATCACACAGTAACCCTGAGATCACTGGTACAGACAGATCACACAGTGACCCTGAGATTACTGGTACAGCCAGATCACACAGTGACCCTGAGATCACTGGTACAGACAGATCACACAGTGACGCTGAGATTACTGGTACAGACAGCTCACACAGTGACCCTGAGATTACTGGTACAGACAGATCACACAGTGACCCTGAGATTATTGGTACAGACAGATCACACAGTGATCCTGAGATTACTGGTACAGACAGATCACACAGTGACCCTGAGATTACTGGTACAGACAAATCACACGGTGACCGTGAGATTACTGGTACAGACAGATCACACAGTGGCCCTGAGATTACTGGCACAGACAGATCACACAGTGACCCTGAGATTACTGGAACAGACAGATCACACAGTGACCCTGAGATTACTGGTACAGAGAGATCACACAGTGACCCTGAGATTACTGGTACAGACAGATCACACAGTGACCCTGAGATTACTGGTACAGACAGATCACAAAGTGACCCTGAGATTACTGGTACAGACAGATCACACAGTGACCCTGAGATTACTGGTACAGACAGATCAAAAAGTGACCCTGAGATTACTGGTACAGACAGATCACACAGTGACCCTGAGATTACTGGTACAGACAGATCACACAGTGACCCTGAGATTACTGGTACAGACAGATCACACAGTGACCCTGAGGTTACTGGTTCACACAGATCATACAGTGACCCTGAGATTACTGGTGCAGACAGATCACACAGTGACCCTGAGATTACTGGCACAGACAGATCACACAGTGACCCTGAGATTACTGGTACAGACAGATCACACAGTGACCCTGAGATTACTGGTGCAGACGGATCACACAGTGACCCTGAGATTACTGGTACAGACAGATCACACAGTGACCCTGAGATTACTGGTACAGACAGATCACACAGTGACCCTGAGCTTAATGGTACAGACAGATCACACAGTGACTCTGAGATCACTGGTACAGACAGATCACACAGTGACCCTAAGATTACTGGTACAGACAGATCACACAGTGTCTGTGAGATTACTGGTACAGACAGATCACACGGTGACACTGAGATTACTGGTACAGACAGATCACACAGTGACCCTGAGATTACTGGTACAGACAAATCATACAGTGACTGAGATTACTGGTACAGACAGATCACACAGTGACACTGAGATTACTGGTACAGACAGATCACACAGAGACCCTGAGATTACTGGTACCGACAGATCACACAGTGACCCTGAGATTACTGGTTCAGACAGATCATACAGTGACCCTGAGATTACTGGTACAGACAGATCACACAGAGACCCTGAGATTACTGGCACAGACAGATCACACAGTGACCCTGAGATTACTGGTACAGACAGATCACACGGTGACCCTGAGATTACTGGTACAGATAGCTCACACAGTGACCCTGAGTTTACTGGTACAGACAGATCACACAGTGACCATGAAATTACTGGTACAGACAGATCACACAGTAACCCTGAGATTACTGGTACAGACAGATCACACAGTGACCCTGAGATTACTGGTACAGACAGATCACACAGTGACCGTGAGATTACTGGAACAGAGAGATCACACAGTGACCCTGAGATTACTGGTACAGACAGATCACACAGTAACCCTGAGATCACTGGTACAGACAGATCACACAGTGACCCTGAGATTACTGGTACAGCCAGATCACACAGTGACCCTGAGATCACTGGTACAGACAGATCACACAGTGACGCTGAGATTACTGGTACAGACAGATCACACAGTGACCCTGAGATTACTGGTACAGACAGATCACACAGTGACCCTGAGATTATTGGTACAGACAGATCACACAGTGATTCTGAGATTACTGCTACAGACAGATCACACAGTGATCCTGAGATTACTGGTACAGACAGATCACACAGTGACGGTGAGATTACTGGTACAGACAGCTCACACAGTGACCCTGAGATTACTGGTACAGACAGATCACACAGTGACCCTGAAATTACTGGTACAGACAGATCACACAGTGACCCTGAGGTTACTGGTTCACACAGATCATACAGTGACCCTGAGATTACTGGTACAGACAGATCACACAGTGACCCTGAGATTACTGGTACAGCCAGATCACACAGTGACCCTGAGATTACTGGTACAGACAGATCACACAGTGACCCTGAGCTTAATGGTACAGACAGATCACACAGTGACCCTGAGATTATTGGTACAGACAGATCACACAGTGATCCTGAGATTACTGGTACAGACAGATCACACAGTGACCCTGAGATTACTGGTACAGACAGATCACATGTGACCGTGAGATTACTGGTACAGACAGATCACACAGTGACCCTGAGATTACTGGCACAGACAGATCACACAGTGACCCTGAGATTACTGGTACAGACAGCGCACACAGTGACCCTGAGATTACTGGTACAGACAGCTCACACAGTGACCCTGAGATTACTGGTACCGACAGATCACACAGTGACACTGAGATTACTGGTACAGACAGCTCACACAGTGACCCTGAGATTACTGGTACAGACAGATCACACAGTGACCCTGAGATTACTGGTACAGACAGCTCACAGAGTGACCCTGAGATTACTGGTTCAGACAGATCACACAGTGACTCTGAGATTAATGGTACAGACAGATCACACAGTGACCCTGAGATTACTGGTACAGCCAGATCACACAGTGACCCTGAGATTACTGGTACAGACAGATCACACAGTGACCCTGAGCTTAATGGTACAGACAGATCACACAGTGACCCTGAGATTATTGGTACAGACAGATCACACAGTGATCCTGAGATTACTGGTACAGACAGATCACACAGTGACCCTGAGATTACTGGTACAGACAGATCACATGTGACCGTGAGATTACTGGTACAGACAGATCACACAGTGACCCTGAGATTACTGGCACAGACAGATCACACAGTGACCCTGAGATTACTGGTACAGACAGCGCACACAGTGACCCTGAGATTACTGGTACAGACAGCTCACACAGTGACCCTGAGATTACTGGTACCGACAGATCACACAGTGACACTGAGATTACTGGTACAGACAGCTCACACAGTGACCCTGAGATTACTGGTACAGACAGATCACACAGTGACCCTGAGATTACTGGTACAGACAGCTCACAGAGTGACCCTGAGATTACTGGTTCAGACAGATCACACAGTGACTCTGAGATTAATGGTACAGACAGATCACACAGTGACCCTGAGATTACTGGTACAGACAGCTCACAGAGTGACCCTGAGATTACTGGTACAGACAGATCACACAGTGACCCTGAGATTACTGGTACAGACAGATCACACATTGACCCTGAGATTACTGGTAGAGACAGCTCACACGGTGACCCTGAGATTACTGGTACAGACAGATCACACAGTGACCCTGAGATTACTGGTACCGACAGATCATACAGTGACCCTGAGATTACTGGTACAGACAGATCACACAGTGAGCGTCAGATTACTGGTACAGACAGCTCACACAGTGACCCTGAGATTACTGGTACAGACAGATCACACAGTGACCCTGACATTACTGGTACCGACAGATCATACAGTGACCCTGAGATTACTGGTACAGACAGATCACACAGTGACCCTGAGATTACTGGTACAGACAGATCACACAGTGACCCTGAGATTACTGGTACAGACAGATCACACAGTGACCCTGAGATTACTGTTACAGACAGATCACACAGTGACCCTGAGATTACTGGTACAGACAGATCACACAGTGACCCTGAGATTACTGGTACAGACAGCTCACACAGTGACCCTGCGATTACTGGTACAGACAGATCACACAGTGAGCGTCAGATTACTGGTACAGACAGATCACACAGTGATCCTGAGATTACTGGTACAGACAGATCACACAGTGACCCTGAGATCACTGGTACAGACAGATCACACAGTGACTCTGAGATTACTGGTACAGACAGATCACACAGTGACCCTGAGATTACTGGTACAGACAGATCACACAGTGACCCTGAGATTACTGGTACAGACAGATCACACAGTGACTCTGAGATTACTGGTACAGACAGATCACAGAGTGACCCTGAGATCACTGGTACAGACAGATAACACAGTGACCCTGAGATTACTGGTACAGACAGATCACACAGTGACCCTGAGATTAATGGTACAGACAGATCACACAGTGACCCTGAGATTTCTGGTACAGACAGACCACACAGTGACCCTGAGATTACTGGTACAGACAGATCACACAGTGACCCTGAGATTACTGGTGCAGACAGATCATACAGTGACCCTGAGATTACTGGTACAGACAGATCACACAGTGACCCTGAGATTACTGGTACAGACAGATCGCACAGTGACCCTGAGATTACTGGTACAGACAGATCACACAGTGACCGTGCGATTACTGGGACAGACAGATCGCACAGTGACCCTGAGATTACTGGTACAGACAGATCACACAGTGACCGTGAGATTACTGGTACAGACAGATCACACAGTGACCCTGAGATTACTGGTACAGACAGATCACACAGTGACCCTGAGATTACTGGTACAGACAGATCACACAGTGACCCTGAGATTACTGGTACAGACAGCTCACACAGTGACCCTGAGATTACTGGTACAGACAGCTCACACAGTGACCCTGAGATTACTGGTACAGACAGATCACACAGTGACCCTGAGATTACTGGTACAGACAGATCACACAGTGACCCTGAGATTACTGGTACAGACAGCGCACACAGTGACCCTGAGATTACTGGTACAGACAGCTCACACAGTGACCCTGAGATTACTGGTACAGACAGATCACACAGTGACCCTGAGATTACTGGTACAGGCAGCTCACAGAGTGACCCTGAGATTACTGGTACAGACAGATCACACAGTGACCCTGAGATTACTGGTACAGACAGATCACACAGTGACCCTGAGATTACTGGTACGGACAGCTCACAGAGTGACCCTGACATTACTGGTACAGACAGATCACACAGTGACCCTGAGATTACTGCTACAGACAGATCACACATTGACCCTGAGATTACTGGTACAGACAGCTCACACAGTGACCCTGAGATTACTGGTACAGACAGATCACACAGTGAGCGTCAGATTACTGGTACAGACAGCTCACACAGTGACCCTGAGATTACTGGTACAGACAGATCACACAGTGACCCTGAGATTACTGGTACAGACAGCTCACAGAGTGACCCTGAGATTACTGGTTCAGACAGATCACACAGTGACTCTGAGATTAATGGTACAGACAGATCACACAGTGACCCTGAGATTACTGGTACAGACAGCTCACAGAGTGACCCTGAGATTACTGGTACAGACAGATCACACAGTGACCCTGAGATTACTGGTACAGACAGATCACACATTGACCCTGAGATTACTGGTACAGACAGCTCACACGGTGACCCTGAGATTACTGGTACAGACAGATCACACAGTGACCCTGAGATTACTGGTACCGACAGATCATACAGTGACCCTGAGATTACTGGTACAGACAGATCACACAGTGAGCGTCAGATTACTGGTACAGACAGCTCACACAGTGACCCTGAGATTACTGGTACAGACAGATCACACAGTGACCCTGACATTACTGGTACCGACAGATCATACAGTGACCCTGAGATTACTGGTACAGACAGATCACACAGTGACCCTGAGATTACTGGTACAGACAGATCACACAGTGACCCTGAGATTACTGGTACAGACAGATCACACAGTGACCCTGAGATTACTGTTACAGACAGATCACACAGTGACCCTGAGATTACTGGTACAGACAGATCACACAGTGACCCTGAGATTACTGGTACAGACAGCTCACACAGTGACCCTGCGATTACTGGTACAGACAGATCACACAGTGAGCGTCAGATTACTGGTACAGACAGATCACACAGTGATCCTGAGATTACTGGTACAGACAGATCACACAGTGACCCTGAGATTACTGGTACAGACAGATCACACATTGACCCTGAGATTACTGGTACAGACAGCTCACACGGTGACCCTGAGATTACTGGTACAGACAGATCACACAGTGACCCTGAGATTACTGGTACCGACAGATCATACAGTGACCCTGAGATTACTGGTACAGACAGATCACACAGTGAGCGTCAGATTACTGGTACAGACAGCTCACACAGTGACCCTGAGATTACTGGTACAGACAGATCACACAGTGACCCTGACATTACTGGTACCGACAGATCATACAGTGACCCTGAGATTACTGGTACAGACAGATCACACAGTGACCCTGAGATTACTGGTACAGACAGATCACACAGTGACCCTGAGATTACTGGTACAGACAGATCACACAGTGACACTGAGATTACTGTTACAGACAGATCACACAGTGACCCTGAGATTACTGGTACAGACAGATCACACAGTGACCCTGAGATTACTGGTACAGACAGCTCACACAGTGACCCTGCGATTACTGGTACAGACAGATCACACAGTGAGCGTCAGATTACTGGTACAGACAGATCACACAGTGATCCTGAGATTACTGGTACAGACAGATCACACAGTGACCCTGAGATCACTGGTACAGACAGATCACACAGTGACTCTGAGATTACTGGTACAGACAGATCACACAGTGACCCTGAGATTACTGGTACAGACAGATCACACAGTGACCCTGAGATTACTGGTACAGACAGATCACACAGTGACTCTGAGATTACTGGTACAGACAGATCACAGAGTGACCCTGAGATCACTGGTACAGACAGATAACACAGTGACCCTGAGATTACTGGTACAGACAGATCACACAGTGACCCTGAGATTAATGGTACAGACAGATCACACAGTGACCCTGAGATTTCTGGTACAGACAGACCACACAGTGACCCTGAGATTACTGGTACAGACAGATCACACAGTGACCCTGAGATTACTGGTACAGACAGATCATACAGTGACCCTGAGATTACTGGTACAGACAGATCACACAGTGACCCTGAGATTACTGGTACAGACAGATCGCACAGTGACCCTGAGATTACTGGTACAGACAGATCACACAGTGACCGTGCGATTACTGGGACAGACAGATCGCACAGTGACCCTGAGATTACTGGTACAGACAGATCACACAGTGACCGTGAGATTACTGGTACAGACAGATCACACAGTGACCCTGAGATTACTGGTACAGACAGATCACACAGTGACCCTGAGATTACTGGTACAGACAGATCACACAGTGACCCTGAGATTACTGGTACAGACAGCTCACACAGTGACCCTGAGATTACTGGTACAGACAGCTCACACAGTGACCCTGAGATTACTGGTACAGACAGATCACACAGTGACCCTGAGATTACTGGTACAGACAGATCACACAGTGACCCTGAGATTACTGGTACAGACAGCGCACACAGTGACCCTGAGATTACTGGTACAGACAGCTCACACAGTGACCCTGAGATTACTGGTACAGACAGATCACACAGTGACCCTGAGATTACTGGTACAGGCAGCTCACAGAGTGACCCTGAGATTACTGGTACAGACAGATCACACAGTGACCCTGAGATTACTGGTACAGACAGATCACACAGTGACCCTGAGATTACTGGTACGGACAGCTCACAGAGTGACCCTGACATTACTGGTACAGACAGATCACACAGTGACCCTGAGATTACTGCTACAGACAGATCACACATTGACCCTGAGATTACTGGTACAGACAGCTCACACAGTGACCCTGAGATTACTGGTACAGACAGATCACACAGTGAGCGTCAGATTACTGGTACAGACAGCTCACACAGTGACCCTGAGATTACCGATACAGACAGATCACACAGTGACCCTGAGATTACTGGTACCGACAGAGCACACAGTGACACTGAGATTAGTGGTACCGACAGCTCACAAAGTGACCCTGAGATTACTGGTACAGACAGATCACACAGAGACCCTGAGATTACTGTTACAGACAGATCACACAGTGACCCTGAGATTACTGGTACAGACAGATCACACAGTGAGCGTCAGATTACTGGTACAGACAGCTCACACAGTGACCCTGCGATTACTGGTACAGACAGATCACAGAGTGAGCGTCAGATTACTGGTACAGACAGATCACACAGTGACTCTGAGATTACTGGTACAGACAGATCACAGAGTGACTCTGAGATCACTGGTACAGCCAGATCACACAGTGACCCTGAGATTACTGGTACAGACAGATCACACAGTGACCCTGAGTTCACTGGTACAGACAGATCACACAGTGACTCTGTGATTACTGGTACAGACAGATCACACAGTGAGCGTCAGATTACTGGTACAGACAGCTCACACAGTGACCCTGAGTTCACTGGTACAGACAGATCACACAGTGACCCTGAGTTCACTGGTACAGACAGATCACACAGTGACTCTGAGATTACTGGCACAGACAGATCACACAGTGACCCTGAGATTACTGGTACAGACAGATCACACAGTGACCCTGAGATTACTGGTACAGACAGATCACACAGTGACTCTGAGATTACTGGTACAGACAGATCACAGAGTGACCCTGACATCACTGGTACAGACAGATCACACAGTGACCCTGAGATTACTGGTACAGACAGATCACACAGTGACCCTGAGATTAATGGTACAGACAGATCACACAGTGACCCTGAGATTACTGGTACCGACAGATTACACAGTGACCCTGAGATTACTGGTACAGACAGATCATACAGTGACCCTGAGATTACTGGTACAGACAGATCACACAGTGACCCTGAGATTACTGGTACAGACAGATCGCACAGTGACCCTGAGATTACTGGTACAGACAGATCACACAGTGACCGTGCGATTACTGGTACAGACAGATCGCACAGTGACCCTGTGATTACTGGTACAGACAGATCACACAGTGACCGTGAGATTACTGGTACAGACAGATCACACAGTGACCCTGAGATTACTGGTACAGACAGATCACACAGTGACCCTGAGATTACTGGTACAGACAGATCACACAGTGACCCTGAGATTACTGGTACAGACAGATCACACAGTGACCCTGAGATTACTGGTACAGACAGCTCACACAGTGACCCTGAGATGACTGGTACAGACAGATCGCACAGTGACACTGAGATTACTGGTACAGACAGATCACACAGTGACCCTGAGATTACTGGTACAGACAGCGCACACAGTGACCCTGAGATTACTGGTACAGACAGCTCACACAGTGACCCTGAGATTACTGGTACAGGCAGCTCACAGAGTGACCCTGAGATTACTGGTACAGACAGATCACACAGTGACCCTGAGATTACTGGTACAGACAGATCACACAGTGACCCTGAGATCACTGGTACAGACAGATCGCACAGTAACTCTGAGATTACTGGTACAGACAGATCACAGAGTGACTCTGAGATCACTGGTACAGACAGATCACACAGTGACCCTGAGATTACTGGTACAGACAGATCACACAGTGACCCTGAGTTCACTGGTACAGACAGATCACACAGTGACTCTGAGATTACTGGCACAGACAGATCACACAGTGACCCTGAGATTACTGGTACAGACAGATCACACAGTGACCCTGAGATTACTGGTACAGACAGATCACACAGTGACTCTGAGATTACTGGTACAGACAGATCACAGAGTGACCCTGACATCACTGGTACAGACAGATCACACAGTGACCCTGAGATTACTGGTACAGACAGATCACACAGTGACCCTGAGATTAATGGTACAGACAGATCACACAGTGACCCTGAGATTACTGGTACAGACAGATTACACAGTGACCCTGAGATTACTGGTACAGACAGATCATACAGTGACCCTGAGATTACTGGTACAGACAGATCACACAGTGACCCTGAGATTACTGGTACAGACAGATCGCACAGTGACCCTGAGATTACTGGTACAGACAGATCACACAGTGACCGTGCGATTACTGGTACAGACAGATCGCACAGTGACCCTGTGATTACTGGTACAGACAGATCACACAGTGACCGTGAGATTACTGGTACAGACAGATCACACAGTGACCCTGAGATTACTGGTACAGACAGATCACACAGTGACCCTGAGATTACTGGTACAGACAGATCACACAGTGACCCTGAGATTACTGGTACAGACAGCTCACACAGTGACCCTGAGATTACTGGTACAGACAGCTCACACAGTGACCCTGAGATTTCTGGTACAGACAGATCACACAGTGACCCTGAGATTACTGGTACAGACAGATCACACAGTGACCCTGAGATTACTGGTACAGACAGCGCACACAGTGACCCTGAGATTACTGGTACAGACAGCTCACACAGTGACCCTGAGATTACTGGTACAGACAGATCACACAGTGACCCTTAGATTACTGGTACAGACAGATCACACACTGACCCTGAGATTACTGGTATGGACAGCTCACAGAGTGACCCTGACATTACTGGTACAGACAGATCACACAGTGACCCTGAGATTACTGCTACAGACAGATCACACATTGACCCTGAGATTACTGGTACAGACAGCTCACACAGTGACCCTGAGATTACTGGTACAGACAGATCTCACAGTGAGCGTCAGATTACTGGTACAGACAGCTCACACAGTGACCCTGAGATTACTGGTACAGACAGATCACACAGTGACCCTGAGATTACTGGTACCGACAGAGCACACAGTGACACTGAGATTAGTGGTACCGACAGCTCACAAAGTGACCCTGAGATTACTGGTACAGACAGATCACACAGTGACCCTGAGATTACTGTTACAGACAGATCACACAGTGACCCTGAGATTACTGGTACAGACAGATCACACAGTGAGCGTCAGATTACTGGTACAGACAGCTCACACAGTGACCCTGCGATTACTGGTACAGACAGATCACAGAGTGAGCGTCAGATTACTGGTACAGACAGATCACACAGTGATCCTGAGATTACTGGTACAGACAGATCACACAGTGACCCTGAGATCACTGGTACAGACAGATCACACAGTGACACTGAGATTACTGGTATAGACAGATCACACAGTGACCCTGAGATTACTGGTACAGACAGATCACACAGTGACCCTGAGATTACTGGTACAGACAGATCACACAGTGACTCTGAGATTACTGGTACAGACAGATCACACAGTGACCCCGAGATTACTGGTACAGACAGATCACACAGTGACCCTGAGATTACTGGTACAGACAGATCACACAGTGACCCTGAGATTACTGGTACAGGCAGATCACACAGTGACCCCGAGATTACTGGTACAGACAGATTACACAGTGACCCTGAGATTACTGCTACAGACAGATCACAGAGTGACCCTGAGATTACTGGTACAGGCAGATCACACAGTGACCCTGAGATTACTGGTACAGGCAGATCACACAGTGACCCTGAGATTACTGGTGCAGACAGATCATACAGTGACCCTGAGATTACTGGTACAGACAGATCACACAGTGAATCTGAGATTACTGGTACAGACAGATCACACAGTGACCCTGAGATTACTGGTACAGACAGATCACAGAGTGACCGTGCGATTACTGGTACAGACAGATCACAGAGTGACCCTGCGATTACTGGAACAGACAGATCACACAGTGACCATGAGATTACTGGTACAGACAGATCACACAGTGACCCTGAGATTACTGGTACAGACAGATCACACAGTGACCCTGAGATTACTGGTACAGACAGACCACACAGTGACCCTGAGATTACTGGTACAGACAGATCACACAGTGACCCTGAGATGACTGCAACAGACAGTTCACACAGTGACCCTGAGATTAATGATACAGACAGATCACACAGTGACTCTGAGATCACTGGTACAGACAGATCACACAGTGAGCGTCAGATTACTGGTCCAGACAGATCACACAGTGACCCTGAGATTACTGGTACAGACAGATCACACAGTGACCCTGAGATTACTGGTACAGACAGATCACACATTGACCCTGAGATTACTGGTACCGACAGATCACAAAGTGACCCTGAGATTACTGGTACAGACAGATCACACAGTGACCCTGAGATTACTGGTACAGACAGATCACACAGTGACCCTGAGATTACTGGTACAGACAGATCACACAGTGACCCTGAGATTACTGGTCCAGACAGATCACACAGTGACCCTGAGATTACTGGTACAGACAGATCACACAGTGACTCTGAGATCACTGGTACAGACAGATCACACAGTGAGCGTCAGATTACTGGTCCAGACAGATCACACAGTGACCCTCAGGTTACTGGTACAGACAGATCACACAGTGACCCTGAGATTACTGGTACAGACAGATCACACAGTGACGCTGAGATTACTGGTACAGACAGATCACACAGTGACCCTGAGATTACTGGTACAGACAGATCACACAGTGACCCTGAGATTACTGGTACAGACAGATCACACAGTGACCCTGAGAATACTGGTACAAGCAGATCACACAGTGACTCTGAGATTAGTGGTACAGGCAGATCACACAGTGTCTGTGAGATTACTGGTACAGGCAGATCACACAGTGTCTGTGAGATTACTGGTACAGACAGATCACACGGTGACCCTGAGATTACTGGTACAGACAGCTCACACAGTGACCCTGAGATTACTGGTACAGACAGATCAAACAGTGACCCTGAGATTACTGGTACAGACAGATCACACAGTGACCCTGAGATTACTGGTACAGACAGATCACACAGTGACCCTGAGATTACTGGTACAGCCAGATCACACAGTGACCCTGAGATTACTGGTACAGACAGCGCACACATTGACCCTGAGATTACTGGTACAGGCAGATCACACAGTGACCCTGAGATTACTGGTACCAACAGATCACACAGTGACCCTGAGATTACTGGTACAGACAGATCACACAGTGACCCTGAGATTACTGGTACAGACAGCGCACACATTGACCCTGAGATTACTGGTACAGACAGATCACACAGTGACTCTAAGATTACTGGTACCAACAGATCACACAGTGACCCTGAGATTACTGGTACAGACAGATCACACAGTGACCCTGAGATTACTGGTACAGACAGCTCACACAGTGACCCTTAGATTACTGGTACAGACAGATCACACAGTGACCCTGAGATTACTGGTACAGACAGATCACACAGTGACCCTGAGATTACTGGTACCGACAGCTGACACAGTGACCCTGAGATTACTGGTACAGACAGATCACACAGTGACCCTGAGATTACTGGTACAGACAGATCACACAGTGACCCTGAGATCACTGGTACAGACAGATCACACAGTGACTCTGTGATTACTGGTACAGACAGATCACACAGTGAGCGTCTGATTACTGCTGCAGACAGATCACACAGTGACCCTGAGATTACTGGTACAGACAGATCACAAAGTGACCCTGAGATTACTGGTACAGACAGATCACACAGTGACCCTGAGATTACTGGCACAGACAGATCACACAGTGACCCTGAGATTACTGGTACAGACAGATCACACAGTGACTCTGAGATTACTGGTACAGACAGATCACAGAGTGACTCTGAGATCACTGGTACAGCCAGATCACACAGTGACCCTGAGTTCACTGGTCCAGACAGATCACACAGTGACTCTGTGATTACTGGTACAGACAGATCACACAGTGAGCGTCAGATTACTGGTACAGACAGCTCACACAGTGACTCTGAGATTACTGGTACAGACAGATCACAGAGTGACTCTGAGATCACTGGTACAGACAGATCACACAGTGACCCTGAGTTCACTGGTACAGACAGATCACACAGTGACTCTGAGATTACTGGTACAGACAGATCACACAGTGACCCTGAGATTACTGGTACAGACAGATCACACAGTGACCCTGAGATTACTGGTACAGACAGATCACACAGTGACTCTGAGATTACTGGTACAGACAGATCACAGAGTGACCCTGACATCACTGGTACAGACAGATCACACAGTGACCCTGAGATTACTGGTACAGACAGATCACACAGTGACCCTGAGATTACTGGTACAGACAGATTACACAGTGACCCTGAGATTACTGGTACAGACAGATCATACAGTGACCCTGAGATTACTGGTACAGACAGATCACAGAGTGACCCTGACATCACTGGTACAGACAGATCACACAGTGACCCTGAGATTACTGGTACAGACAGATCATACAGTGACCCTGAGATTACTGGTACAGACAGATCACACAGTGACCCTGAGATTACTGGTACAGACAGATCGCACAGTGACCCTGAGATTACTGGTACAGACAGATCACACAGTGACCGTGCGATTACTGGTACAGACAGATCGCACAGTGACCCTGTGATTACTGGTACAGACAGATCACACAGTGACCGTGAGATTACTGGTACAGACAGATCACACAGTGACCCTGAGATTACTGGTACAGACAGATCACACAGTGACCCTGAGATTACTGGTACAGACAGATCACACAGTGACCCTGAGATTACTGGTACAGACAGATCACACAGTGACCCTGAGATTACTGGTACAGACAGCTCACACAGTGACCCTGAGATGACTGGTACAGACAGATCGCACAGTGACACTGAGATTACTGGTACAGACAGATCACACAGTGACCCTGAGATTACTGGTACAGACAGCGCACACAGTGACCCTGAGATTACTGGTACAGACAGCTCACACAGTGACCCTGAGATTACTGGTACAGGCAGCTCACAGAGTGACCCTGAGATTACTGGTACAGACAGATCACACAGTGACCCTGAGATTACTGGTACAGACAGATCACACAGTGACCCTGAGATCACTGGTACAGACAGATCGCACAGTAACTCTGAGATTACTGGTACAGACAGATCACAGAGTGACTCTGAGATCACTGGTACAGACAGATCACACAGTGACCCTGAGATTACTGGTACAGACAGATCACACAGTGACCCTGAGTTCACTGGTACAGACAGATCACACAGTGACTCTGAGATTACTGGCACAGACAGATCACACAGTGACCCTGAGATTACTGGTACAGACAGATCACACAGTGACCCTGAGATTACTGGTACAGACAGATCACACAGTGACTCTGAGATTACTGGTACAGACAGATCACAGAGTGACCCTGACATCACTGGTACAGACAGATCACACAGTGACCCTGAGATTACTGGTACAGACAGATCACACAGTGACCCTGAGATTAATGGTACAGACAGATCACACAGTGACCCTGAGATTACTGGTACAGACAGATTACACAGTGACCCTGAGATTACTGGTACAGACAGATCATACAGTGACCCTGAGATTACTGGTACAGACAGATCACACAGTGACCCTGAGATTACTGGTACAGACAGATCGCACAGTGACCCTGAGATTACTGGTACAGACAGATCACACAGTGACCGTGCGATTACTGGTACAGACAGATCGCACAGTGACCCTGTGATTACTGGTACAGACAGATCACACAGTGACCGTGAGATTACTGGTACAGACAGATCACACAGTGACCCTGAGATTACTGGTACAGACAGATCACACAGTGACCCTGAGATTACTGGTACAGACAGATCACACAGTGACCCTGAGATTACTGGTACAGACAGCTCACACAGTGACCCTGAGATTACTGGTACAGACAGCTCACACAGTGACCCTGAGATTTCTGGTACAGACAGATCACACAGTGACCCTGAGATTACTGGTACAGACAGATCACACAGTGACCCTGAGATTACTGGTACAGACAGCGCACACAGTGACCCTGAGATTACTGGTACAGACAGCTCACACAGTGACCCTGAGATTACTGGTACAGACAGATCACACAGTGACCCTTAGATTACTGGTACAGACAGATCACACACTGACCCTGAGATTACTGGTATGGACAGCTCACAGAGTGACCCTGACATTACTGGTACAGACAGATCACACAGTGACCCTGAGATTACTGCTACAGACAGATCACACATTGACCCTGAGATTACTGGTACAGACAGCTCACACAGTGACCCTGAGATTACTGGTACAGACAGATCTCACAGTGAGCGTCAGATTACTGGTACAGACAGCTCACACAGTGACCCTGAGATTACTGGTACAGACAGATCACACAGTGACCCTGAGATTACTGGTACCGACAGAGCACACAGTGACACTGAGATTAGTGGTACCGACAGCTCACAAAGTGACCCTGAGATTACTGGTACAGACAGATCACACAGTGACCCTGAGATTACTGGTACAGACAGATCACACAGTGACCCTGAGAATACTGGTACAAGCAGATCACACAGTGACTCTGAGATTAGTGGTACAGGCAGATCACACAGTGTCTGTGAGATTACTGGTACAGGCAGATCACACAGTGTCTGTGAGATTACTGGTACAGACAGATCACACGGTGACCCTGAGATTACTGGTACAGACAGCTCACACAGTGACCCTGAGATTACTGGTACAGACAGATCAAACAGTGACCCTGAGATTACTGGTACAGACAGATCACACAGTGACCCTGAGATTACTGGTACAGACAGATCACACAGTGACCCTGAGATTACTGGTACAGCCAGATCACACAGTGACCCTGAGATTACTGGTACAGACAGCGCACACATTGACCCTGAGATTACTGGTACAGGCAGATCACACAGTGACCCTGAGATTACTGGTACCAACAGATCACACAGTGACCCTGAGATTACTGGTACAGACAGATCACACAGTGACCCTGAGATTACTGGTACAGACAGCGCACACATTGACCCTGAGATTACTGGTACAGACAGATCACACAGTGACTCTAAGATTACTGGTACCAACAGATCACACAGTGACCCTGAGATTACTGGTACAGACAGATCACACAGTGACCCTGAGATTACTGGTACAGACAGCTCACACAGTGACCCTTAGATTACTGGTACAGACAGATCACACAGTGACCCTGAGATTACTGGTACAGACAGATCACACAGTGACCCTGAGATTACTGGTACCGACAGCTGACACAGTGACCCTGAGATTACTGGTACAGACAGATCACACAGTGACCCTGAGATTACTGGTACAGACAGATCACACAGTGACCCTGAGATCACTGGTACAGACAGATCACACAGTGACTCTGTGATTACTGGTACAGACAGATCACACAGTGAGCGTCTGATTACTGCTGCAGACAGATCACACAGTGACCCTGAGATTACTGGTACAGACAGATCACAAAGTGACCCTGAGATTACTGGTACAGACAGATCACACAGTGACCCTGAGATTACTGGCACAGACAGATCACACAGTGACCCTGAGATTACTGGTACAGACAGATCACACAGTGACTCTGAGATTACTGGTACAGACAGATCACAGAGTGACTCTGAGATCACTGGTACAGCCAGATCACACAGTGACCCTGAGTTCACTGGTCCAGACAGATCACACAGTGACTCTGTGATTACTGGTACAGACAGATCACACAGTGAGCGTCAGATTACTGGTACAGACAGCTCACACAGTGACTCTGAGATTACTGGTACAGACAGATCACAGAGTGACTCTGAGATCACTGGTACAGACAGATCACACAGTGACCCTGAGTTCACTGGTACAGACAGATCACACAGTGACTCTGAGATTACTGGTACAGACAGATCACACAGTGACCCTGAGATTACTGGTACAGACAGATCACACAGTGACCCTGAGATTACTGGTACAGACAGATCACACAGTGACTCTGAGATTACTGGTACAGACAGATCACAGAGTGACCCTGACATCACTGGTACAGACAGATCACACAGTGACCCTGAGATTACTGGTACAGACAGATCACACAGTGACCCTGAGATTACTGGTACAGACAGATTACACAGTGACCCTGAGATTACTGGTACAGACAGATCATACAGTGACCCTGAGATTACTGGTACAGACAGATCACAGAGTGACCCTGACATCACTGGTACAGACAGATCACACAGTGACCCTGAGATTACTGGTACAGACAGATCATACAGTGACCCTGAGATTACTGGTACAGACAGATCACACAGTGACCCTGAGATTACTGGTACAGACAGATCGCACAGTGACCCTGAGATTACTGGTACAGACAGATCACACAGTGACCGTGCGATTACTGGTACAGACAGATCGCACAGTGACCCTGTGATTACTGGTACAGACAGATCACACAGTGACCGTGAGATTACTGGTACAGACAGATCACACAGTGACCCTGAGATTACTGGTACAGACAGATCACACAGTGACCCTGAGATTACTGGTACAGACAGATCACACAGTGACCCTGAGATTACTGGTACAGACAGATCACACAGTGACCCTGAGATTACTGGTAGAGACAGCGCACACAGTGACCCTGAGATTACTGGTACAGACAGCTCACACAGTGACCCTGAGATTACTGGTACAGGCAGCTCACAGAGTGACACTGAGATTACTGGTACAGACAGATCACACAGTGACCCTGAGATTACTGGTACAGACAGATCACACAGTGACCCTGAGATTACTGGAACAGACAGCTCACAGAGTGACCCTGAGAGTACTGGTACAGACAGATCACACAGTGACCCTGAGATTACTGGTACAGACAGATCACACAGTGACCCTGAGATTACTGGTACAGACAGATCACACAGTGACCCTGAGATTACTGGTACAGCCAGATCACACAGTGACCCTGAGATTACTGGTACAGACAGCGCACACATTCACCCTGAGATTACTGGTACAGACAGATCACACAGTGACCCTGAGATTACTGGTACAGACAGCTCACACAGTGACCCTTAGATTACTGGTACAGACAGATCACACAGTGACCCTGAGATTACTGGTACAGACAGATCACACAGTGACCCTGAGATTACTGGTACCGACAGCTGACACAGTGACCCTGAGATTACTGGTACAGACAGATCACACAGTGACCCTGAGATTACTGGTACAGACAGATCACACAGTGACCCTGAGATCACTGGTACAGACAGATCACACAGTGACTCTGTGATTACTGGTACAGACAGATCACACAGTGAGCGTCTGATTACTGCTGCAGACAGATCACACAGTGACCCTCAGATTACTGGTACAGACAGATCACAAAGTGACCCTGAGATTACTGGTACAGACAGATCACACAGTGAGCGTCAGATTACTGGTACAGACAGCTCACACAGTGACCCTGAGATTACTGGTACAGGCAGATCACACAGTGACCCTGAGATTACTAGTACAGACAGATCATACAGGGACCCTGAGATTACTGGTACAGACAGATCACACAGTGACCCTAAGATTACTGGTACAGACAGATCACACAGTGACCCTAAGATTACTGGTACAGACAGATCACACAGTGACCCTGAGATTACTGGTACAGACAGATCACACAGTGACCCTGAGATTACTGGTACAGACAGATCACACAGTGACTCTGAGATTACTGGTACAGACAGATCACACAGTGACCCTGAGATTACTGGTACAGACAGATCACACAGTGACCCTGAGATTACTGGTACAGACAGATCACACAGTGACTCTGAGATTACTGGTACAGACAGATCACAGAGTGACTCTGAGATCACTGGTACAGACAGATCACACAGTGACCCTGAGATTACTGGTACAGACAGATCACACAGTGACCCTGAGTTCACTGGTACAGACAGATCACACAGTGACTCTGAGATTACTGGTACAGACAGATCATACAGTGACCGTGAGATTACTGGTACAGACAGATCACACAGTGACCCTGAGATTACTGGTACAGACAGATCATACAGTGACCGTGAGATTACTGGTACAGACAGATCACACAGTGACCCTGAGATTACTGGGACAGACAGATCACACAGTGACTCTGAGATTACTGGTACAGACAGATCACACAGTGACCGTGAGATTACTGGTACAGACAGATCACACAGTGACCCTGAGATTACTGGTACAGACAGATCACACAGTGACCCTGAGATTAATGGTACAGACAGATCACACTGTGACCCTGAGATTACTGGTACAGACAGATTACACAGTGACCCTGAGATTACTGGTACAGACAGATCATACAGTGACCCTGAGATTACTGGTACAGACAGATCACACAGTGACCCTGAGATTACTGGTACAGACAGATCGCACAGTGACCCTGAGATTACTGGTACAGACAGATCACACAGTGACCGTGCGATTACTGGTACAGACAGATCGCACAGTGACCCTGAGATTACTGGTACAGACAGATCACACAGTGACCGTGAGATTACTGGTACAGACAGATCACACAGTGACCCTGAGATTACTGGTACAGACAGATCACACAGTGACCCTGAGATTACTGGTACAGACAGATCACACAGTGACCCTGAGATTACTGGTACAGACAGATCACACAGTGACCCTGAGATTACTGGTACAGACAGATCACACAGTGACCCTGAGATTACTGGTAGAGACAGCGCACACAGTGACCCTGAGATTACTGGTACAGACAGCTCACACAGTGACCCTGAGATTACTGGTACAGACAGCTCACACAGTGACCCTGAGATTACTGGTACAGACAGCTCACACAGTGACCCTGAGATTACTGGTACAGGCAGCTCACAGAGTGACCCTGAGATTACTGGTACAGACAGATCATACAGTGACCCTGAGATTACTGGTACAGACAGATCACACAGTGACCCTGAGATTACTGGAACAGACAGCTCACAGAGTGACCCTGAGAGTACTGGTACAGACAGATCACACAGTGACCCTGAGATTACTGGTACAGACAGGTCACACAGTGACCCTGAGATTACTGGTACAGACAGATCACACAGTGAGCGTCAGATTACTGGTACAGACAGCTGACACAGAGACCCTGAGATTACTGGTACAGACAGATCACACAGTGACCCTGAGATTACTGGTACCGACAGATCACACAGTGACCCTGAGATTAGTGATACCGACAGCTCACACAGTGACCCTGAGATTACTGGTACAGACAGATCACACAGTGACCCTGAGATTACTGTTACAGACAGATCACACAGTGACCCTGAGATTACTGGTATAGACAGATCACACAGTGAGCGTCAGATTACTGGTACAGACAGCTCACACAGTGACCTTGCGATTACTGGTACAGACAGATCACACAGTGAGCGTCAGATTACTGGTACAGACAGATCACACAGTGATCCTGAGATTACTGGTACAGACAGATCACACAGTGACCCTGAGATCACTGGTACAGACAGATCACACAGTGACTCTGAGATTACTGGTACAGACAGATCACACAGTGACCCTGAGATTACTGGTACAGACAGATCACACAGTGACCCTGTGATTACTGGTACAGACAGATCACACAGTGACTCTGAGATTACTGGTACAGACAGATCACACAGTGACCCTGAGATTACTGGTACAGACAGATCACACAGTGACCCTGAGATTACTGGTACAGACAGATCACACAGTGACCCTGAGATTAATGGTGCAGACAGATCACACAGTGACCCTGAGATTACTGGTACATACAGATCACACAGTGACCCTGAGATTACTGGTACAGACAGATCACACAGTGACCCTGAGATTACTGGTACAGACAGATCATACAGTGACCCTGAGTTTACTGGTACAGACAGATCACACAGTGACTCTGAGATTACTGGTACAGACAGATCACACAGTGACCCTGAGATTACTGGTACAGACAGATCACACAGTGACCGTGCGATTACTGGTACAGACAGATCACAGAGTGACCCTGAGATTACTGGTAGAGACAGATCACACAGTGACCCAGAGATTACTGGTACAGACAGATCACACAGTGACCCTGAGATTACTGGTACAGACAGATCACACAGTGACCCTGAGATTACTGGTACAGCCAGACCACACAGTGACCCTGAGATTACTGGTACAGACAGATCACACAGTGACCCTGAGATTACTGGTACAGGCAGTTCCCACAGTGACCCTGAGATTAATGGTACAGACAGATCACACAGTGACTCTGAGATCACTGGTACAGACAGATCACACAGCGAGCGTCAGATTACTGGTCCAGACAGATCACACAGTGACCCTGAGATTACTGGTACAGACAGATCACACAGTGACCCTGAGATTACTGGTACAGCCAGATCACACAGTGACCCTGAGATTACTGGTACTGACAGATCACACAGTGACCCTGAGATTACTGGTACAGATAGATCACACAGTGACCCTGAGATTACTGGTACAGACAGATCACACAGTGACCCTGAGATTACTGGTACAGACAGATCACACAGTGACCCTGAGATTACTGGTCCAGACAGATCACACAGTGACCCTGAGATTACTGGTACAGACAGATCACACAGTGACTCTGAGATCACTGGTACAGACAGATCACACAGTGAGCGTCAGATTACTGGTCCAGACAGATCACAGAGTGACCCTGAGATTACTGGTACAGACAGATCACACAGTGACCCTGAGATTACTAGTACAGACAGATCACACAGTGACCCTGAGATTACTGGTACAGACAGATCACACAGTGACCCTGAGATTACTGGTACAGACAGATCACACAGTGACCCTGAGATTACTGGTACAGACAGATCACACAGTGACCCTGAGATTACTGGTACAGACAGATCACACAGTGACCCTGAGATTACTGGTACAGGCAGATCACACAGTGACTCTGAGATTACTGGTACAGACAGATCACAGAGTGACCCTGACATTACTGGTACAGACAGCTCACACAGTGACCCTGAGATTACTGGTACAGACAGATCACACAGTGACCCTGAGATTACTGGTACAGACAGATCATACAGTGACCCTGAGATTACTGGTACAGACAGATCACACAGTGAGCGTCAGATTACTGGTCCAGACAGATCACACAGTGACCCTCAGGTTACTGGTACAGACAGATGACACAGTGACCCTGAGATTACTGGTACAGACAGATCACACAGTGACCCTGAGATTACTGGTACAGACAGATCACACAGTGACCCTGAGATTACTGGTACAGACAGATCACACAGTGACCCTGAGATTACTGGTACAGACAGATCACACAGTGACCCTGAGATTACTGGTACAGACAGATCACACAGTGACCCTGAGATTACTGGTATGGGCAGATCATACAGTGACTCTGAGATTACTGGTGCAGGCAGATCACAGAGTGTCTGTGAGATTACTGGTACAGACAGATCACACGGTGACCCTGAGATTACTGGTACAGACAGCTCACACAGTGACCCTGAGATTACTGGTACAGACAGATCACACAGTGACCCTGAGATTACTGGTACAGACAGATCACACAGTGACCCTGAGATTACTGGTACAGACAGATCACACAGTGACCCTGAGATTACTGGTACAGCCAGATCACACAGTGACCCTGAGATTACTGGTACAGACAGCGCACACAGTGACCCTGAGATTACTGGTACAGACAGTTCACATAGTGACCCTGAGATTACTGGTACAGACAGATCACACAGTGACCCTGAGATTTCTGGTACAGACAGGTCACACATTGACCCTGAGATTACTGATACAGGCAGATCACACAGTGACCCTGAGATTACTGGTACCAACAGATCACACAGTGACCCTGAGATTACTGGTACAGACAGATCACACAGTGACCCTGAGATTACTGGTACAGACAGCTCACACAGTGACCCTTAGATTACTGGTACAGACAGATCACACAGTGACCCTGAGATTACTGGTACAGACAGATCACACAGTGACCCTGAGATTACTGGTACCGACAGCTGACACAGTGACCCTGAGATTACAGGTACAGACAGATCACACAGTGACCCTGAGATTACTGGTACAGACAGATCACACAGTGACCCTGAGATCACTGGTACAGACAGATCACACAGTGACTCTGTGATTACTGGTACAGACAGATCACACAGTGAGCGTCAGATTACTGCTGCAGACAGATCACACAGTGACCCTGAGATTACTGGTACAGACAGATCACAAAGTGACCCTGAGATTACTGGTACAGACAGATCACACAGTGAGCGTCAGATTACTGGTACAGACAGCTCACACAGTGACCCTGAGATTACTGGTACAGACAGATCACACAGTGACCCTGAGATTACTGGTACAGACAGATCATACAGGGACCCTGAGATTACTGGTACAGACAGATCACACAGTGAGCGTCAGATTACTGGTACAGACAGCTCACACAGTGACCCTGAGATTACTGGTACACACAGATCACACAGTGACCCTGAGATTACTGGTACAGACAGATCATACAGTGACCCTGAGATTACTGGTACAGACAGATCACACAGTGACCCTGAGATTACTGGTACAGACAGATCACACAGTGACCCTGAGATTACTGGCACAGACAGATCACACAGTGACCCTGAGATTACTGGTACAGACAGATCACAGAGTGACTCTGAGATCACTGGTACAGACAGATCACACAGTGACCCTGAGATTACTGGTACAGACAGCTCACACAGTGACCCTGAGATTACTGGTACAGACAGATCACACAGTGACTCTGAGATTACTGGTACAGACAGATCACAGAGTGACCCTGAGATCACTGGTACAGACAGATCACACAGTGACCCTGAGATTACTGGTACAGACAGATCACACAGTGACCCTGAGATTAATGGTACAGACAGATCACACAGTGACCCTGAGATTCCTGGTACAGACAGATTACACAGTGACCCTGAGATTACTGGTACAGACAGATCACACAGTGACTCTGAGATTACTGCTACAGACAAATCACAGAGTGACTCTGAGATCACTGGTACAGACAGATCACACAGTGACCCTGAGATTACTGGTACAGACAGATCACACAGTGACCCTGAGTTCACTGGTACAGACAGATCACACAGTGACTCTGAGATTACTGGTACAGACAGATCACACAATGACCCTGAGATTACTGGTACAGACAGATCACACAGTGACCCTGAGATTACTGGTACAGACAGTTCACACAGTGACTCTGAGATTACTGGTACAGACAGATCACAGAGTGACCCTGAGATCACTGGTACAGACAGATCACACAGTGACCCTGAGATTACTGGTACAGACAGATCACACAGTGACCCTGAGATTAATGGTACAGACAGATCACACAGTGACCCTGAGATTCCTGGTACAGACAGATTACACAGTGACCCTGAGATTACTGGTACAGACAGATCATACAGTGACCCTGAGATTACTGGTACAGACAGATCACACAGTGACCCTGAGATTACTGGTACAGACAGATCGCACAGTGACCCTGAGATTACTGGTACAGACAGATCACACAGTGACCGTGCGATTACTGGTACAGACAGATCGCACAGTGACCCTGAGATTACTGGTACAGACAGATCACACAGTGAGCGTGAGATTACTGGTACAGACAGATCACACAGTGACCCTGAGATTACTGGTACAGACAGATCACACAGTGACCCTGAGATTACTGGTGCAGACAGCTCACACAGTGACCCTGAGATTACTGGTACAGACAGATCACACAGTGACCCTGAGATTACTGGTACAGACAGATCACACAGTGACCCTGAGATTACTGGTACAGACAGATCACACAGTGACCCTGAGATTACTGGTACAGACAGCGCACACAGTGACCCTGAGATTACTGGTACAGACAGCTCACACAGTGACCCTGAGATTACTGGTACAGGCAGCTCACAGAGTGACCCTGAGATTACTGGTACAGACAGATCACACAGTGACCCTGAGATTACTGGTACAGACAGATCACACAGTGACCCTGAGATTACTGGAACAGACAGCTCACAGAGTGACCCTGAGATTACTGGTACAGACAGATCACACATTGACCCTGAGATTACTGGTACAGACAGATCACACAGTGACCCTGAGATTACTGGCACAGACAGATCACACAGTGACCCTGAGATTTCTGGTACAGACAGCTCACACAGTGACCCTGAGATTACTGGTGCAGACAGATCACACAGTGAGCGTCAGATTACTGGTACAGACAGCTCACACAGTGACCCTGAGATTACTGGTACAGACAGATCACACAGTGACCCTGAGATTACTGTTACAGACAGATCACACAGTGGCCCTGAGATTACTGGTATAGACAGATCACACAGTGAGCGTCAGATTACTGGTACAGACAGCTCACACAGTGATCCTGAGATTACTGGTACAGACAGATCACACAGTGACCCTGAGATCACTGGTACAGACAGATCACACAGTGACTCTGAGATTACTGGTACAGACAGATCACACAGTGACCCTGCGATTACTGGTACAGACAGATCACACAGTGAGCGTCAGATTACTGGTACAGACAGATCACACAGTGATCCTGAGATTACTGGTACAGACAGATCACACAGTGACCCTGAGATCACTGGTACAGACAGATCACACAGTGACTCTGAGATTACTGGTACAGACAGATCACACAGTGACCCTGAGATTACTGGTACAGACAGATCACACAGTGACCCTGAGATTACTGGTACAGACAGATCACACAGTGACCCTGAGATTACTGGTACAGACAGATCATACAGTGACCCTGAGTTTACTGGGACAGACAGATCACACAGTGACTCTGAGATTACTGGTACAGACAGATCACACAGTGACCCTGAGATTACTGGTACAGACAGATCACACAGTGACCGTGCGATTACTGGTACAGACAGATCACAGAGTGACCCTGAGTTTACTGGTACAGACAGATCACACAGTGACCCAGAGATTACTGGTACAGACAGATCACACAGTGACCCTGAGATTACTGGTACAGACAGATCACACAGTGACCCTGAGATTACTGGTACAGCCAGACCACACAGTGACCCTGAGATTACTGGTACAGACAGATCACACAGTGACCCTGAGATTACTGGTACAGACAGATCGCACAGTGACCCTGAGATTACTGGTACAGACAGATCACACAGTGACCGTGAGATTACTGGTACAGACAGATCACACAGTGACCCTGAGATTACTGGTACAGACAGATCACACAGTGACCCTGAGATTACTGGTACAGACAGCTCACAAAGTGACCCTGAGATTACTGGTACAGACAGATCACACAGTGACCCTGAGATTACTGGTACAGACAGATCACACAGTGACCCTGAGATTACTGGGACAGACAGATCACACAGTGACCCTGAGATTACTGGTAGAGACAGCGCACACAGTGACCCTGAGATTACTGGTACAGACAGCTCACACAGTGACCCTGAGATTACTGGTACAGGCAGCTCACAGAGTGACCCTGAGATTACTGGTACAGACAGATCACACAGTGACCCTGAGATTACTGGTACAGACAGATCACACAGTGACCCTGAGATTACTGGAACAGACAGCTCACAGAGTGACCCTGAGAGTACTGGTACAGACAGATCACACAGTGACCCTGAGATTACTGGTACAGACAGGTCACACAGTGACCCTGAGATTACTGGTACAGACAGATCACACAGTGAGCGTCAGATTACTGGTACAGACAGCTGACACAGTGACCCTGAGATTACTGGTACAGACAGATCACACAGTGACCCTGAGATTACTGGTACCGACAGATCACACAGTGACCCTGAGATTAGTGATACCGACAGCTCACACAGTGACCCTGAGATTACTGGTACAGACAGATCACACAGTGACCCTGAGATTACTGTTACAGACAGATCACACAGTGACCCAGAGATTACTGGTACAGACAGATCACACAGTGACCCTGAGATTACTGGTACAGACAGATCACACAGTGAGCGTCAGATTACTGGTACAGACAGCTCACACAGTGACCCTGCGATTACTGGTACAGACAGATCACACAGTGAGCGTCAGATTACTGGGACAGACAGATCACACAGTGATCCTGAGATTACTGGTACAGACAGATCACACAGTGACCCTGAGATCACTGGTACAGACAGATCACACAGTGACTCTGAGATTACTGGTACAGACAGATCACACAGTGACCCTGAGATTACTGGTACAGACAGATCACACAGTGACCCTGAGATTACTGGTGCAGACAGATCACACAGTGACTCTGAGATTACTGGTACAGACAGATCACACAGTGACCCTGAGATTACTGGTACAGACAGATCACACAGTGACCCTGAGATTACTGGTACAGACAGATCACACAGTGACCCTGAGATTAATGGTGCAGACAGATCACACAGTGACCCTGAGATTACTGGTACATACAGATCACACAGTGACCCTGAGATTACTGGTACAGACAGATCACACAGTGACCCTGAGATTACTGGTACAGACAGATCATACAGTGACCCTGAGTTTACTGGTACAGACAGATCACACAGTGACTCTGAGATTACTGGTACAGACAGATCACACAGTGACCCTGAGATTACTGGTACAGACAGATCACACAGTGACCGTGCGATTACTGGTACAGACAGATCACAGAGTGACCCTGAGATTACTGGTACAGACAGATCACACAGTGACCCAGAGATTACTGGTACAGACAGATCACACAGTGACCCTGAGATTACTGGTACAGACAGATCACAGAGTGACCCTGAGATTACTGGTACAGCCAGACCACACAGTGACCCTGAGATTACTGGCACAGACAGATCACACAGTGACCCTGAGATTACTGGTACAGGCAGTTCACACAGTGACCCTGAGATTAATGGTACAGACAGATCACACAGTGACTCTGAGATCACTGGTACAGACAGATCACACAGCGAGCGTCAGATTACTGGTCCAGACAGATCACACAGTGACCCTGAGATTACTGGTACAGACAGATCACACAGTGACCCTGAGATTACTGGTACAGACAGATCACACAGTGACCCTGAGATTACTGGTACCGACAGATCACACAGTGACCCTGAGATTACTGGTACAGATAGATCACACAGTGACCCTGAGATTACTGGTACAGACAGATCACACAGTGACCCTGAGATTACTGGTACAGACAGATCACACAGTGACCCTGAGATTACTGGTCCAGACAGATCACACAGTGACCCTGAGATTACTGGTACAGACAGATCACACAGTGACTCTGAGATCACTTGTACAGACAGATCACAGAGTGAGCGTCAGATTACTGGTCCAGACAGATCACAGAGTGACCCTGAGATTACTGGTACAGACAGATCACACAGTGACCCTGAGATTACTGGTACAGACAGATCACACAGTGACCCTGAGATTACTGGTACAGACAGATCACACAGTGACCCTGAGATTACTGGTACAGACAGATCACACAGTGACCCTGAGATTACTGGTACAGACAGATCACACAGTGACCCTGAGATTACTGGTACAGACAGATCACACAGTGACCCTGAGATTACTGGTACAGGCAGATCACACAGTGACTCTGAGATTACTGGTACAGACAGATCACAGAGTGACCCTGACATTACTGGTACAGACAGCTCACACAGTGACCCTGAGATTACTGGTACAGACAGATCACACAGTGACCCTGAGATTACTGGTACAGACAGATCATACAGTGACCCTGAGATTACTGGTACAGACAGATCACACAGTGAGCGTCAGATTACTGGTCCAGACAGATCACACAGTGACCCTCAGGTTACTGGTACAGACAGATCACACAGTGACCCTGAGATTACTGGTAAAGACAGATCACACAGTGACCCTGAGATTACTGGTACAGACAGATCACACAGTGACCCTGAGATTACTGGTACAGACAGATCACACAGTGACCCTGAGATTACTGGTACAGACAGATCACACAGTGACCCTGAGATTACTGGTACAGACAGCGCACACAGTGACCCTGAGATTACTGGTACAGACAGTTCACATAGTGACCCTGAGATTACTGGTACAGACAGATCACACAGTGACCCTGAGATTTCTGGTACAGACAGGTCACACATTGACCCTGAGATTACTGGTACAGGCAGATCACACAGTGACCCTGAGATTACTGGTACCAACAGATCACACAGTGACCCTGAGATTACTGGTACAGACAGATCACACAGTGACCCTGAGATTACTGGTACAGACAGCTCACACAGTGACCCTGAGATTACTGGTACAGACAGATCACACAGTGACTCTGAGATTACTGGTACAGACAGATCACAGAGTGACCCTGAGATCACTGGTACAGACAGATCACACAGTGACCCTGAGATTACTGGTACAGACAGATCACACAGTGACCCTGAGATTACTGGTACAGACAGATCACACAGTGACCCTGAGTTCACTGGTACAGACAGATCACACAGTGACTCTGAGATTACTGGTACAGACAGATCACACAGTGACCCTGAGATTACTGGTACAGACAGATCACACAGTGACCCTGAGATTACTGGTACAGACAGATCACACAGTGACTCTGAGATTACTGGTACAGACAGATCACAGAGTGACCCTGAGATCACTGGTACAGACAGATCACACAGTGACCCTGAGATTACTGGTACAGACAGATCACACAGTGACCCTGAGATTAATGGTACAGACAGATCACACAGTGACCCTGAGATTCCTGGTACAGACAGATTACACAGTGACCCTGAGATAACTGGTACAGACAGATCATACAGTGACCCTGAGATTACTGGTACAGACAGATCACACAGTGACCCTGAGATTACTGGTACAGACAGATCGCACAGTGACCCTGAGATTACTGGTACAGACAGATCACACAGTGACCGTGCGATTACTGGTACAGACAGATCGCACAGTGACCCTGAGATTACTGGTACAGACAGATCACACAGTGACCGTGAGATTACTGGTACAGACAGATCACACAGTGACCCTGAGATTACTGGTGCAGACAGCTCACACAGTGACCCTGAGATTACTGGTACAGACAGATCACACAGTGACCCTGAGATTACTGGTACAGACAGATCACACAGTGACCCTGAGATTACTGGTACAGACAGATCACACAGTGACCCTGAGATTACTGGTACAGACAGCGCACACAGTGACCCTGAGATTACTGGTACAGACAGCTCACACAGTGACCCTGAGATTACTGGTACAGGCAGCTCACAGAGTGACCCTGAGATTACTGGTACAGACAGATCACACAGTGACCCTGAGATTACTGGTACAGACAGATCACACAGTGACCCTGAGATTACTGGAACAGACAGCTCACAGAGTGACCCTGAGATTACTGGTACAGACAGATCACACATTGACCCTGAGATTACTGGTACAGACAGATCACACAGTGACCCTGAGATTACTGGCACAGACAGATCACACAGTGACCCTGAGATTTCTGGTACAGACAGCTCACACAGTGACCCTGAGATTACTGGTGCAGACAGATCACACAGTGAGCGTCAGATTACTGGTACAGACAGATCACACAGTGACCCTGAGATTACTGGTACAGACAGATCACACAGTGACCCTGAGATTACTGGTACAGACAGATCATACAGTGACCCTGAGTTTACTGGTACAGACAGATCACACAGTGACTCTGAGATTACTGGTACAGACAGATCACACAGTGACCCTGAGATTACTGGTACAGACAGATCACACAGTGACCGTGCGATTACTGGTACAGACAGATCACAGAGTGACCCTGAGATTACTGGTACAGACAGATCACACAGTGACCCAGAGATTACTGGTACAGACAGATCACACAGTGACCCTGAGATTACTGGTACAGACAGATCACACAGTGACCCTGAGATTACTGGTACAGCCAGACCACACAGTGACCCTGAGATTACTGGCACAGACAGATCACACAGTGACCCTGAGATTACTGGTACAGGCAGTTCACACAGTGACCCTGAGATTAATGGTACAGACAGATCACACAGTGACTCTGAGATCACTGGTACAGACAGATCACACAGCGAGCGTCAGATTACTGGTCCAGACAGATCACACAGTGACCCTGAGATTACTGGTACAGACAGATCACACAGTGACCCTGAGATTACTGGTACAGACAGATCACACAGTGACCCTGAGATTACTGGTACCGACAGATCACACAGTGACCCTGAGATTACTGGTACAGATAGATCACACAGTGACCCTGAGATTACTGGTACAGACAGATCACACAGTGACCCTGAGATTACTGGTACAGACAGATCACACAGTGACCCTGAGATTACTGGTCCAGACAGATCACACAGTGACCCTGAGATTACTGGTACAGACAGATCACACAGTGACTCTGAGATCACTTGTACAGACAGATCACAGAGTGAGCGTCAGATTACTGGTCCAGACAGATCACAGAGTGACCCTGAGATTACTGGTACAGACAGATCACACAGTGACCCTGAGATTACTGGTACAGACAGATCACACAGTGACCCTGAGATTACTGGTACAGACAGATCACACAGTGACCCTGAGATTACTGGTACAGACAGATCACACAGTGAACCTGAGATTACTGGTACAGACAGATCACACAGTGACCCTGAGATTACTGGTACAGACAGATCACACAGTGACCCTGAGATTACTGGTACAGGCAGATCACACAGTGACTCTGAGATTACTGGTACAGACAGATCACAGAGTGACCCTGACATTACTGGTACAGACAGCTCACACAGTGACCCTGAGATTACTGGTACAGACAGATCACACAGTGACCCTGAGATTACTGGTACAGACAGATCATACAGTGACCCTGAGATTACTGGTACAGACAGATCACACAGTGAGCGTCAGATTACTGGTCCAGACAGATCACACAGTGACCCTCAGGTTACTGGTACAGACAGATCACACAGTGACCCTGAGATTACTGGTAAAGACAGATCACACAGTGACCCTGAGATTACTGGTACAGACAGATCACACAGTGACCCTGAGATTACTGGTACAGACAGATCACACAGTGACCCTGAGATTACTGGTACAGACAGATCACACAGTGACCCTGAGATTACTGGTACAGACAGCGCACACAGTGACCCTGAGATTACTGGTACAGACAGTTCACATAGTGACCCTGAGATTACTGGTACAGACAGATCACACAGTGACCCTGAGATTTCTGGTACAGACAGGTTACACATTGACCCTGAGATTACTGGTACAGGCAGATCACACAGTGACCCTGAGATTACTGGTACCAACAGATCACACAGTGACCCTGAGATTACTGGTACAGACAGATCACACAGTGACCCTGAGATTACTGGTACAGACAGCTCACACAGTGACCCTGAGATTACTGGTACAGACAGATCACACAGTGACTCTGAGATTACTGGTACAGACAGATCACAGAGTGACCCTGAGATCACTGGTACAGACAGATCACACAGTGACCCTGAGATTACTGGTACAGACAGATCACACAGTGACCCTGAGATTACTGGTACAGACAGATCACACAGTGACCCTGAGTTCACTGGTACAGACAGATCACACAGTGACTCTGAGATTACTGGTACAGACAGATCACACAGTGACCCTGAGATTACTGGTACAGACAGATCACACAGTGACCCTGAGATTACTGGTACAGACAGATCACACAGTGACTCTGAGATTACTGGTACAGACAGATCACAGAGTGACCCTGAGATCACTGGTACAGACAGATCACACAGTGACCCTGAGATTACTGGTACAGACAGATCACACAGTGACCCTGAGATTAATGGTACAGACAGATCACACAGTGACCCTGAGATTCCTGGTACAGACAGATTACACAGTGACCCTGAGATTACTGGTACAGACAGATCATACAGTGACCCTGAGATTACTGGTACAGACAGATCACACAGTGACCCTGAGATTACTGGTACAGACAGATCGCACAGTGACCCTGAGATTACTGGTACAGACAGATCACACAGTGACCGTGCGATTACTGGTACAGACAGATCGCACAGTGACCCTGAGATTACTGGTACAGACAGATCACACAGTGACCGTGAGATTACTGGTACAGACAGATCACACAGTGACCCTGAGATTACTGGTGCAGACAGCTCACACAGTGACCCTGAGATTACTGGTACAGACAGATCACACAGTGACCCTGAGATTACTGGTACAGACAGATCACACAGTGACCCTGAGATTACTGGTACAGACAGATCACACAGTGACCCTGAGATTACTGGTACAGACAGCGCACACAGTGACCCTGAGATTACTGGTACAGACAGCTCACACAGTGACCCTGAGATTACTGGTACAGGCAGCTCACAGAGTGACCCTGAGATTACTGGTACAGACAGATCACACAGTGACCCTGAGATTACTGGTACAGACAGATCACACAGTGACCCTGAGATTACTGGAACAGACAGCTCACAGAGTGACCCTGAGATTACTGGTACAGACAGATCACACATTGACCCTGAGATTACTGGTACAGACAGATCACACAGTGACCCTGAGATTACTGGCACAGACAGATCACACAGTGACCCTGAGATTTCTGGTACAGACAGCTCACACAGTGACCCTGAGATTACTGGTGCAGACAGATCACACAGTGAGCGTCAGATTACTGGTACAGACAGCTCACACAGTGACCCTGAGATTACTGGTACAGACAGATCACACAGTGACCCTGAGATTACTGGTACCGACAGATCACACAGTGACCCTGAGATTAGTGATACCGACAGCTCACACAGTGACCCTGAGATTACTGGTACAGACAGATCACACAGTGACCCTGAGATTACTGTTACAGACAGATCACACAGTGGCCCTGAGATTACTGGTATAGACAGATCACACAGTGAGCGTCAGATTACTGGTACAGACAGCTCACACAGTGATCCTGAGATTACTGGTACAGACAGATCACACAGTGACCCTGAGATCACTGGTACAGACAGATCACACAGTGACTCTGAGATTACTGGTACAGACAGATCACACAGTGACCCTGCGATTACTGGTACAGACAGATCACACAGTGAGCGTCAGATTACTGGTACAGACAGATCACACAGTGATCCTGAGATTACTGGTACAGACAGATCACACAGTGACCCTGAGATCACTGGTACAGACAGATCACACAGTGACTCTGAGATTACTGGTACAGACAGATCACACAGTGACCCTGAGATTACTGGTACAGACAGATCACACAGTGACCCTGAGATTACTGGTACAGACAGATCACACAGTGACTCTGAGATTACTGGTACAGACAGATCACACAGTGACCCTGAGATTACTGGTACAGACAGATCACACAGTGACCCTGAGATTACTGGTACAGACAGATCACACAGTGACCCTGAGATTACTGGTACAGACAGATCATACAGTGACCCTGAGTTTACTGGTACAGACAGATCACACAGTGACTCTGAGATTACTGGTACAGACAGATCACACAGTGACCCTGAGATTACTGGTACAGACAGATCACACAGTGACCGTGCGATTACTGGTACAGACAGATCACAGAGTGACCCTGAGTTTACTGGTACAGACAGATCACACAGTGACCCAGAGATTACTGGTACAGACAGATCACACAGTGACCCTGAGATTACTGGTACAGACAGATCACACAGTGACCCTGAGATTACTGGTACAGCCAGACCACACAGTGACCCTGAGATTACTGGTACAGACAGATCACACAGTGACCCTGAGATTACTGGTACAGACAGATCGCACAGTGACCCTGAGATTACTGGTACAGACAGATCACACAGTGACCGTGAGATTACTGGTACAGACAGATCACACAGTGACCCTGAGATTACTGGTACAGACAGATCACACAGTGACCCTGAGATTACTGGTACAGACAGCTCACAAAGTGACGCTGAGATTACTGGTACAGACAGATCACACAGTGACCCTGAGATTACTGGTACAGACAGATCACACAGTGACCCTGAGATTACTGGGACAGACAGATCACACAGTGACCCTGAGATTACTGGTAGAGACAGCGCACACAGTGACCCTGAGATTACTGGTACAGACAGCTCACACAGTGACCCTGAGATTACTGGTACAGGCAGCTCACAGAGTGACCCTGAGATTACTGGTACAGACAGATCACACAGTGACCCTGAGATTACTGGTACAGACAGATCACACAGTGACCCTGAGATTACTGGAACAGACAGCTCACAGAGTGACCCTGAGAGTACTGGTACAGACAGATCACACAGTGACCCTGAGATTACTGGTACAGACAGGTCACACAGTGACCCTGAGATTACTGGTACAGACAGATCACACAGTGAGCGTCAGATTACTGGTACAGACAGCTGACACAGTGACCCTGAGATTACTGGTACAGACAGATCACACAGTGACCCTGAGATTACTGGTACAGACAGATCACACAGTGACCGTGCGATTACTGGTACAGACAGATCACAGAGTGACCCTGAGTTTACTGGTACAGACAGATCACACAGTGACCCAGAGATTACTGGTACAGACAGATCACACAGTGACCCTGAGATTACTGGTACAGACAGATCACACAGTGACCCTGAGATTACTGGTACAGCCAGACCACACAGTGACCCTGAGATTACTGGTACAGACAGATCACACAGTGACCCTGAGATTACTGGTACAGACAGATCGCACAGTGACCCTGAGATTACTGGTACAGACAGATCACACAGTGACCGTGAGATTACTGGTACAGACAGATCACACAGTGACCGTGAGATTACTGGTACAGACAGATCACACAGTGACCCTGAGATTACTGGTACAGACAGATCACACAGTGACCCTGAGATTACTGGTACAGACAGCTCACAAAGTGACGCTGAGATTACTGGTACAGACAGATCACACAGTGACCCTGAGATTACTGGTACAGACAGATCACACAGTGACCCTGAGATTACTGGGACAGACAGATCACACAGTGACCCTGAGATTACTGGTAGAGACAGCGCACACAGTGACCCTGAGATTACTGGTACAGACAGCTCACACAGTGACCCTGAGATTACTGGTACAGGCAGCTCACAGAGTGACCCTGAGATTACTGGTACAGACAGATCACACAGTGACCCTGAGATTACTGGTACAGACAGATCACACAGTGACCCTGAGATTACTGGAACAGACAGCTCACAGAGTGACCCTGAGAGTACTGGTACAGACAGATCACACAGTGACCCTGAGATTACTGGTACAGACAGGTCACACAGTGACCCTGAGATTACTGGTACAGACAGATCACACAGTGAGCGTCAGATTACTGGTACAGACAGCTGACACAGTGACCCTGAGATTACTGGTACAGACAGATCACACAGTGACCCTGAGATTACTGGTACCGACAGATCACACAGTGACCCTGAGATTAGTGATACCGACAGCTCACACAGTGACCCTGAGATTACTGGTACAGACAGATCACACAGTGACCCTGAGATTACTGTTACAGACAGATCACACAGTGACCCAGAGATTACTGGTACAGACAGATCACACAGTGACCCTGAGATTACTGGTACAGACAGATCACACAGTGAGCGTCAGATTACTGGGACAGACAGATCACACAGTGATCCTGAGATTACTGGTACAGACAGATCACACAGTGACCCTGAGATCACTGGTACAGACAGATCACACAGTGACTCTGAGATTACTGGTACAGACAGATCACACAGTGACCCTGAGATTACTGGTACAGACAGATCACACAGTGACCCTGAGATTACTGGTGCAGACAGATCACACAGTGACTCTGAGATTACTGGTACAGACAGATCACACAGTGACCCTGAGATTACTGGTACAGACAGATCACACAGTGACCCTGAGATTACTGGTACAGACAGATCACACAGTGACCCTGAGATTAATGGTGCAGACAGATCACACAGTGACCCTGAGATTACTGGTACATACAGATCACACAGTGACCCTGAGATTACTGGTACAGACAGATCACACAGTGACCCTGAGATTACTGGTACAGACAGATCATACAGTGACCCTGAGTTTACTGGTACAGACAGATCACACAGTGACTCTGAGATTACTGGTACAGACAGATCACACAGTGACCCTGAGATTACTGGTACAGACAGATCACACAGTGACCGTGCGATTACTGGTACAGACAGATCACAGAGTGACTCTGAGATTACTGGTACAGACAGATCACACAGTGACCCAGAGATTACTGGTACAGACAGATCACACAGTGACCCTGAGATTACTGGTACAGACAGATCACACAGTGACCCTGAGATTACTGGTACAGCCAGACCACACAGTGACCCTGAGATTACTGGTACAGACAGATCACACAGTGACCCTGAGATTACTGGTACAGGCAGTTCACACAGTGACCCTGAGATTAATGGTACAGACAGATCACACAGTGACTCTGAGATCACTGGTACAGACAGATCACACAGCGAGCGTCAGATTACTGGTCCAGACAGATCACACAGTGACCCTGAGATTACTGGTACAGACAGATCACACAGTGACCCTGAGATTACTGGTACAGACAGATCACACAGTGACCCTGAGATTACTGGTACCGACAGATCACACAGTGACCCTGAGATTACTGGTACAGATAGATCACACAGTGACCCTGAGATTACTGGTACAGACAGATCACACAGTGACCCTGAGATTACTGGTACAGACAGATCACACAGTGACCCTGAGATTACTGGTCCAGACAGATCACACAGTGACCCTGAGATTACTGGTACAGACAGATCACACAGTGACTCTGAGATCACTTGTACAGACAGATCACACAGTGAGCGTCAGATTACTGGTCCAGACAGATCACAGAGTGACCATGAGATTACTGGTACAGACAGATCACACAGTGACCCTGAGATTACTGGTACAGACAGATCACACAGTGACCCTGAGATTACTGGTACAGACAGATCACACAGTGACCCTGAGATTACTGGTACAGACAGATCACACAGTGACCCTGAGATTACTGGTACAGACAGATCACACAGTGACCCTGAGATTACTGGTACAGACAGATCACACAGTGACCCTGAGATTACTGGTACAGACAGATCACACAGTGACCCTGAGATTACTGGTACAGGCAGATCACACAGTGACCCTGAGATTACTGGTACAGACAGATCATACAGTGACCCTGAGATTACTGGTACAGACAGATCACACAGTGACCCTGAGATTACTGGTACAGACAGATCGCACAGTGACCCTGAGATTACTGGTACAGACAGATCACACAGTGACCGTGCGATTACTGGTACAGACAGATCACACAGTGACCCTGAGATTACTGGTAAAGACAGATCACACAGTGACCCTGAGATTACTGGTACAGACAGATCACACAGTGACCCTGAGATTACTGGTACAGACAGATCACACAGTGACCCTGAGATTACTGGTAAAGACAGATCACACAGTGACCCTGAGATTACTGGTACAGACAGATCACACAGTGACCCTGAGATTACTGGTACAGGCAGATCATACAGTGACTCTGAGATTACTGGTACAGGCAGATCACACAGTGTCTGTGAGATTACTGGTACAGACAGATCACACGGTGACCCTGAGATTACTGGTACAGACAGCTCACACAGTGACCCTGAGATTACTGGTACAGACAGATCACACAGTGACCCTGAGATTATTGGTACAGACAGATCACACAGTGACCCTGAGATTACTGGTACAGACAGATCACACAGTGACCCTGAGATTACTGGTACAGACAGCGCACACAGTGACCCTGAGATTACTGGTACAGACAGTTCACATAGTGACCCTGAGATTACTGGTACAGACAGATCACACAGTGACCCTGAGATTTCTGGTACAGACAGGTCACACATTGACCCTGAGATTACTGGTACAGGCAGATCACACAGTGACCCTGAGATTACTGGTACCAACAGATCACACAGTGACCCTGAGATTACTGGTACAGACAGCTCACACAGTGACCCTTAGATTACTGGTACAGACAGATCACACAGTGACCCTGAGATTACTGGTACAGACAGATCACACAGTGACCCTGAGATTACTGGTACAGACAGATCACACAGTGACCCTGAGATTACTGGTACCGACAGCTGACACAGTGACCCTGAGATTACAGGTACAGACAGATCACACAGTGACCCTGAGATTACTGGTACAGACAGATCACACAGTGACCCTGAGATCACTGGTACAGACAGATCACACAGTGACTCTGTGATTACTGGTACAGACAGATCACACAGTGAGCGTCAGATTACTGCTGCAGACAGATCACACAGTGACCCTGAGATTACTGGTACAGACAGATCACAAAGTGACCCTGAGATTACTGGTACAGACAGATCACACAGTGAGCGTCAGATTACTGGTACAGACAGCTCACACAGTGACCCTGAGATTACTGGTACAGACAGATCACACAGTGACCCTGAGATTACTGGTACAGACAGATCATACAGGGACCCTGAGATTACTGGTACAGACAGATCACACAGTGAGCGTCAGATTACTGGTACAGACAGCTCACACAGTGACCCTGAGATTACTGGTACACACAGATCACACAGTGACCCTGAGATTACTGGTACAGACAGATCATACAGTGACCCTGAGATTACTGGTACAGACAGATCACACAGTGACCCTGAGATTACTGGTACAGACAGATCACACAGTGACTCTGAGATTACTGGTACAGACAGATCACACAGTGACCCTGAGATTACTGGTACAGACAGATCACACAGTGACCCTGAGATTACTGGTACAGACAGATCACACAGTGACTCTGAGATTACTGGTACACACAGATCACAGAGTGACCCTGAGATCACTGGTACAGACAGATCACACAGTGACCCTGAGATTACTGGTACAGACAGATCACACAGTGACCCTGAGATTAATGGTACAGACAGATCACACAGTGACCCTGAGATTACTGGTACAGACAGATTACACAGTGACCCTGAGATTACTGGTACAGACAGATCATACAGTGACCCTGAGATTACTGGTACAGACAGATCACACAGTGACCCTGAGATTACTGGTACAGACAGATCGCACAGTGACCCTGAGATTACTGGTACAGACAGATCACACAGTGACCGTGCGATTACTGGTACAGACAGATCGCACAGTGACCCTGAGATTACTGGTACAGACAGATCACACAGTGACCGTGAGATTACTGGTACAGACAGATCACACAGTGACCCTGAGATTACTGGTACAGACAGATCACACAGTGACCCTGAGATTACTGGTACAGACAGATCACACAGTGACCCTGAGATTACTGGTGCAGACAGCTCACACAGTGACCCTGAGATTACTGGTACAGACAGATCACACAGTGACCCTGAGATTACTGGTACAGACAGATCACACAGTGACCCTGAGATTACTGGTACAGACAGATCACACAGTGACCCTGAGATTACTGGTACAGACAGCGCACACAGTGACCCTGAGATTACTGGTACAGACAGCTCACACAGTGACCCTGAGATTACTGGTACAGGCAGCTCACAGAGTGACCCTGAGATTACTGGTACAGACAGATCACACACTGACCCTGAGATTACTGGAACAGACAGCTCACAGAGTGACCCTGAGATTACTGGTACAGACAGATCACACATTGACCCTGAGATTACTGGTACAGACAGATCACACAGTGACCCTGAGATTACTGGCACAGACAGATCACACAGTGAACCTGAGATTTCTGGTACAGACAGCTCACACAGTGACCCTGAGATTACTGGTGCAGACAGATCACACAGTGAGCGTCAGATTACTGGTACAGACAGCTCACACAGTGACCCTGAGATTACTGGTACAGACAGATCACACAGTGACCCTGAGATTACTGGTACCGACAGATCACACAGTGACCCTGAGATTAGTGATACCGACAGCTCACACAGTGACCCTGAGATTACTGGTACAGACAGATCACACAGTGACCCTGAGATTACTGTTACAGACAGATCACACAGTGACCCTGAGATTACTGGTATAGACAGATCACACAGTGAGCGTCAGATTACTGGTACAGACAGATCACACAGTGACCCTGAGATTACTGGTACAGACAGATCACACAGTGACTCTGAGATTACTGGTACAGACAGATCACACAGTGACCCTGAGATTACTGGTACAGACAGATCACACAGTGACCCTGAGATTACTGGTACAGACAGATCACACAGTGACCCTGAGATTACTGGTACAGACAGATCACACAGTGAGCGTCAGATTACTGGGACAGACAGATCACACAGTGATCCTGAGATTACTGGTACAGACAGATCACACAGTGACCCTGAGATCACTGGTACAGACAGATCACACAGTGACTCTGAGATTACTGGTACAGACAGATCACACAGTGACCCTGAGGTTACTGGTACAGACAGATCACACAGTGACCCTGAGATTACTGGTGCAGACAGATCACACAGTGACTCTGAGATTACTGGTACAGACAGATCACACAGTGACCCTGAGATTACTGGTACAGACAGATCACACAGTGACCCTGAGATTACTGGTACAGACAGATCACACAGTGACCCTGAGATTAATGGTGCAGACAGATCACACAGTGACCCTGAGATTACTGGTACATACAGATCACACAGTGACCCTGAGATTACTGGTACAGACAGATCACACAGTGACCCTGAGATTACTGGTACAGACAGATCATACAGTGACCCTGAGTTTACTGGTACAGACAGATCACACAGTGACTCTGAGATTACTCGTACAGACAGATCACACAGTGACCCTGAGATTACTGGTACAGACAGATCACACAGTGACCGTGCGATTACTGGTACAGACAGATCACAGAGTGACCCTGAGATTACTGGTACAGACAGATCACACAGTGACCCAGAGATTACTGGTACAGACAGATCACACAGTGACCCTGAGATTACTGGTACAGACAGATCACACAGTGACCCTGAGATTACTGGTACAGCCAGACCACACAGTGACCCTGAGATTACTGGTACAGACAGATCACACAGTGACCCTGAGATTACTGGTACAGGCAGTTCACACAGTGACCCTGAGATTAATGGTACAGACAGATCACACAGTGACTCTGAGATCACTGGTACAGACAGATCACACAGCGAGCGTCAGATTACTGGTCCAGACAGATCACACAGTGACCCTGAGATTACTGGTACAGACAGATCACACAGTGACCCTGAGATTACTGGTACAGACAGATCACACAGTGACCCTGAGATTACTGGTACCGACAGATCACACAGTGACCCTGAGATTACTGGTACAGATAGATCACACAGTGACCCTGAGATTACTGGTACAGACAGATCACACAGTGACCCTGAGATTACTGGTACAGACAGATCACACAGTGACCCTGAGATTACTGGTCCAGACAGATCACACAGTGACCCTGAGATTACTGGTACAGACAGATCACACAGTGACTCTGAGATCACTTGTACAGACAGATCACACAGTGAGCGTCAGATTACTGGTCCAGACAGATCACAGAGTGACCCTGAGATTACTGGTACAGACAGATCACACAGTGACCCTGAGATTACTGGTACAGACAGATCACACAGTGACCCTGAGATTACTGGTACAGACAGATCACACAGTGACCCTGAGATTACTGGTACAGACAGATCACACAGTGACCCTGAGATTACTGGTACAGACAGATCACACAGTGACCCTGAGATTACTGGTACAGACAGATCACACAGTGACCCTGAGATTACTGGTACAGACAGATCACACAGTGACCCTGAGATTACTGGTACAGGCAGATCACACAGTGACCCTGAGATTACTGGTACAGACAGATCATACAGTGACCCTGAGATTACTGGTACAGACAGATCACACAGTGACCCTGAGATTACTGGTACAGACAGATCGCACAGTGACCCTGAGATTACTGGTACAGACAGATCACACAGTGACTCTGAGATTACTGGTACAGGCAGATCACACAGTGACTCTGAGATTACTGGTACAGACAGATCACAGAGTGACCCTGAGATTACTGGTACAGACAGCTCACACAGTGACCCTGAGATTACTGGTACAAACAGATCACACAGTGACCCTGAGATTACTGGTACAGACAGATCACACAGTGAGCGTCAGATTACTGGTACAGACAGCTCACACAGTGACCCTGAGATTACTGGTACAGACAGATCACACAGTGACCCTGAGATTACTGGTACCGACAGATCACACAGTGACCCTGAGATTAGTGATACCGACAGCTCACACAGTGACCCTGAGATTACTGGTACAGACAGATCACACAGTGACCCTGAGATTGCTGTTACAGACAGATCACACAGTGACCCTGAGATTGCTGTTACAGACAGATCACACAGTGACCCTGAGATCACTGGTACAGACAGATCACACAGTGACTCTGAGATTACTGGTACAGACAGATCACACAGTGACCCTGAGATTACTGGTACAGACAGATCACACAGTGACTCTGAGATTACTGGTACACACAGATCACAGAGTGACCCTGAGATCACTGGTACAGACAGATCACACAGTGACCCTGAGATTACTGGTACAGACAGATCACACAGTGACCCTGAGATTAATGGTACAGACAGATCACACAGTGACCCTGAGATTACTGGTACAGACAGATTACACAGTGACCCTGAGATTACTGGTACAGACAGATCATACAGTGACCCTGAGATTACTGGTACAGACAGATCACACAGTGACCCTGAGATTACTGGTACAGACAGATCGCACAGTGACCCTGAGATTACTGGTACAGACAGATCACACAGTGACCGTGCGATTACTGGTACAGACAGATCGCACAGTGACCCTGAGATTACTGGTACAGACAGATCACACAGTGACCGTGAGATTACTGGTACAGACAGATCACACAGTGACCCTGAGATTACTGGTACAGACAGATCACACAGTGACCCTGAGATTACTGGTACAGACAGATCACACAGTGACCCTGAGATTACTGGTGCAGACAGCTCACACAGTGACCCTGAGATTACTGGTACAGACAGATCACACAGTGACCCTGAGATTACTGGTACAGACAGATCACACAGTGACCCTGAGATTACTGGTACAGACAGATCGCACAGTGACCCTGAGATTACTGGTACAGACAGCGCACACAGTGACCCTGAGATTACTGGTACAGACAGCTCACACAGTGACCCTGAGATTACTGGTACAGGCAGCTCACAGAGTGACCCTGAGATTACTGGTACAGACAGATCACACACTGACCCTGAGATTACTGGAACAGACAGCTCACAGAGTGACCCTGAGATTACTGGTACAGACAGATCACACATTGACCCTGAGATTACTGGTACAGACAGATCACACAGTGACCCTGAGATTACTGGCACAGACAGATCACACAGTGAACCTGAGATTTCTGGTACAGACAGCTCACACAGTGACCCTGAGATTACTGGTGCAGACAGATCACACAGTGAGCGTCAGATTACTGGTACAGACAGCTCACACAGTGACCCTGAGATTACTGGTACAGACAGATCACACAGTGACCCTGAGATTACTGGTACCGACAGATCACACAGTGACCCTGAGATTAGTGATACCGACAGCTCACACAGTGACCCTGAGATTACTGGTACAGACAGATCACACAGTGACCCTGAGATTACTGTTACAGACAGATCACACAGTGACCCTGAGATTACTGGTATAGACAGATCACACAGTGAGCGTCAGATTACTGGTACAGACAGATCACACAGTGACCCTGAGATTACTGGTACAGACAGATCACACAGTGACTCTGAGATTACTGGTACAGACAGATCACACAGTGACCCTGAGATTACTGGTACAGACAGATCACACAGTGACCCTGAGATTACTGGTACAGACAGATCACACAGTGACCCTGAGATTACTGGTACAGACAGATCACACAGTGACTCTGAGATTACTGGTACAGGCAGATCACACAGTGACCCTGAGATTACTGGTACAGACAGATCACACAGTGACCCTGAGATTACTGGTACAGACAGATCACACAGTGACCCTGAGATTAATGGTGCAGACAGATCACACAGTGACCCTGAGATTACTGGTACATACAGATCACACAGTGACCCTGAGATTACTGGTACAGACAGATCACACAGTGACCCTGAGATTACTGGTACAGACAGATCATACAGTGACCCTGAGTTTACTGGTACAGACGGATCACACAGTGACTCTGAGATTACTGGTACAGACAGATCACACAGTGACCCTGAGATTACTGGTACAGACAGATCACACAGTGACCCTGAGATTACTGGTACAGACAGATCACACAGTGACCCTGAGATTACTGGTACAGACAGATCACACAGTGACCCTGAGATTACTGGTACAGACAGATCACACAGTGACTCTGAGATTACTGGTACAGGCAGATCACACAGTGACTCTGAGATTACTGGTACAGACAGATCACAGAGTGACCCTGAGATTACTGGTACAGACAGCTCACACAGTGACCCTGAGATTACTGGTACAAACAGATCACACAGTGACCCTGAGATTACTGGTACAGACAGATCACACAGTGAGCGTCAGATTACTGGTACAGACAGCTCACACAGTGACCCTGAGATTACTGGTACAGACAGATCACACAGTGACCCTGAGATTACTGGTACCGACAGATCACACAGTGACCCTGAGATTAGTGATACCGACAGCTCACACAGTGACCCTGAGATTACTGGTACAGACAGATCACACAGTGACCCTGAGATTGCTGTTACAGACAGATCACACAGTGACCCTGAGATTGCTGTTACAGACAGATCACACAGTGACCCTGAGATCACTGGTACAGACAGATCACACAGTGACTCTGAGATTACTGGTACAGACAGATCACACAGTGACCCTGAGATTACTGGTACAGACAGATCACACAGTGACTCTGAGATTACTGGTACAGACAGATCACACAGTGACTCTGAGATTACTGGTACAGACAGATCACACAGTGACCCTGAGATTACTGGTACAGACAGATCACACAGTGACCCTGAGATTACTGGTACAGACAGATCACACAGTGACCCTGAGATTAATGGTGCAGACAGATCACACAGTGACCCTGAGATTACTGGTACATACAGATCACACAGTGACCCTGAGATTACTGGTACAGACAGATCACACAGTGACCCTGAGATTACTGGTACAGACAGATCATACAGTGACCCTGAGTTTACTGGTACAGACAGATCACACAGTGACTCTGAGATTACTGGTACAGACAGATCACACAGTGACCCTGGGATTACTGGTACAGACAGATCACACAGTGACCGTGCGATTACTGGTACAGACAGATCACAGAGTGACCCTGAGATTACTGGTACAGACAGATCACACAGTGACCCAGAGATTACTGGTATAGACAGATCACACAGTGACCCTGAGATTACTGGTACAGACAGATCACACAGTGACCCTGAGATTACTGGTACAGCCAGACCACACAGTGACCCTGAGATTACTGGTACAGACAGATCACACAGTGACCCTGAGATTACTGGTACAGGCAGTTCACACAGTGACCCTGAGATTAATGGTACAGACAGATCACACAGTGACTCTGAGATCACTGGTACAGACAGATCACACAGTGAGCGTCAGATTACTGGTCCAGACAGATCACACAGTGACCCTGAGATTACTGGTACAGACAGATCACACAGTGACCCTGAAATTACTGGTACCGACAGATCACACAGTGACCCTGAGATTACTGGTACAGACAGATCACACAGTGACCCTGAGATTACTGGTACAGACAGATCACACAGTGACCCTGAGATTACTGGTACAGACAGATCACACAGTGACCCTGAGATTACTGGTCCAGACAGATCACACAGTGACCCTGAGATTACTGGTACAGACAGATCACACAATGACTCTGAGATCACTGGTACAGACAGATCACACAGTGAGCATCAGATTACTGGTCCAGACAGATCACAGAGTGACCCTGAGATTACTGGTACAGACAGATCACACAGTGACCCTGAGATTACTGGTACAGGCAGATCACACAGTGACCCTGAGATTACTGGTACAGACAGATCACACAGTGAACCTGAGATTACTGGTACAGACAGATCACACAGTGAACCTGAGATTACTGGTACAGACAGATCACACAGTGACTCTGAGCTTACTGGTACAGGCAGATCACACAGTGACTCTGAGATTACTGGTACAGACAGATCACAGAGTGACCCTGAGATTACTGGTACAGACAGCTCACACAGTGACCCTGAGATTACTGGTACAAACAGATCACACAGTGACCCTGAGATTACTGGTACAGACAGATCACAGAGTGACCCTGAGATTACTGGTACAGACAGATCACACAGTGACCCTGAGATTACTGGTACAGACAGATCACACAGTGACCCTGAGATTACTGGTACAGCCAGACCACACAGTGACCCTGAGATTACTGGTACAGACAGATCACACAGTGACCCTGAGATTACTGGTACAGGCAGTTCACACAGTGACCCTGAGATTAATGGTACAGACAGCTCACACAGTGACTCTGAGATCACTGGTACAGACAGATCACACAGTGAGCGTCAGATTACTGGTCCAGACAGATCACACAGTGACCGTGAGATTACTGGTACAGACAGATCACACAGTGACCCTGAGATTACTGGTACAGACAGATCACACAGTGACCCTGAGATTACTGGTACCGACAGATCACACAGTGACCCTGAGATTACTGGTACAGACAGATCACACAGTGACCCTGAGATTACCGGTACAGACAGATCACACAGTGACCCTGAGATTACTGGTACAGACAGATAACACAGTGACCCTGAGATTACTGGTCCAGACAGATCACACAGTGACCCTGAGATTACTGGTACAGACAGATCACACAGTGACTCTGAGATCACTGGTACAGACAGATCACACAGTGAGCGTCAGATTACTGGTCCAGACAGATCACAGAGTGACCCTGAGATTACTGGTACAGACAGATCACACAGTGACCCTGAGATTACTGGTACAGACAGATCACACAGTGACCCTGAGATTACTGGTACAGACAGATCACACAGTGACCCTGAGATTACTGGTACAGACAGATCACACAGTGACCCTGAGATTACTGGTACAGACAGATCACACAGTGACTCTGAGATTACTGGTACAGGCAGATCACACAGTGACTCTGAGATTACTGGTACAGACGGATCACAGAGTGACCCTGAGATTACTGGTACAGACAGCTCACACAGTGACCCTGAGATTACTGGTACAAACAGATCACACAGTGACCCTGAGATTACTGGTACAGACAGATCACACAGTGACTCTGAGATCACTGATACAGACTGATCACACAGTGACCCTGAGATTACTGGTACAGACAGATCACACAGTGACCCTGAGATTACTGGTACCGACAGATCACACAGTGACCCTGAGATTACTGGTACCGACAGATCACACAGTGACCCTGAGATTACTGGTACAGACAGATCACACAGTGACCCTGAGATTACCGGTACAGACAGATCACACAGTGACCCTGAGATTACTGGTACAGACAGATCACACAGTGACCCTGAGATTACTGGTCCAGACAGATCACACAGTGACTCTGAGATTACTGGTACAGACAGATCACACAGTGACTCTGAGATCACTGGTACAGACAGATCACACAGTGAGCGTCAGATTACTGGTCCAGACAGATCACAGAGTGACCCTGAGATTACTGGTACAGACAGATCACACAGTGACCCTGAGATTACTGGTACAGACAGATCACATAGTGACCCTGAGATTACTGGTACAGACAGATCACACAGTGACCCTGAGATTACTGGTACAGACAGATCACACAGTGACCCTGAGATTACTGGTACAGACAGATCACACAGTGACTCTGAGATTACTGGTACAGGCAGATCACACAGTGACTCTGAGATTACTGGTACAGACAGATCACAGAGTGACCCTGAGATTACTGGTACAGACAGCTCACACAGTGACCCTGAGATTACTGGTACAAACAGATCACACAGTGACCCTGAGATTACTGGTACAGACAGATCACACAGTGACTCTGAGATCACTGATACAGACTGATCACACAGTGACCCTGAGATTACTGGTACAGACAGATCACACAGTGACCCTGAGATTACTGGTACCGACAGATCACACAGTGACCCTGAGATTACTGGTACAGACAGATCACACAGTGACCCTGAGATTACTGGTACAGACAGATCACACAGTGACCCTGAGATTACTGGTACCGACAGATCACACAGTGACCCTGAGATTACTGGTACAGACAGATCACACAGTGACCCTGAGATTACCGGTACAGACAGATCACACAGTGACCCTGAGATTACTGGTACAGACAGATCACACAGTGACCCTGAGATTACTGGTCCAGACAGATCACACAGTGACCCTGAGATTACTGGTACAGACAGATCACACAGTGACTCTGAGATCACTGGTACAGACAGATCACACAGTGAGCGTCAGATTACTGGTCCAGACAGATCACAGAGTGACCCTGAGATTACTGGTACAGACAGATCACACAGTGACCCTGAGATTACTGGTACAGACAGATCACACAGTGACCCTGAGATTACTGGTACAGACAGATCACACAGTGACCCTGAGATTACTGGTACAGACAGATCACACAGTGACCCTGAGATTACTGGTACAGACAGATCACACAGTGACTCTGAGATTACTGGTACAGGCAGATCACACAGTGACTCTGAGATTACTGGTACAGACAGATCACAGAGTGACCCTGAGATTACTGGTACAGACAGCTCACACAGTGACCCTGAGATTACTGGTACAAACAGATCACACAGTGACCCTGAGATTACTGGTACAGACAGATCACACAGTGACTCTGAGATCACTGATACAGACTGATCACACAGTGACCCTGAGATTACTGGTACAGACAGATCACACAGTGACCCTGAGATTACTGGTACCGACAGATCACACAGTGACCCTGAGATTACTGGTACCGACAGATCACACAGTGACCCTGAGATTACTGGTACAGACAGATCACACAGTGACCCTGAGATTACCGGTACAGACAGATCACACAGTGACCCTGAGATTACTGGTACAGACAGATCACACAGTGACCCTGAGATTACTGGTCCAGACAGATCACACAGTGACCCTGAGATTACTGGTACAGACAGATCACACAGTGACTCTGAGATCACTGGTACAGACAGATCACACAGTGAGCGTCAGATTACTGGTCCAGACAGATCACAGAGTGACCCTGAGATTACTGGTACAGACAGATCACACAGTGACCCTGAGATTACTGGTACAGACAGATCACACAGTGACCCTGAGATTACTGGTACAGACAGATCACACAGTGACCCTGAGATTACTGGTACAGACAGATCACACAGTGACCCTGAGATTACTGGTACAGACAGATCACACAGTGACTCTGAGATTACTGGTACAGGCAGATCACACAGTGACTCTGAGATTACTGGTACAGACAGATCACAGAGTGACCCTGAGATTACTGGTACAGACAGCTCACACAGTGACCCTGAGATTACTGGTACAAACAGATCACACAGTGACCCTGAGATTACTGGTACAGACAGATCACACAGTGACTCTGAGATCACTGATACAGACTGATCACACAGTGACCCTGAGATTACTGGTACAGACAGATCACACAGTGACCCTGAGATTACTGGTACCGACAGATCACACAGTGACCCTGAGATTACTGGTACAGACAGATCACACAGTGACCCTGAGATTACCGGTACAGACAGATCACACAGTGACCCTGAGATTACTGGTACAGACAGATCACACAGTGACCCTGAGATTACTGGTCCAGACAGATCACACAGTGACCCTGAGATTACTGGTACAGACAGATCACACAGTGACTCTGAGATCACTGGTACAGACAGATCACACAGTGAGCGTCAGATTACTGGTACAGACAGATCACAGAGTGACCCTGAGATTACTGGTACAGACAGATCACACAGTGACCCTGAGATTACTGGTACAGACAGATCACACAGTGACCCTGAGATTACTGGTACAGACAGATCACACAGTGACCCTGAGATTACTGGTACAGACAGATCACACAGTGACCCTGAGATTACTGGTACAGACAGATCACACAGTGACTCTGAGATTACTGGTACAGGCAGATCACACAGTGACTCTGAGATTACTGGTACAGACAGATCACAGAGTGACCCTGAGATTACTGGTACAGACAGCTCACACAGTGACCCTGAGATTACTGGTACAAACAGATCACACAGTGACCCTGAGATTACTGGTACAGACAGATCACACAGTGACTCTGAGATCACTGATACAGACAGATCACACAGTGACCCTGAGATTACTGGTACAGACAGATCACACAGTGACCTTGAGATTACTGGTACAGACAGATCACACAGTGACCCTGAGATTACTGGTACAGACAGATCATACAGTGACCCTGAGATTACTGGTACAGACAGATCACACAGTGACCCTGAGATTACTGGTACAGACAGATCACATAGTGACCCTGAGATTACTGGTCCAGACAGATCACACAGTGACCCTGAGATTTCTGGTACAGACGGATCACACAGTGACCCTGAGATTACTGGTACAGACAGATCACACAGTGACCCTGAGATTACTGGTACCGACAGATCACACAGTGACCCTGAGATTACTGGTACAGACAGATCACACAGTGAGCATCAGATTACTGGTACAGACAGCTCACACAGTGACCCTTAGATTACTGGTACAGACAGATCACACAGTGACCCTGAGATTACTGGTACAGACAGATCACACAGTGACCCTGAGATTACTGGTACCGACAGCTGACACAGTGACCCTGAGATTACTGGTGCAGACAGATCACACAGTGACCCTGAGATCACTGGTACAGACAGATCACACAGTGACTCTGTGATTACTGGTACAGACAGATCACACAGTGAGCGTCAGATTACTGGTGCAGACAGATCACACAGTGACCCTGAGATCACTGGTACAGACAGATCACACAGTGACTCTGTGATTACTGGTACAGACAGATCACACAGTGAGCGTCAGATTACTGGTGCAGACAGATCACACAGTGACCCTGAGATTACTGGTACAGACAGATCACACAGTGACCCTGAGATTACTGGTACAGACAGCTCACACAGTGACCCTGAGATTACTGGTACAGACAGATCACACAGCGAGCGTCAGATTACTGGTACAGACAGCTCACACAGTGACCCTGAGATTACTGGTACAGACAGATCACACAGTGACCCTGAGATTACTGGTACAGACAGCTCACACAGTGACCCTGAGATTACTGGTACAGACAGATCACACAGTGACCCTGAGATTACTGGTACAGACAGATCACACAGTGAGCGTCAGATTACTGGTACAGACAGATCATACAGTGACCCTGAGATTACTGGTGCAGACAGATCACACAGTGACCCTGAGATTACTGGTACAGGCAGATGACACGGTGACCCTGAGATTACTGGTACAGACAGATCACACAGTGACCCTGAGATTACTGGTACAGACAGATCACACAGTGACCCTGAGATTACTGGCACAGACAGATCACACAGTGACCCTGAGATTACTGGTACAGACAGATCACACAGTGACTCTGAGATTACTGGTACAGACAGATCACAGAGTGACTCTGAGATCACTGGTACAGACAGATCACACAGTGACCCTGAGATTACTGGTACAGACAGATCACACAGTGACCCTGAGTTCACTGGTACAGACAGATCACACAGTGAATCTGTGATTACTGGTACAGACAGATCACACAGTGAGCGTCAGATTACTGGTGCAGACAGATCACACAGTGACCCTGAGATTACTGGTACAGACAGATCACACAGTGACCCTGAGATTACTGGTACAGGCAGTTCACACAGTGACCCTGAGATTAATGGTACAGACAGATCACACAGTGACTCTGAGATCACTGGTACAGACAGATCACACAGTGAGCGTCAGATTACTGGTCCAGACAGATCACACAGTGACCCTGAGATTACTGGTACAGACAGATCACACAGTGACCCTGAAATTACTGGTACCGACAGATCACACAGTGACCCTGAGATTACTGGTACAGACAGATCACACAGTGACCCTGAGATTACTGGTCCAGACAGATCACACAGTGACCCTGAGATTACTGGTACAGACAGATCACACAATGACTCTGAGATCACTGGTACAGACAGATCACACAGTGAGCATCAGATTACTGGTCCAGACAGATCACAGAGTGACCCTGAGATTACTGGTACAGACAGATCACACAGTGACCCTGAGATTACTGGTACAGACAGATCACACAGTGACCCTGAGATTACTGGTACAGACAGATCACACAGTGACCCTGAGATTACTGGTACAGACAGATCACACAGTGAACCTGAGATTACTGGTACAGACAGATCACACAGTGACTCTGAGATTACTGGTACAGGCAGATCACACAGTGACTCTGAGATTACTGGTAGAGACAGATCACAGAGTGACCCTGAGATTACTGGTACAGACAGCTCACACAGTGACCCTGAGATTACTGGTACAAACAGATCACACAGTGACCCTGAGATTACTGGTACAGACAGATCACACAGTGAGCGTCAGATTACTGGTACAGACAGCTCACACAGTGACCCTGAGATTACTGGTACAGACAGATCACACAGTGACCCTGAGATTACTGGTACCGACAGATCACACAGTGACCCTGAGATTAGTGATACCGACAGCTCACACAGTGACCCTGAGATTACTGGTACAGACAGATCACACAGTGACCCTGAGATTACTGTTACAGACAGATCACACAGTGACCCTGAGATTACTGGTATAGACAGATCACACAGTGAGCGTCAGATTACTGGTACAGACAGCTCACAAAGTGACCCTGCGATTACTGGTACAGACAGATCACACAGTGAGCATCAGATTACTGGTACAGACAGATCACACAGTGATCCTGAGATTACTGGTACAGACAGATCACACAGTGACCCTGAGATCACTGGTACAGACAGATCACACAGTGACTCTGAGATTACTGGTACAGACAGATCACACAGTGACCCTGAGATTACTGGTACAGACAGATCACTCAGTGACCCTGAGATTACTGGTACAGACAGATCACACAGTGACTCTGAGATTACTGGTACAGACAGATCACACAGTGACCCTGAGATTACTGGTACAGACAGATCACACAGTGACCCTGAGATTACTGGTACAGACAGATCACACAGTGACCCTGAGATTAATGGTGCAGACAGATCACACAGTGACCCTGAGATTACTGGTACATACAGATCACACAGTGACCCTGAGATAACTGGTACAGACAGATCACACAGTGACCCTGAGATTACTGGTACAGACAGATCATACAGTGACCCTGAGTTTACTGGTACAGACAGATCACACAGTGACTCTGAGATTACTGGTACAGACAGATCACACAGTGACCCTGAGATTACTGGTACAGACAGATCACACAGTGACTCTGAGATTACTGGTACAGGCAGATCACACAGTGACCCTGAGATTACTGGTACAGACAGCTCACACAGTGACCCTGAGATTACTGGTACAAACAGATCACACAGTGACCCTGAGATTACTGGTACAGACAGATCACACAGTGACTCTGAGATCACTGATACAGACTGATCACACAGTGACCCTGAGATTACTGGTACAGACAGATCACACAGTGACCCTGAGATTACTGGTACCGACAGATCACACAGTGACCCTGAGATTACTGGTACCGACAGATCACACAGTGACCCTGAGATTACTGGTACAGACAGATCACACAGTGACCCTGAGATTACCGGTACAGACAGATCACACAGTGACCCTGAGATTACTGGTACAGACAGATCACACAGTGACCCTGAGATTACTGGTCCAGACAGATCACACAGTGACTCTGAGATTACTGGTACAGACAGATCACACAGTGACTCTGAGATCACTGGTACAGACAGATCACACAGTGAGCGTCAGATTACTGGTCCAGACAGATCACAGAGTGACCCTGAGATTACTGGTACAGACAGATCACACAGTGACCCTGAGATTACTGGTACAGACAGATCACATAGTGACCCTGAGATTACTGGTACAGACAGATCACACAGTGACCCTGAGATTACTGGTACAGACAGATCACACAGTGACCCTGAGATTACTGGTACAGACAGATCACACAGTGACTCTGAGATTACTGGTACAGGCAGATCACACAGTGACTCTGAGATTACTGGTACAGACAGATCACAGAGTGACCCTGAGATTACTGGTACAGACAGCTCACACAGTGACCCTGAGATTACTGGTACAAACAGATCACACAGTGACCCTGAGATTACTGGTACAGACAGATCACACAGTGACTCTGAGATCACTGATACAGACTGATCACACAGTGACCCTGAGATTACTGGTACAGACAGATCACACAGTGACCCTGAGATTACTGGTACCGACAGATCACACAGTGACCCTGAGATTACTGGTACAGACAGATCACACAGTGACCCTGAGATTACTGGTACAGACAGATCACACAGTGACCCTGAGATTACTGGTACCGACAGATCACACAGTGACCCTGAGATTACTGGTACAGACAGATCACACAGTGACCCTGAGATTACCGGTACAGACAGATCACACAGTGACCCTGAGATTACTGGTACAGACAGATCACACAGTGACCCTGAGATTACTGGTCCAGACAGATCACACAGTGACCCTGAGATTACTGGTACAGACAGATCACACAGTGACTCTGAGATCACTGGTACAGACAGATCACACAGTGAGCGTCAGATTACTGGTCCAGACAGATCACAGAGTGACCCTGAGATTACTGGTACAGACAGATCACACAGTGACCCTGAGATTACTGGTACAGACAGATCACACAGTGACCCTGAGATTACTGGTACAGACAGATCACACAGTGACCCTGAGATTACTGGTACAGACAGATCACACAGTGACCCTGAGATTACTGGTACAGACAGATCACACAGTGACTCTGAGATTACTGGTACAGGCAGATCACACAGTGACTCTGAGATTACTGGTACAGACAGATCACAGAGTGACCCTGAGATTACTGGTACAGACAGCTCACACAGTGACCCTGAGATTACTGGTACAAACAGATCACACAGTGACCCTGAGATTACTGGTACAGACAGATCACACAGTGACTCTGAGATCACTGATACAGACTGATCACACAGTGACCCTGAGATTACTGGTACAGACAGATCACACAGTGACCCTGAGATTACTGGTACCGACAGATCACACAGTGACCCTGAGATTACTGGTACCGACAGATCACACAGTGACCCTGAGATTACTGGTACAGACAGATCACACAGTGACCCTGAGATTACCGGTACAGACAGATCACACAGTGACCCTGAGATTACTGGTACAGACAGATCACACAGTGACCCTGAGATTACTGGTCCAGACAGATCACACAGTGACCCTGAGATTACTGGTACAGACAGATCACACAGTGACTCTGAGATCACTGGTACAGACAGATCACACAGTGAGCGTCAGATTACTGGTCCAGACAGATCACAGAGTGACCCTGAGATTACTGGTACAGACAGATCACACAGTGACCCTGAGATTACTGGTACAGACAGATCACACAGTGACCCTGAGATTACTGGTACAGACAGATCACACAGTGACCCTGAGATTACTGGTACAGACAGATCACACAGTGACCCTGAGATTACTGGTACAGACAGATCACACAGTGACTCTGAGATTACTGGTACAGGCAGATCACACAGTGACTCTGAGATTACTGGTACAGACAGATCACAGAGTGACCCTGAGATTACTGGTACAGACAGCTCACACAGTGACCCTGAGATTACTGGTACAAACAGATCACACAGTGACCCTGAGATTACTGGTACAGACAGATCACACAGTGACTCTGAGATCACTGATACAGACTGATCACACAGTGACCCTGAGATTACTGGTACAGACAGATCACACAGTGACCCTGAGATTACTGGTACCGACAGATCACACAGTGACCCTGAGATTACTGGTACAGACAGATCACACAGTGACCCTGAGATTACCGGTACAGACAGATCACACAGTGACCCTGAGATTACTGGTACAGACAGATCACACAGTGACCCTGAGATTACTGGTCCAGACAGATCACACAGTGACCCTGAGATTACTGGTACAGACAGATCACACAGTGACTCTGAGATCACTGGTACAGACAGATCACACAGTGAGCGTCAGATTACTGGTACAGACAGATCACAGAGTGACCCTGAGATTACTGGTACAGACAGATCACACAGTGACCCTGAGATTACTGGTACAGACAGATCACACAGTGACCCTGAGATTACTGGTACAGACAGATCACACAGTGACCCTGAGATTACTGGTACAGACAGATCACACAGTGACCCTGAGATTACTGGTACAGACAGATCACACAGTGACTCTGAGATTACTGGTACAGGCAGATCACACAGTGACTCTGAGATTACTGGTACAGACAGATCACAGAGTGACCCTGAGATTACTGGTACAGACAGCTCACACAGTGACCCTGAGATTACTGGTACAAACAGATCACACAGTGACCCTGAGATTACTGGTACAGACAGATCACACAGTGACTCTGAGATCACTGATACAGACAGATCACACAGTGACCCTGAGATTACTGGTACAGACAGATCACACAGTGACCTTGAGATTACTGGTACAGACAGATCACACAGTGACCCTGAGATTACTGGTACAGACAGATCATACAGTGACCCTGAGATTGCTGGTACAGACAGATCACACAGTGACCCTGAGATTACTGGTACAGACAGATCACATAGTGACCCTGAGATTACTGGTCCAGACAGATCACACAGTGACCCTGAGATTTCTGGTACAGACGGATCACACAGTGACCCTGAGATTACTGGTACAGACAGATCACACAGTGACCCTGAGATTACTGGTACCGACAGATCACACAGTGACCCTGAGATTACTGGTACAGACAGATCACACAGTGAGCATCAGATTACTGGTACAGACAGCTCACACAGTGACCCTTAGATTACTGGTACAGACAGATCACACAGTGACCCTGAGATTACTGGTACAGACAGATCACACAGTGACCCTGAGATTACTGGTACCGACAGCTGACACAGTGACCCTGAGATTACTGGTGCAGACAGATCACACAGTGACCCTGAGATCACTGGTACAGACAGATCACACAGTGACTCTGTGATTACTGGTACAGACAGATCACACAGTGAGCGTCAGATTACTGGTGCAGACAGATCACACAGTGACCCTGAGATCACTGGTACAGACAGATCACACAGTGACTCTGTGATTACTGGTACAGACAGATCACACAGTGAGCGTCAGATTACTGGTGCAGACAGATCACACAGTGACCCTGAGATTACTGGTACAGACAGATCACACAGTGACCCTGAGATTACTGGTACAGACAGCTCACACAGTGACCCTGAGATTACTGGTACAGACAGATCACACAGCGAGCGTCAGATTACTGGTACAGACAGCTCACACAGTGACCCTGAGATTACTGGTACAGACAGATCACACAGTGACCCTGAGATTACTGGTACAGACAGCTCACACAGTGACCCTGAGATTACTGGTACAGACAGATCACACAGTGACCCTGAGATTACTGGTACAGACAGATCACACAGTGAGCGTCAGATTACTGGTACAGACAGATCATACAGTGACCCTGAGATTACTGGTGCAGACAGATCACACAGTGACCCTGAGATTACTGGTACAGGCAGATGACACGGTGACCCTGAGATTACTGGTACAGACAGATCACACAGTGACCCTGAGATTACTGGTACAGACAGATCACACAGTGACCCTGAGATTACTGGCACAGACAGATCACACAGTGACCCTGAGATTACTGGTACAGACAGATCACACAGTGACTCTGAGATTACTGGTACAGACAGATCACAGAGTGACTCTGAGATCACTGGTACAGACAGATCACACAGTGACCCTGAGATTACTGGTACAGACAGATCACACAGTGACCCTGAGTTCACTGGTACAGACAGATCACACAGTGAATCTGTGATTACTGGTACAGACAGATCACACAGTGAGCGTCAGATTACTGGTGCAGACAGATCACACAGTGACCCTGAGATTACTGGTACAGACAGATCACACAGTGACCCTGAGATTACTGGTACAGGCAGTTCACACAGTGACCCTGAGATTAATGGTACAGACAGATCACACAGTGACTCTGAGATCACTGGTACAGACAGATCACACAGTGAGCGTCAGATTACTGGTCCAGACAGATCACACAGTGACCCTGAGATTACTGGTACAGACAGATCACACAGTGACCCTGAAATTACTGGTACCGACAGATCACACAGTGACCCTGAGATTACTGGTACAGACAGATCACACAGTGACCCTGAGATTACTGGTACAGACAGATCACACAGTGACCCTGAGATTACTGGTACAGACAGATCACACAGTGACCCTGAGATTACTGGTCCAGACAGATCACACAGTGACCCTGAGATTACTGGTACAGACAGATCACACAATGACTCTGAGATCACTGGTACAGACAGATCACACAGTGAGCATCAGATTACTGGTCCAGACAGATCACAGAGTGACCCTGAGATTACTGGTACAGACAGATCACACAGTGACCCTGAGATTACTGGTACAGACAGATCACACAGTGACCCTGAGATTACTGGTACAGACAGATCACACAGTGACCCTGAGATTACTGGTACAGACAGATCACACAGTGAACCTGAGATTACTGGTACAGACAGATCACACAGTGACTCTGAGATTACTGGTACAGGCAGATCACACAGTGACTCTGAGATTACTGGTAGAGACAGATCACAGAGTGACCCTGAGATTACTGGTACAGACAGCTCACACAGTGACCCTGAGATTACTGGTACAAACAGATCACACAGTGACCCTGAGATTACTGGTACAGACAGATCACACAGTGAGCGTCAGATTACTGGTACAGACAGCTCACACAGTGACCCTGAGATTACTGGTACAGACAGATCACACAGTGACCCTGAGATTACTGGTACCGACAGATCACACAGTGACCCTGAGATTAGTGATACCGACAGCTCACACAGTGACCCTGAGATTACTGGTACAGACAGATCACACAGTGACCCTGAGATTACTGTTACAGACAGATCACACAGTGACCCTGAGATTACTGGTATAGACAGATCACACAGTGAGCGTCAGATTACTGGTACAGACAGCTCACAAAGTGACCCTGCGATTACTGGTACAGACAGATCACACAGTGAGCATCAGATTACTGGTACAGACAGATCACACAGTGATCCTGAGATTACTGGTACAGACAGATCACACAGTGACCCTGAGATCACTGGTACAGACAGATCACACAGTGACTCTGAGATTACTGGTACAGACAGATCACACAGTGACCCTGAGATTACTGGTACAGACAGATCACTCAGTGACCCTGAGATTACTGGTACAGACAGATCACACAGTGACTCTGAGATTACTGGTACAGACAGATCACACAGTGACCCTGAGATTACTGGTACAGACAGATCACACAGTGACCCTGAGATTACTGGTACAGACAGATCACACAGTGACCCTGAGATTAATGGTGCAGACAGATCACACAGTGACCCTGAGATTACTGGTACATACAGATCACACAGTGACCCTGAGATAACTGGTACAGACAGATCACACAGTGACCCTGAGATTACTGGTACAGACAGATCATACAGTGACACTGAGTTTACTGGTACAGACAGATCACACAGTGACTCTGAGATTACTGGTACAGACAGATCACACAGTGACCCTGAGATTACTGGTACAGACAGATCACACAGTGACCGTGCGATTACTGGTACAGACAGATCACAGAGTGACCCTGAGATTACTGGTACAGACAGATCACACAGTGACCCAGAGATTACTGGTACAGACAGATCACACAGTGACCCTGAGATTACTGGTACAGACAGATCACACAGTGACCCTGAGATTACTGGTACAGCCAGACCACACAGTGACCCTGAGATTACTGGTACAGACAGATCACACAGTGACCCTGAGATTACTGGTACAGGCAGTTCACACAGTGACCCTGAGATTAATGGTACAGACAGCTCACACAGTGACTCTGAGATCACTGGTACAGACAGATCACACAGTGAGCGTCAGATTACTGGTCCAGACAGATCACACAGTGACCGTGAGATTACTGGTACAGACAGATCACACAGTGACCCTGAGATTACTGGTACAGACAGATCACACAGTGACCCTGAGATTACTGGTACAGACAGATCACACAGTGACCCTGAGATTACTGGCACAGACAGATCACACAGTGACCCTGAGATTACTGGTACAGACAGATCACACAGTGACTCTGAGATTACTGGTACAGACAGATCACAGAGTGACTCTGAGATCACTGGTACAGACAGATCACACAGTGACCCTGAGATTACTGGTACAGACAGATCACACAGTGACCCTGAGTTCACTGGTACAGACAGATCACACAGTGAATCTGTGATTACTGGTACAGACAGATCACACAGTGAGCGTCAGATTACTGGTGCAGACAGATCACACAGTGACCCTGAGATTACTGGTACAGACAGATCACACAGTGACCCTGAGATTACTGGTACAGGCAGTTCACACAGTGACCCTGAGATTAATGGTACAGACAGATCACACAGTGACTCTGAGATCACTGGTACAGACAGATCACACAGTGAGCGTCAGATTACTGGTCCAGACAGATCACACAGTGACCCTGAGATTACTGGTACAGACAGATCACACAGTGACCCTGAAATTACTGGTACCGACAGATCACACAGTGACCCTGAGATTACTGGTACAGACAGATCACACAGTGACCCTGAGATTACTGGTACAGACAGATCACACAGTGACCCTGAGATTACTGGTACAGACAGATCACACAGTGACCCTGAGATTACTGGTCCAGACAGATCACACAGTGACCCTGAGATTACTGGTACAGACAGATCACACAATGACTCTGAGATCACTGGTACAGACAGATCACACAGTGAGCATCAGATTACTGGTCCAGACAGATCACAGAGTGACCCTGAGATTACTGGTACAGACAGATCACACAGTGACCCTGAGATTACTGGTACAGACAGATCACACAGTGACCCTGAGATTACTGGTACAGACAGATCACACAGTGACCCTGAGATTACTGGTACAGACAGATCACACAGTGAACCTGAGATTACTGGTACAGACAGATCACACAGTGACTCTGAGATTACTGGTACAGGCAGATCACACAGTGACTCTGAGATTACTGGTACAGACAGATCACAGAGTGACCCTGAGATTACTGGTACAGACAGCTCACACAGTGACCCTGAGATTACTGGTACAAACAGATCACACAGTGACCCTGTGATTACTGGTACAGACAGATCACACAGTGAGCGTCAGATTACTGGTACAGACAGCTCACACAGTGACCCTGAGATTACTGGTACAGACAGATCACACAGTGACCCTGAGATTACTGGTACCGACAGATCACACAGTGACCCTGAGATTAGTGATACCGACAGCTCACACAGTGACCCTGAGATTACTGGTACAGACAGATCACACAGTGACCCTGAGATTACTGTTACAGACAGATCACACAGTGACCCTGAGATTACTGGTATAGACAGATCACACAGTGAGCGTCAGATTACTGGTACAGACAGCTCACACAGTGACCCTGCGATTACTGGTACAGACAGATCACACAGTGAGCATCAGATTACTGGTACAGACAGATCACACAGTGATCCTGAGATTACTGGTACAGACAGATCACACAGTGACCCTGAGATCACTGGTACAGACAGATCACACAGTGACTCTGAGATTACTGGTACAGACAGATCACACAGTGACCCTGAGATTACTGGTACAGACAGATCACTCAGTGACCCTGAGATTACTGGTACAGACAGATCACACAGTGACTCTGAGATTACTGGTACAGACAGATCACACAGTGACCCTGAGATTACTGGTACAGACAGATCACACAGTGACCCTGAGATTACTGGTACAGACAGATCACACAGTGACCCTGAGATTAATGGTGCAGACAGATCACACAGTGACCCTGAGATTACTGGTACATACAGATCACACAGTGACCCTGAGATAACTGGTACAGACAGATCACACAGTGACCCTGAGATTACTGGTACAGACAGATCATACAGTGACCCTGAGTTTACTGGTACAGACAGATCACACAGTGACTCTGAGATTACTGGTACAGACAGATCACACAGTGACCCTGAGATTACTGGTACAGACAGATCACACAGTGACCGTGCGATTACTGGTACAGACAGATCACAGAGTGACCCTGAGATTACTGGTACAGACAGATCACACAGTGACCCAGAGATTACTGGTACAGACAGATCACACAGTGACCCTGAGATTACTGGTACAGACAGATCACACAGTGACCCTGAGATTACTGGTACAGCCAGACCACACAGTGACCCTGAGATTACTGGTACAGACAGATCACACAGTGACCCTGAGATTACTGGTACAGGCAGTTCACACAGTGACCCTGAGATTAATGGTACAGACAGCTCACACAGTGACTCTGAGATCACTGGTACAGACAGATCACACAGTGAGCGTCAGATTACTGGTCCAGACAGATCACACAGTGACCGTGAGATTACTGGTACAGACAGATCACACAGTGACCCTGAGATTACTGGTACAGACAGATCACACAGTGACCCTGAGATTACTGGTACCGACAGATCACACAGTGACCCTGAGATTACTGGTACAGACAGATCACACAGTGACCCTGAGATTACCGGTACAGACAGATCACACAGTGACCCTGAGATTACTGGTACAGACAGATCACACAGTGACCCTGAGATTACTGGTCCAGACAGATCACACAGTGACCCTGAGATTACTGGTACAGACAGATCACACAGTGACTCTGAGATCACTGGTACAGACAGATCACACAGTGAGCGTCAGATTACTGGTCCAGACAGATCACAGAGTGACCCTGAGATTACTGGTACAGACAGATCACACAGTGACCCTGAGATTACTGGTACAGACAGATCACACAGTGACCCTGAGATTACTGGTACAGACAGATCACACAGTGACCCTGAGATTACTGGTACAGACAGATCACACAGTGACCCTGAGATTACTGGTACAGACAGATCACACAGTGACTCTGAGATTACTGGTACAGGCAGATCACACAGTGACTCTGAGATTACTGGTACAGACAGATCACACAGTGACCCTGAGATTACTGGTACAGACAGATCACAGAGTGACCCTGAGATTACTGGTACAGACAGCTCACACAGTGACCCTGAGATTACTGGTACAAACAGATCACACAGTGACCCTGAGATTACTGGTACAGACAGATCACACAGTGACTCTGAGATCACTGATACAGACTGATCACACAGTGACCCTGAGATTACTGGTACAGACAGATCACACAGTGACCCTGAGATTACTGGTACCGACAGATCACACAGTGACCCTGAGATTACTGGTACCGACAGATCACACAGTGACCCTGAGATTACAGGTACAGACAGATCACACAGTGACCCTGAGATTACCGGTACAGACAGATCACACAGTGACCCTGAGATTACTGGTACAGACAGATCACACAGTGACCCTGAGATTACTGGTCCAGACAGATCACACAGTGACCCTGAGATTACTGGTACAGACAGATCACACAGTGACTCTGAGATCACTGGTACAGACAGATCACACAGTGAGCGTCAGATTACTGGTCCAGACAGATCACAGAGTGACCCTGAGATTACTGGTACAGACAGATCACACAGTGACCCTGAGATTACTGGTACAGACAGATCACACAGTGACCCTGAGATTACTGGTACAGACAGATCACACAGTGACCCTGAGATTACTGGTACAGACAGATCACACAGTGACCCTGAGATTACTGGTACAGACAGATCACACAGTGACTCTGAGATTACTGGTACAGGCAGATCACACAGTGACTCTGAGATTACTGGTACAGACAGATCACAGAGTGACCCTGAGATTACTGGTACAGACAGATCACACAGTGACCCTGAGATTACTGGTACAGACAGATCACACAGTGACCCTGAGATTACTGGTACAAACAGATCACACAGTGACCCTGAGATTACTGGTACAGACAGATCACACAGTGACTCTGAGATCACTGATACAGACTGATCACACAGTGACCCTGAGATTACTGGTACAGACAGATCACACAGTGACCCTGAGATTACTGGTACCGACAGATCACACAGTGACCCTGAGATTACTGGTACAGACAGATCACACAGTGACCCTGAGATTACCGGTACAGACAGATCACACAGTGACCCTGAGATTACTGGTACAGACAGATCACACAGTGACCCTGAGATTACTGGTCCAGACAGATCACACAGTGACCCTGAGATTACTGGTACAGACAGATCACACAGTGACTCTGAGATCACTGGTACAGACAGATCACACAGTGAGCGTCAGATTACTGGTCCAGACAGATCACAGAGTGACCCTGAGATTACTGGTACAGACAGATCACACAGTGACCCTGAGATTACTGGTACAGACAGATCACACAGTGACTCTGAGATTACTGGTACAGGCAGATCACACAGTGACTCTGAGATTACTGGTACAGACAGATCACAGAGTGACCCTGAGATTACTGGTACAGACAGCTCACACAGTGACCCTGAGATTACTGGTACAAACAGATCACACAGTGACCCTGAGATTACTGGTACAGACAGATCACACAGTGACTCTGAGATCACTGATACAGACAGATCACACAGTGACCCTGAGATTACTGGTACAGACAGATCACACAGTGACCTTGAGATTACTGGTACAGACAGATCACACAGTGACCCTGAGATTACTGGTACAGACAGATCATACAGTGACCCTGAGATTACTGGTACAGACAGATCACACAGTGACCCTGAGATTACTGGTACAGACAGATCACATAGTGACCCTGAGATTACTGGTCCAGACAGATCACACAGTGACCCTGAGATTTCTGGTACAGACAGATCACACAGTGACCCTGAGATTACTGGTACAGACAGATCACACAGTGACCCTGAGATTACTGGTACCGACAGATCACACAGTGACCCTGAGATTACTGGTACAGACAGATCACACAGTGAGCATCAGATTACTGGTACAGACAGCTCACACAGTGACCCTTAGATTACTGGTACAGACAGATCACACAGTGACCCTGAGATTACTGGTACAGACAGATCACACAGTGACCCTGAGATTACTGGTACCGACAGCTGACACAGTGACCCTGAGATTACTGGTGCAGACAGATCACACAGTGACCCTGAGATCACTGGTACAGACAGATCACACAGTGACTCTGTGATTACTGGTACAGACAGATCACACAGTGAGCGTCAGATTACTGGTGCAGACAGATCACACAGTGACCCTGAGATTACTGGTACAGACAGATCACACAGTGACCCTGAGATTACTGGTACAGACAGCTCACACAGTGACCCTGAGATTACTGGTACAGACAGATCACACAGTGACTCTGTGATTACTGGTACAGACAGATCACACAGTGAGCGTCAGATTACTGGTGCGGACAGATCACACAGTGACCCTGAGATTACTGGTACAGACAGATCACACAGTGACCCTGAGATTACTGGTACAGACAGCTCACACAGTGACCCTGAGATTACTGGTACAGACAGATCACACAGCGAGCGTCAGATTACTGGTACAGACAGCTCACACAGTGACCCTGAGATTACTGGTACAGACAGATCACACAGTGACCCTGAGATTACTGGTACAGACAGCTCACACAGTGACCCTGAGATTACTGGTACAGACAGATCACACAGTGACCCTGAGATTACTGGTACAGACAGATCACACAGTGAGCGTCAGATTACTGGTACAGACAGCTCACACAGTGACCCTGAGATTACTGGTACAGACAGATCACACAGTGACCCTGAGATTACTGGTACAGACAGATCATACAGTGACCCTGAGATTACTGGTGCAGACAGATCACACAGTGACCCTGAGATTACTGGTACAGGCAGATGACACGGTGACCCTGAGATTACTGGTACAGACAGATCACACAGTGACCCTGAGATTACTGGTACAGACAGATCACACAGTGACCCTGAGATTACTGGCACAGACAGATCACACAGTGACCCTGAGATTACTGGTACAGACAGATCACACAGTGACTCTGAGATTACTGGTACAGACAGATCACAGAGTGACTCTGAGATCACTGGTACAGACAGATCACACAGTGACCCTGAGATTACTGGTACAGACAGATCACACAGTGACCCTGAGTTCACTGGTACAGACAGATCACACAGTGAATCTGTGATTACTGGTACAGACAGATCACACAGTGAGCGTCAGATTACTGGTGCAGACAGCTCACACCGTGACCCTGAGATTACTGGTACTGTAATTCTAACAGAACTAGACAGACTGGATGCAGGAAGGATGTTCCCGATGGCGGGGGAGTCCAGAACCAGGGGTCACAGTCTAAAGATAAGGGGTAAGCCATTTAGGACTGAGATGAGGAGGAATTTCTTCACCCAGGGACTGGTGAACCTGTGGAATTCTCTACCACACAAGGCACTTGAGGCCAATTCATTAAATATATTCAAGAAGGAGTTGGATATATTTCTTTAGGCTAAAGGGATCAAGGGATATGGGGAGAAGGCAGGGACAGGTTACTGAATTTGGATGATCAGCCATGATCTCATTAAATGGCGGAACAGGCTCGAGGGGCCAAATGGCCTACTCCTGCTCCTATCTTCCATGTTTCTATGTTTCTATCACACAGTGACCCTGAGATTACTGGTCGCTGTATGACCTGTCTGTACCAGTAATCTCACGGTCACTTTGTGGGGGTAAACGGGGTTGTGTAGCACCCAGTTTTTAGGCGCTATGCATTCTTTTAACGCTTGAAATTTGGGTCCAAGATGCGTGCTCACACTACCGACGGGAATGCGCCAGACGCCATCTTGGTGAAGGGGTTTGCGCGCGCACCTACTGACTGCCAGCAGCATGCAGAGCAAGCCGATCACGACACGAATCAATGTGCAGTGCTGATTTGACGCCCGCGCTGTCATTTTCCAACTGCACTCTCCAGCCTATGCCCTGTCTTAGCTTTGCACAGCTGAACACGACGTTAAACAGCATGAAGGACCCCCCTCCCCAGCAGCGCTATTTAAAGGGATGATGAACTACTTACAGGTTAGTAGCTGAATTATTTCTTCTGGCTGCTGGTGCAATTGTACATGTTTTTGGAGCTTTGCTATAGTTGGCTGAAGTTTGAATAGTCTACAGGGATTGTTCTGGCTGGTGCTGAAGTACTTTTTGTTCATTTAAAAGTTTGTGCTGAAATAAGTTGCTTCCAGACATAGGTGGCCTGGCAGGCCGTCCTCTTGGAATTGAGCATGACTGGGAGAATGAACAGAGGCCACGCAGAGCAGGCGCAGAGTCGATGGGCCAAACGGCCTCCTTCTGTGCTGTACTACTCTATGATTCTATTCTATGAGGGAGGAGGAGGAGCGGGAACAGGGCTCTCAGCAAGAGGCCATATCCACCGAGGGTTTTTCGGGAGTAATTCTCTTACCTCAACTTCAGGACTAATGCATGCAACGTATTCACTTCACAAAAGAGGTTGTGACTGAAAGCTGCCAACTGCTGCAGCCACAACTGCAACCTCAAAGCAGGGCAATTAGCGCATTGGATGTGGCTATCATGGTTGAATAGCTACCAGTGTGTGCGAGCTGTGAGATGTCGGTGCAAGGCTTGCAACAGTGCTAAGTGTGTGAGGGTGAGGTGAAGCATATGAATGGAAGGGTTGAGTACTGATTGATAGAGATTGTTGGTAGATGGGTGATGGGGGTGTCGTGAATTGAGCAGTGGATGAGGCGAGTGGTGCAGTTTGTTAGGATATGCCATTTGAAGATGAACTCACTCACCTTGCCAACTCGTATCAGATCGTTAAACTTCTTCCTGCACTGCATCCGTGTTCTTGGATCAACACTCCTGGCATTGAGCTTCACCACTCCTTCTTCCCACTGCCACCTGAGCATCTGTCTGGAGGGCCTCCTGTCCCCGCTGTGGATACAGGACATCTCTCCTTCTCTCCACCAGGGCAGTGTTTGAAAACCTTGGTGCTCGCTCTCTCGCATGTTCAGCCATTGCTCAAAGTATCACAGCCCGGATTGACTTTTGAAAAGACTCCCACCACAGCTTGCAGCCACAATGCACCATCCCTTTAAGAGGTGCAGGCTGCCTTTAAGTAGTGCTAGCCCCTCACGATATAGGGCGCCCGCTTGTTGCGTGCAGCCAATGAACAGTGCAGGTAACAATTATTTAAAACAGCAGATAGTACGAAAATGCAATGAACGGGCATGGGTTAATGGCGAACAATGAATGGGCATGGGTTAATGGCGTACAATGAATGGGCATGGGTTAATGGCGTACAATACAATGAATGGGCATGGGTTAATGGCGTACAATGAATGGGCATGGGTTAATGGCGAACAATGAATGGGCATGGGTTAGTGGCGTACAATACAATGAATGGGCATGGGTTAATGGCGTACAATGAATGGGCATGGGTTAATGGTGTACAATGAATGGGCATGGGTTAATGGTGTACAATGATTGGGCATGGGTTAATGGCGTACAATGAATGGGCATGGGTTAATGGCGTACAATGAATGGGCATGGGTTAATGGCGTACAATGAATGGGCATGGGTTAATGGTGTACAATGAATGGGCATGGGTTAATGGTGTACAATGAATGGGCATGGGTTAATGGTGTACAATGAATGGGCATGGGTTAATGGCGTACAATGAATGGGCATGGGTTAATGGCGTACAATGAATGGGCATGGGTTAATGGCGTACAATGAATGGGCATGGGTTAATGGCGTACAATGAAAGGGCATGGGTTAATGGTGTACAATGAATGGGCATGGGTTAGTGGCGTACAATGAATGGGCATGGGTTAATGGCGTACAATGAATGGGCATGGGTTAATGGCGTACAATGAATGGGCATGGGTTAATGGCGTACAATGAATGGGCATGGGTTAATGGCGTACAATGAATGGGCATGGGTTAATGGCGTACAATGAATGGGCATGGGTTAATGGCGTACAATGAATGGGCATGGGTTAGTGGCGTACAATGAATGGGCATGGGTTAATGGCGTACAATGAATGGGCATGGGTTAATGGTGTACAATGAATGGGCATGGGTTAATGGCGTACAATCAATGGGCATGGGTTAATGGTGTACAATGAATGGGCATGGGTTAATGGCGTACAATGAATGGGCATGGGTTAATGGCGTACAATGAATGGGCATGGGTTAATGGCGTACAATGAATGGGCATGGGTTAATGGTGTACAATGAATGGGCATGGGTTAATGGCGTACAATGAATGGGCATGGGTTAATGGCGTACAATGAATGGGCATGGGTTAATGGCGTACAATGAATGGGCATGGGTTAATGGCGTACAATGAATGGGCATGGGTTAATGGCGTACAATGAATGGGCATGGGTTAATGGCATACAATGAATGGGCATGGGTTAATGGTGTACAATGAATGGGCATGGGTTAGTGGCGTACAATGAATGGGCATGGGTTAATGGCGTACAATGAATGGGCATGGGTTAATGGCGTACAATGAATGGGCATGGGTTAATGGCGTACAATGATCGGGCATGGGTTAATGGTGTACAATGAATGGGCATGGGTTAATGGCGTACAATACAATGAATGGGCATGGGTTAATGGCGTACAATGTATGGGCATGGGTTAATGGTGTACAATGAATGGGCATGGGTTAATGGTGTAGAATGATTGGACATGGGTTAATGGCGTACAATGAATGGGCATGGGTTAATGGCGTACAATGATCGGGCATGGGTTAATGGTGTACAATGAATGGGCATGGGTTAGTGGCGTACAATACAATGAATGGGCATGGGTTAATGGCGTACAATGAATGGGCATGGGTTAATGGTGTACAATGAATGGGCATGGGTTAATGGTGTACAATGATTGGCATGGGTTAATGGCGTACAATGAATGGGCATGGGTTAGTGGCGTACAATGAATGGGCATGGGTTAATGGCGTACAATGAATGGGCATGGGTTAATGGCGTACAATGAATGGGCATGGGTTAATGGCGTACAATGAATGGGCATGGGTTAATGGCGTACAATGAATGGGCATGGGTTAATGGCGTACAATGAATGGGCATGGGTTAATGGTGTACAATGAATGGGCATGGGTTAGTGGCGTACAATGAATGGGCATGGGTTAATGGCGTACAATGAATGGGCATGGGTTAATGGTGTACAATGAATGGGCATGGGTTAATGGCGTACAATCAGTGGGCATGGGTTAATGGTGTACAATGAATGGGCATGGGTTAATGGCGTACAATGAATGGGCATGGGTTAATGGCGTACAATGAATGGGCATGGGTTAATGGCGTACAATGAATGGGCATGGGTTAATGGCGTACAATGAATGGGCATGGGTTAATGGCGTACAATGAATGGGCATGGGTTAATGGCGTACAATGAATGGGCATGGGTTAATGGCATACAATGAATGGGCATGGGTTAATGGCGTACAATGAATGGGCATGGGTTAATGGCGTACAATGAATGGGCATGGGTTAATGGCGTACAATGAATGGGCATGGGTTAATGGTGTACAATGAATGGGCATGGGTTAGTGGCGTACAATGAATGGGCATGGGTTAATGGCGTACAATGAATGGGCATGGGTTAATGGCGTACAATGAATGGGCATGGGTTAATGGCGTACAATGATCGGGCATGGGTTAATGGTGTACAATGAATGGGCATGGGTTAATGGCGTACAATGAATGGGCATGGGTTAATGGCGTACAATGAATGGGCATGGGTTAATGGCGTACAATGAACGGGCATGGGTTAATGGCGTACAATGAATGGGCATGGGTTAATGGCGTTCAATGAATGGGCATGGGTTAATGGTGTACAATGAATGGGCATGGGTTAGTGGCGTACAATGAATGGGCATGGGTTAATGGCGTACAATGAATGGGCATGGGTTAATGGCGTACAATACAATGAATGGGCATGGGTTAGTGGTGTACAATGAATGGGCATGGGTTAATGGCGTACAATGAATGGGCATGGGTTAATGGCGTACAATGAATGGGCATGGGTTAATGGTGTACAATGAATGGGCATGGGTTAATGGCGTACAATGAATGGGCATGGGTTAATGGCGTACAATGAATGGGCATGGGTTAATGGCGAACAATGAATGGGCATGGGTTAATGGCGTACAATGAATGGGCATGGGTTAATGGCGTACAATGAATGGGCATGGGTTAATGGCGTACAATACAATGAATGGGCATGGGTTAGTGGTGTACAATGAATGGGCATGGGTTAATGGTGTACAATGAATGGGCATGGGTTAATGGCGTACAATGAATGGGCATGGGTTAGTGGCGTACAATGAATGGGCATGGGTTAATGGCGTACAATGAATGGGCATGGGTTAATGGTGTACAATGAATGGGCATGGGTTAGTGGCGTACAATGAATGGGCATGGGTTCATGGCGTACAATGAATGGGCATGGGTTAATGGCGTACAATGAATGGGCATGGGTTAATGGCGTACAATGAATGGGCATGGGTTAATGGCGTACAATGAATGGGCATGGGTTAATGGTGTACAATGAATGGGCATGGGTTAATGGTGTACAATGAATGGGCATGGGTTAATGGTGTACAATGAATGGGCATGGGTTAATGGCGTACAATGAATGGGCATGGGCTAATGGCGTACAATGAATGGGCATGGGTTAATGGCGTACAATGAATGGGCATGGGTTAATGGCGTACAATGAATGGGCATGGGTTAATGGCGTACAATGAATGGGCATGGGTTAGTGGCGTACAATGAATGGGCATGGGTTAATGGCGTACAATGAATGGGCATGGGTTAATGGCGTACAATGAATGGGCATGGGTTAATGGCGTACAATGATCGGGCATGGGTTAATGGTGTACAATGAATGGGCATGGGTTAATGGCGTACAATGAATGGGCATGGGTTAATGGCGTACAATGAATGGGCATGGGTTAATGGCGTACAATGAACGGGCATGGGTTAATGGCGTACAATGAATGGGCATGGGTTAATGGCATTCAATGAATGGGCATGGGTTAATGGTGTACAATGAATGGGCATGGGTTAGTGGCGTACAATGAATGGGCATGGGTTAATGGCGTACAATGAATGGGCATGGGTTAATGGCGTACAATACAATGAATGGGCATGGGTTAGTGGTGTACAATGAATGGGCATGGGTTCATGGCGTACAATGAATGGGCATGGGTTAATGGCGTACAATGAATGGGCATGGGTTAATGGCGTACAATGAATGGGCATGGGTTAATGGCGTACAATGAATGGGCATGGGTTAATGGCGTACAATGAATGGGCATGGGTTAATGGCGAACAATGAATGGGCATGGGTTAATGGCGTACAATGAATGGGCATGGGTTAATGGCGTACAATGAATGGGCATGGGTTAATGGCGTACAATACAATGAATGGGCATGGGTTAGTGGTGTACAATGAATGGGCATGGGTTAATGGTGTACAATGAATGGGCATGTGTTAATGGCGTACAATGAATGGGCATGGGTTAGTGGCGTACAATGAATGGGCATGGGTTAATGGCGAACAATGAATGGGCATGGGTTAATGGTGTACAATGAATGGGCATGGGTTAGTGGCGTACAATGAATGGGCATGGGTTAATGGTGTACAATGAATGGGCATGGGTTAGTGGCGTACAATGAATGGGCATGGGTTAATGGCGTACAATGAATGGGCATGGGTTAATGGCGTACAATACAATGAATGGGCATGGGTTAATGGCGTACAATGAATGGGCATGGGTTAATGGCGTACAATGAATGGGCATGGGTTAATGGCGTACAATGAATGGGCATGGGTTAATGGTGTACAATGAATGGGCATGGGTTAATGGCGTACAATGAATGGGCATGGGTTAATGGCGTACAATGAATGGGCAGGGGTTAATGGCGAACAATGAATGGGCATGGGTTAATGGCGAACAATGAATGGGCATGGGTTAATGGCGTACAATGAATGGGCATGGGTTAATGGCGTACAATGAACGGGCATGGGTTAATGGCGTATAATGAATGGGCATGGGTTAATGGCATTCAATGAATGGGCATGGGTTAATGGTGTACAATGAATGGGCATGGGTTAGTGGCGTACAATGAATGGGCATGGGTTAATGGCGTACAATGAATGGGCATGGGTTAATGGCGTACAATACAATGAATGGGCATGGGTTAGTGGTGTACAATGAATGGGCATGGGTTCATGGCGTACAATGAATGGGCATGGGTTAATGGCGTACAATGAATGGGCATGGGTTAATGGCGTACAATGAATGGGCATGGGTTAATGGCGTACAATGAATGGGCATGGGTTAATGGCGTACAATGAATGGGCATGGGTTAATGGCGAACAATGAATGGGCATGGGTTAATGGCGTACAATGAATGGGCATGGGTTAATGGCGTACAATGAATGGGCATGGGTTAATGGCGTACAATACAATGAATGGGCATGGGTTAGTGGTGTACAATGAATGGGCATGGGTTAATGGTGTACAATGAATGGGCATGGGTTAATGGCGTACAATGAATGGGCATGGGTTAGTGGCGTACAATGAATGGGCATGGGTTAATGGCGTACAATGAATGGGCATGGGTTAATGGTGTACAATGAATGGGCATGGGTTAGTGGCGTACAATGAATGGGCATGGGTTAATGGTGTACAATGAATGGGCATGGGTTAGTGGCGTACAATGAATGGGCATGGGTTAATGGCGTACAATGAATGGGCATGGGTTAATGGCGTACAATACAATGAATGGGCATGGGTTAATGGCGTACAATGAATGGGCATGGGTTAATGGCGTACAATGAATGGGCATGGGTTAATGGCGTACAATGAATGGGCATGGGTTAATGGTGTACAATGAATGGGCATGGGTTAATGGCGTACAATGAATGGGCATGGGTTAATGGCGTACAATGAATGGGCAGGGGTTAATGGCGAACAATGAATGGGCATGGGTTAATGGCGAACAATGAATGGGCATGGGTTAATGGCGTACAATGAATGGGCATGGGTTAATGGCGAACAATGAATGGGCATGGGTTAATGGCGTACAATGAATGGGCATGGGTTAATGGCGTACAATGAATGGGCATGGGTTAATGGCGTACAATACAATGAATGGGCATGGGTTAATGGCGTACAATGAATGGGCATGGGTTAATGGCGTACAATGAATGGGCATGGGTTAATGGCGTACAATGAATGGGCATGGGTTAATTGTGTACAATGAATGGGCATGGGTTAGTGGCGTACAATGAATGGGCATGGGTTAATGGCGTACAATGAATGGGCATGGGTTAATGGCGTACAATGAATGGGCATGGGATAATGGCGAACAATGAATGGGCATGGGTTAATGGCGTACAATGAATGGGCATGGGTTAATGGCGTACAATGAATGGGCATGGGATAATGGTGTACAATGAATGGGCATGGGTTAGTGGTGTACAATGAATGGGCATGGGTTAATGGCGTACAATGAATGGGCATGGGTTAATGGCGTTCAATGAATGGGCATGGGTTAATGGTGTACAATGAATGGGCATGGGTTAGTGGCGTACAATGAATGGGCATGGGTTAATGGCGTACAATGAATGGGCATGGGTTAATGGCGTACAATACAATGAATGGGCATGGGTTAGTGGTGTACAATGAATGGGCATGGGTTAATGGCGTACAATGAATGGGCATGGGTTAATGGCGTACAATGAATGGGCATGGGTTAATGGTGTACAATGAATGGGCATGGGTTAATGGCGTACAATGAATGGGCATGGGTTAATGGCGTACAATGAATGGGCATGGGTTAATGGCGAACAATGAATGGGCATGGGTTAATGGCGTACAATGAATGGGCATGGGTTAATGGCGTACAATGAATGGGCATGGGTTAATGGCGTACAATACAATGAATGGGCATGGGTTAGTGGTGTACAATGAATGGGCATGGGTTAATGGTGTACAATGAATGGGCATGGGTTAATGGCGTACAATGAATGGGCATGGGTTAGTGGCGTACAATGAATGGGCATGGGTTAATGGCGTACAATGAATGGGCATGGGTTAATGGTGTACAATGAATGGGCATGGGTTAGTGGCGTACAATGAATGGGCATGGGTTCATGGCGTACAATGAATGGGCATGGGTTAATGGCGTACAATGAATGGGCATGGGTTAATGGCGTACAATGAATGGGCATGGGTTAATGGCGTACAATGAATGGGCATGGGTTAATGGTGTACAATGAATGGGCATGGGTTAATGGTGTACAATGAATGGGCATGGGTTAATGGTGTACAATGAATGGGCATGGGTTAATGGCGTACAATGAATGGGCATGGGCTAATGGCGTACAATGAATGGGCATGGGTTAATGGCGTACAATGAATGGGCATGGGTTAATGGCGTACAATGAATGGGCATGCGTTAATGGCGTACAATGAATGGGCATGGGTTAGTGGCGTACAATGAATGGGCATGGGTTAATGGCGTACAATGAATGGGCATGGGTTAATGGCGTACAATGAATGGGCATGGGTTAATGGCGTACAATGATCGGGCATGGGTTAATGGTGTACAATGAATGGGCATGGGTTAATGGCGTACAATGAATGGGCATGGGTTAATGGCGTACAATGAATGGGCATGGGTTAATGGCGTACAATGAACGGGCATGGGTTAATGGCGTACAATGAATGGGCATGGGTTAATGGCATTCAATGAATGGGCATGGGTTAATGGTGTACAATGAATGGGCATGGGTTAGTGGCGTACAATGAATGGGCATGGGTTAATGGCGTACAATGAATGGGCATGGGTTAATGGCGTACAATACAATGAATGGGCATGGGTTAGTGGTGTACAATGAATGGGCATGGGTTCATGGCGTACAATGAATGGGCATGGGTTAATGGCGTACAATGAATGGGCATGGGTTAATGGCGTACAATGAATGGGCATGGGTTAATGGCGTACAATGAATGGGCATGGGTTAATGGCGTACAATGAATGGGCATGGGTTAATGGCGAACAATGAATGGGCATGGGTTAATGGCGTACAATGAATGGGCATGGGTTAATGGCGTACAATGAATGGGCATGGGTTAATGGCGTACAATACAATGAATGGGCATGGGTTAGTGGTGTACAATGAATGGGCATGGGTTAATGGTGTACAATGAATGGGCATGGGTTAATGGCGTACAATGAATGGGCATGGGTTAGTGGCGTACAATGAATGGGCATGGGTTAATGGCGAACAATGAATGGGCATGGGTTAATGGTGTACAATGAATGGGCATGGGTTAGTGGCGTACAATGAATGGGCATGGGTTAATGGTGTACAATGAATGGGCATGGGTTAGTGGCGTACAATGAATGGGCATGGGTTAATGGCGTACAATGAATGGGCATGGGTTAATGGCGTACAATACAATGAATGGGCATGGGTTAATGGCGTACAATGAATGGGCATGGGTTAATGGCGTACAATGAATGGGCATGGGTTAATGGCGTACAATGAATGGGCATGGGTTAATGGTGTACAATGAATGGGCATGGGTTAATGGCGTACAATGAATGGGCATGGGTTAATGGCGTACAATGAATGGGCAGGGGTTAATGGCGAACAATGAATGGGCATGGGTTAATGGCGAACAATGAATGGGCATGGGTTAATGGCGTACAATGAATGGGCATGGGTTAATGGCGTACAATGAATGGGCATGGGTTAATGGCGTACAATACAATGAATGGGCATGGGTTAATGGCGTACAATGAATGGGCATGGGTTAATGGCGTACAATGAATGGGCATGGGTTAATGGCGTACAATGAATGGGCATGGGTTAATTGTGTACAATGAATGGGCATGGGTTACATAGATACATAGATACATAGAAGATAGGAGCAGGAGTAGGCCATTCGGCCCTTCGTGCCTGCTCCGCCATTTAATGAGATCATGGCTGATCCTTTAATTCAGTATCCCGTCCCCGCCTTCTCTCCGTAACCCTTAACCCCTTTTGCCCGTAGAAATATATCTAATTCCCTCTTAAATATATTTAATGAGCTGGCATACACTGCCCTCTGTGGCAATGAGTTCCACAGGTTCACCACTCTCTGAGTGAAGAAATTCCCCCTCATCTCTGTCCTAAATGGTTTAGCCCTTATCCTTAAATTATGTCCTCTAGTTCTGTTCTCACCCGCCAAGGGAAACATTCCTTCTGCATCCAGTCTGTCTAGACCTGTCAGAATTTTATACACTTCTATGAGGTCCCCTCTCAATCTTCTAAACTCCAGAGTGTACATCCCTAAACTACATAGTCTCTCCTCATAGGTCATTCCCGCCATTCCTGGTATCAGCCTGGTGAATCGCCGCTGCACCCCCTCCATGGCAAGAACATCCTTCCTCAGATGAGGCGACCAAAACTGTACACAGTACTCGAGGTGTGGTCTCACCAGTGCCCTGTACAGCTGCAGCAAGGTATCCCTGTTCCTGTATTCTAACCCTTTTGCTATGAAGGCCAGCATACCGTTTGCCTTCTTGACCGCCTGTTGCACCTGCATGCTCGCCTTCAGTGACTGGTGTACAAGAACACCCAGGTCTCTCTGTACATGGGATAATGGCGTACAATGAATGGGCATGGGTTAATGGCGTACAGTGAATGGGCATGGATTAATGGTGTACAATGACTGGCCTTGGGTTAATGGCGTACAATGAATGGGCATGGGTTAATGGCGTACAATGAATGGGCATGGGTTAATGGCGTACAATGAATGGGCATGGGTTAATGGCGAACAATGAATGGGCATGGGTTAATGGCGTACAATGAATGGGCATGGGTTAATGGCGTACAATGAATGGGCATGGGTTAATGGCGTACAATGAATGGGCATGGGTTAGTGGCGTACAATGAATGGGCATGGGTTAATGGCGTACAATGAATGGGCATGGGTTAATGGCGTACAATGAATGGGCATGGGTTAATGGCGTACAATGAATGGGCATGGGTTAATGGCGTACAATGAATGGGCATGGGTTAATGGCGTACAATGAATGGGCATGGGTTAATGGCGAACAATGAATGGGCATGGGTTAATGGCGTACAATGAATGGGCATGGGTTAATGGCGTACAATGAATGGGCATGGGTTAATGGCGTACAATACAATGAATGGGCATGGGTTAGTGGTGTACAATGAATGGGCATGGGTTAATGGTGTACAATGAATGGGCATGGGTTAATGGCGTACAATGAATGGGCATGGGTTAGTGGCGTACAATGAATGGGCATGGGTTAATGGCGAACAATGAATGGGCATGGGTTAATGGTGTACAATGAATGGGCATGGGTTAGTGGCGTACAATGAATGGGCATGGGTTAATGGTGTACAATGAATGGGCATGGGTTAGTGGCGTACAATGAATGGGCATGGGTTAATGGCGTACAATGAATGGGCATGGGTTAATGGCGTACAATACAATGAATGGGCATGGGTTAATGGCGTACAATGAATGGGCATGGGTTAATGGCGTACAATGAATGGGCATGGGTTAATGGCGTACAATGAATGGGCATGGGTTAATGGTGTACAATGAATGGGCATGGGTTAATGGCGTACAATGAATGGGCATGGGTTAATGGCGTACAATGAATGGGCAGGGGTTAATGGCGAACAATGAATGGGCATGGGTTAATGGCGAACAATGAATGGGCATGGGTTAATGGCGTACAATGAATGGGCATGGGTTAATGGCGTACAATGAATGGGCATGGGTTAATGGCGTACAATACAATGAATGGGCATGGGTTAATGGCGTACAATGAATGGGCATGGGTTAATGGCGTACAATGAATGGGCATGGGTTAATGGCGTACAATGAATGGGCATGGGTTAATTGTGTACAATGAATGGGCATGGGTTAGTGGCGTACAATGAATGGGCATGGGTTAATGGCGTACAATGAATGGGCATGGGTTAATGGCGTACAATGAATGGGCATGGGATAATGGCGAACAATGAATGGGCATGGGTTAATGGCGTACAATGAATGGGCATGGGTTAATGGCGTACAATGAATGGGCATGGGATAATGGTGTACAATGAATGGGCATGGTTTAGTGGTGTACAATGAATGGGCATGGGTTAATGGCGTACAATGAATGGGCATGGGATAATGGCGTACAATGAATGGGCATGGGTTAATGGCGTACAGTGAATGGGCATGGATTAATGGTGTACAATGACTGGCCTTGGGTTAATGGCGTACAATGAATGGGCATGGGTTAATGGCGTACAATGAATGGGCATGGGTTAATGGCGTACAATGAATGGGCATGGGTTAATGGCGAACAATGAATGGGCATGGGTTAATGGCGTACAATGAATGGGCATGGGTTAATGGCGTACAATGAATGGGCATGGGTTAATGGCGTACAATGAATGGGCATGGGTTAGTGGCGTACAATGAATGGGCATGGGTTAATGGCGTACAATGAATGGGCATGGGTTAATGGCGTACAATGAATGGGCATGGGTTAATGGCGTACAATGATCGGGCATGGGTTAATGGTGTACAATGAATGGGCATGGGTTAATGGCGTACAATGAATGGGCATGGGTTAATGGCGTACAATGAATGGGCATGGGTTAATGGCGTACAATGAACGGGCATGGGTTAATGGCGTACAATGAATGGGCATGGGTTAATGGCATTCAATGAATGGGCATGGGTTAATGGTGTACAATGAATGGGCATGGGTTAGTGGCGTACAATGAATGGGCATGGGTTAATGGCGTACAATGAATGGGCATGGGTTAATGGCGTACAATACAATGAATGGGCATGGGTTAGTGGTGTACAATGAATGGGCATGGGTTCATGGCGTACAATGAATGGGCATGGGTTAATGGCATACAATGAATGGGCATGGGTTAATGGCGTACAATGAATGGGCATGGGTTAATGGCGTACAATGAATGGGCATGGGTTAATGGCGTACAATGAATGGGCATGGGTTAATGGCGAACAATGAATGGGCATGGGTTAATGGCGTACAATGAATGGGCATGGGTTAATGGCGTACAATGAATGGGCATGGGTTAATGGCGTACAATACAATGAATGGGCATGGGTTAGTGGTGTACAATGAATGGGCATGGGTTAATGGTGTACAATGAATGGGCATGGGTTAATGGCGTACAATGAATGGGCATGGGTTAATGGCGTACAATGAATGGGCATGGGTTAATGGTGTACAATGAATGGGCATGGGTTAGTGGCGTACAATGAATGGGCATGGGTTAATGGTGTACAATGAATGGGCATGGGTTAGTGGCGTACAATGAATGGGCATGGGTTAATGGCGTACAATGAATGGGCATGGGTTAATGGCGTACAATACAATGAATGGGCATGGGTTAATGGCGTACAATGAATGGGCATGGGTTAATGGCGTACAATGAATGGGCATGGGTTAATGGCGTACAATGAATGGGCATGGGTTAATGGTGTACAATGAATGGGCATGGGTTAATGGCGTACAATGAATGGGCATGGGTTAATGGCGTACAATGAATGGGCAGGGGTTAATGGCGAACAATGAATGGGCATGGGTTAATGGCGAACAATGAATGGGCATGGGTTAATGGCGTACAATGAATGGGCATGGGTTAATGGCGAACAATGAATGGGCATGGGTTAATGGCGTACAATGAATGGGCATGGGTTAATGGCGTACAATGAATGGGCATGGGTTAATGGCGTACAATACAATGAATGGGCATGGGTTAATGGCGTACAATGAATGGGCATGGGTTAATGGCGTACAATGAATGGGCATGGGTTAATGGCGTACAATGAATGGGCATGGGTTAATTGTGTACAATGAATGGGCATGGGTTAGTGGTGTACAATGAATGGGCATGGGTTAATGGCGTACAATGAATGGGCATGGGTTAATGGCGTACAATGAATGGGCATGGGATAATGGCGAACAATGAATGGGCATGGGTTAATGGCGTACAATGAATGGGCATGGGTTAATGGCGTACAATGAATGGGCATGGGATAATGGTGTACAATGAATGGGCATGGGTTAGTGGTGTACAATGAATGGGCATGGGTTAATGGCGTACAATGAATGGGCATGGGATAATGGCGTACAATGAATGGGCATGGGTTAATGGCGTACAGTGAATGGGCATGGGTTAATGGTGTACAATGACTGGCCTTGGGTTAATGGCGTACAATGAATGGGCATGGGTTAATGGCGTACAATGAATGGGCATGGGTTAATGGCGTACAATGAATGGGCATGGGTTAATGGCGAACAATGAATGGGCATGGGTTAATGGCGTACAATGAATGGGCATGGGTTAATGGCGTACAATGAATGGGCATGGGTTAATGGCGTACAATGAATGGGCATGGGTTAATGGCGTACAATGAATGGGCATGGGTTAATGGCGTACAATGAATAGGCATGGGTTAATGGCGTACAATGAATGGGCATGGGTTAATGGCGTACAATGAATGGGCATGGGTTAATGGCGTACAATGAATGGGCATGGGTTAATGGCGTATAATGAATGGGCATGGGTTAATGGCATACAATACAATGAATGGGCATGGGTTAATGGCGTACAATGAATGGGCATGGGTTAGTGGCGTACAATGAATGGGCATGGGTTAGTGGCGTACAATGAATGGGCATGGGTTAATGTCATACAATGAATGGGCATGGGTTAATGGCGTACAATGATCGGGCATGGGTTAATGGCGTACAATGAATGGGCATGGGTTAATGGCGTACAATGAATGGGCATGGGTTAATGGCGTACAATGAATGGGCATGGGTTAATGGCGTACAATGAATGGGCATGGGTTAATGGCGTACAATGAATGGGCATGGGTTAATGGCGAACAATGAATGGGCATGGGTTAATGGCGTACAATGAATGGGCATGGGTTAATGGCGTACAATGAATGGGCATGGGTTAATGGCGTACAATGAATGGGCATGGGTTAATGGCGAACAATGAATGGGCATGGGTTAATGGCGTACAATGAATGGGCATGGGTTAATGGCGTACAATGAATGGGCATGGGTTAATGGTGTACAATGAATGGGCATGGGTTAATGGCGTACAATGAATGGGCATGGGTTAATGGCGTACAATGAATGGGCATGGGTTAATGGCGTACAATGAATGGGCATGGGCTAATGGCGTACAATGAATGGGCATGGGTTAATGGCGTACAATGAATGGGCATGGGTTAATGGCGTACAATGAATGGGCATGGGTTAATGGCATACAATGAATGGGCATGGGTTAGTGGCGGACAATGAATGGGCATGGGTTAATGGCGTACAATGAATGGGCATGGGTTAATGGCGTACAATGAATGGGCATGGGTTAGTGGCGTACAATGATCGGGCATGGGTTAATGGTGAACAATGAATGGGCATGGGTTAATGGCGTACAATGAATGGGCATGGGTTAATGGCGTACAATGAATGGGCATGGGTTAATGGCGTACAATGAACGGGCATGGGTTAATGGCGTACAATGAATGGGCATGGGTTAATGGCGTTCAATGAATGGGCATGGGTTAATGGTGTACAATGAACGGGCATGGGTTAGTGGCGTACAATGAATGGGCATGGGTTAATGGCGTACAATGAATGGGCATGGGTTAATGGCGTACAATACAATGAATGGGCATGGGTTAGTGGTGTACAATGAATGGGCATGGGTTAATGGCGTACAATGAATGGGCATGGGTTAATGGCGTACAATGAATGGGCATGGGTTAATGGCGTACAATGAATGGGCATGGGTTAATGGCGTACAATGAATGGGCATGGGTTAATGGCGAACAATGAATGGGCATGGGTTAATGGCGTACAATGAATGGGCATGGGTTAATGGCGTACAATGAATGGGCATGGGTTAATGGCGTACAATACAATGAATGGGCATGGGTTAGTGGTGTACAATGAATGGGCATGGGTTAATGGTGTACAATGAATGGGCATGGGTTAATGGCGTACAATGAATGGGCATGGGTTAGTGGCGTACAATGAATGGGCATGGGTTAATGGCGTACAATGAATGGGCATGGGTTAATGGTGTACAATGAATGGGCATGGGTTAGTGGCGTACAATGAATGGGCATGGGTTAATGGTGTACAATGAATGGGCATGGGTTAGTGGCCTACAATGAATGGGCATGGGTTAATGGCGTACAATGAATGGGCATGGGTTAATGGCGTACAATACAATGAATGGGCATGGGTTAGTGGTGTACAATGAATGGGCATGGGTTAATGGTGTACAATGAATGGGCATGGGTTAATGGCGTACAATGAATGGGCATGGGTTAGTGGCGTACAATGAATGGGCATGGGTTAATGGCGTACAATGAATGGGCATGGGTTAATCGTGTACAATGAATGGGCATGGGTTAGTGGCGTACAATGAATGGGCATGGGTTAATGGTGTACAATGAATGGGCATGGGTTAGTGGCGTACAATGAATGGGCATGGGTTAATGGCGTACAATGAATGGGCATGGGTTAATGGCGTACAATACAATGAATGGGCATGGGTTAATGGCGTACAATGAATGGGCATGGGTTAATGGCGTACAATGAATGGGCATGGGTTAATGGCGTACAATGAATGGGCATGGGTTAATGGTGTACAATGAATGGGCATGGGTTAATGGCGTACAATGAATGGGCAGGGGTTAATGGCGAACAATGAATGGGCATGGGTTAATGGCGAACAATGAATGGGCATGGGTTAATGGCGTACAATGAATGGGCATGGGTTAATGGCGAACAATGAATGGGCATGGGTTAATGGCGTACAATGAATGGGCATGGGTTAATGGCGTACAATGAATGGGCATGGGTTAATGGCGTACAATACAATGAATGGGCATGGGTTAATGGCGTACAATGAATGGGCATGGGTTAATGGCGTACAATGAATGGGCATGGGTTAATGGCGTACAATGAATGGGCATGGGTTAATTGTGTACAATGAATGGGCATGGGTTAGTGGCGTACAATGAATGGGCATGGGTTAATGGCGTACAATGAATGGGCATGGGTTAATGGCGTACAATGAATGGGCATGGGATAATGGCGAACAATGAATGGGCATGGGTTAATGGCGTACAATGAATGGGCATGGGTTAATGGCGTACAATGAATGGGCATGGGATAATGGTGTACAATGAATGGGCATGGGTTAGTGGTGTACAATGAATGGGCATGGGTTAATGGCGTACAATGAATGGGCATGGGATAATGGCGTACAATGAATGGGCATGGGTTAATGGCGTACAGTGAATGGGCATGGGTTAATGGTGTACAATGACTGGCCTTGGGTTAATGGCGTACAATGAATGGGCATGGGTTAATGGCGTACAATGAATGGGCATGGGTTAATGGCGTACAATGAATGGGCATGGGTTAATGGCGAACAATGAATGGGCATGGGTTAATGGCGTACAATGAATGGGCATGGGTTAATGGCGTACAATGAATGGGCATGGGTTAATGGCGTACAATGAATGGGCATGGGTTAATGGCGTACAATGAATGGGCATGGGTTAATGGCGTACAATGAATAGGCATGGGTTAATGGCGTACAATGAATGGGCATGGGTTAATGGCATACAATGAATGGGCATGGGTTAATGGCGTACAATGAATGGGCATGGGTTAATGGCGTACAATGAATGGGCATGGGTTAATGGCGTACAATACAATGAATGGGCATGGGTTAATGGCGTACAATGAATGGGCATGGGTTAGTGGCGTACAATGAATGGGCATGGGTTAGTGGCGTACAATGAATGGGCATGGGTTAATGTCATACAATGAATGGGCATGGGTTAATGGCGTACAATGATCGGGCATGGGTTAATGGCGTACAATGAATGGGCATGGGTTAATGGCGTACAATGAATGGGCATGGGTTAATGGCGTACAATGAATGGGCATGGGTTAATGGCGTACAATGAATGGGCATGGGTTAATGGCGTACAATGAATGGGCATGGGTTAATGGCGAACAATGAATGGGCATGGGTTAATGGCGTACAATGAATGGGCATGGGTTAATGGCGTACAATGAATGGGCATGGGTTAATGGCGTACAATGAATGGGCATGGGTTAATGGCGAACAATGAATGGGCATGGGTTAATGGCGTACAATGAATGTGCATGGGTTAATGGCGTACAATGAATGGGCATGGGTTAATGGCATACAATGAATGGGCATGGGTTAGTGGCGAACAATGAATGGGCATGGGTTAATGGCGTACAATGAATGGGCATGGGTTAGTGGCGTACAATGAATGGGCATGGGGTAATGGCGTACAATGAATGAGCATGGGTTAATGGCGAACAATGAATGGGCATGGGTTAGTGGCGTACAATGAATGGGCATGGGTTAATGGCGTACAATGAATGGGCATGGGTTAATGGCGAACAATGAATGGGCATGGGTTAGTGGCGTACAATGAATGGGCATGGGTTAATGGCGTACAATGAATGGGCATGGGTTAATGGCGTACAATGAATGGGCATGGGTTAATGGCGTACAATGAATGGGCATGGGTTAATGGCGTACAATGAATGGGCATGGGTTAATGACGTACAATGAATGGGCATGGGTTAATGGCGTACAATGAATGGGCATGGGTTAATGGCGTACAATGAATGGGCATGGGTTAATGGCGTACAATGAATGGGCATGGGTTAATGGCGTACAATGAATGGGCATGGGTTAATGGTGTACAATGAATGGGCATGGGTTAATGGCGTACAATGAATGGGCATGGGTTAATGGCGTACAATGAATGGGCATGGGTTAATGGCGTACAATGAATGGGCATGGGCTAATGGCGTACAATGAATGGGCATGGGTTAATGGCGTACAATGAATGGGCATGGGTTAATGGCGTACAATGAATGGGCATGGGTGAATGGCGTACAATGAATGGGCATGGGTTAGTGGCGTACAATGAATGGGCATGGGTTAATGGCGTACAATGAATGGGCATGGGTTAATGGCGTACAATGAATGGGCATGGGTTAGTGGCGTACAATGATCGGGCATGGGTTAATGGTGAACAATGAATGGGCATGGGTTAATGGCGTACAATGAATGGGCATGGGTTAATGGCGTACAATGAATGGGCATGGGTTAATGGCGTACAATGAACGGGCATGGGTTAATGGCGTACAATGAATGGGCATGGGTTAATGGCGTTCAATGAATGGGCATGGGTTAATGGTGTACAATGAATGGGCATGGGTTAGTGGCGTACAATGAATGGGCATGGGTTAATGGCGTACAATGAATGGGCATGGGTTAATGGCGTACAATACAATGAATGGGCATGGGTTAGTGGTGTACAATGAATGGGCATGGGTTAATGGCGTACAATGAATGGGCATGGGTTAATGGCGTACAATGAATGGGCATGGGTTAATGGCGTACAATGAATGGGCATGGGTTAATGGCGTACAATGAATGGGCATGGGTTAATGGCGAACAATGAATGGGCATGGGTTAATGGCGTACAATGAATGGGCATGGGTTAATGGTGTACAATGAATGGGCATGGTTTAATGGCGTACAATACAATGAATGGGCATGGGTTAGTGGTGTACAATGAATGGGCATGGGTTAATGGTGTACAATGAATGGGCATGGGTTAATGGCGTACAATGAATGGGCATGGGTTAGTGGCGTACAATGAATGGGCATGGGTTAATGGCGTACAATGAATGGGCATGGGTTAATGGTGTACAATGAATGGGCATGGGTTAGTGGCGTACAATGAATGGGCATGGGTTAATGGTGTACAATGAATGGGCATGGGTTAGTGGCGTACAATGAATGGGCATGGGTTAATGGCGTACAATGAATGGGCATGGGTTAATGGCGTGCAATACAATGAATGGGCATGGGTTAATGGCGTACAATGAATGGGCATGGGTTAATGGCGTACAATGAATGGGCATGGGTTAATGGCGTACAATGAATGGGCATGGGTTAATGGCGTACAATGAATGGGCATGGGTTAATGGCGTACAATGAATGGGCATGGGTTAATGGCGTACAATGAATGGGCATGGGTTAATGGCGAACAATGAATGGGCATGGGTTAATGGCGTACAATGAATGGGGATGGGTTAATGGCGAACAATGAATGGGCATGGGTTAATGGCGTACAATGAATGGGCATGGGTTAATGGCGTACAATGAATGGGCATGGGTTAATGGCGTACAATACAATGAATGGGCATGGGTTAATGGCGTACAATGAATGGGCATGGGTTAATGGCGTACAATGAATGGGCATGGTTTAATGGCGTACAATGAATGGGCATGGGTTAATTGTGTACAATGAATGGGCATGGGTTAGTGGCGTACAATGAATGGGCATGGGTTAATGGCGTACAATGAATGGGCATGGGTTAATGGCGTACAATGAATGGGCATGGGATAATGGCGAACAATGAATGGGCATGGGTTAATGGCGTACAATGAATGGGCATGGGTTAATGGCGTACAATGAATGGGCATGGGATAATGGTGTACAATGAATGGGCATGGGTTAGTGGTGTACAATGAATGGGCATGGGTTAATGGCGTACAATGAATGGGCATGGGATAATGGCGTACAATGAATGGGCATGGGTTAATGGCGTACAATGAATGGGCATGGGTTAATGGTGTACAATGACTGGCCTTGGGTTAATGGCGTACAATGAATGGGCATGGGTTAATGGCGTACAATGAATGGGCATGGGTTAATGGCGTACAATGAATTGGCATGGGTTAATGGCGAACAATGAATGGGCATGGGTTAATGGCGTACAATGAATGGGCATGGGTTAATGGCGTACAATGAATGGGCATGGGTTAATGGCGTACAATGAATGGGCATGGGTTAATGGCGTACAATGAATGGGCATGGGTTAATGGCGTACAATGAATAGGCATGGGTTAATGACGTACAATGAATGGGCATGGGTTAATGGCGTACAATGAATGGGCATGGGTTAATGGCGTACAATGAATGGGCATGGGTTAATGGCGTACAATACAATGAATGGGCATGGGTTAATGGCGTACAATGAATGGGCATGGGTTAGTGGCGTACAATGAATGGGCATGGGTTAGTGGCGTACAATGAATGGGCATGGGTTAATGTCATACAATGAATGGGCATGGGTTAATGGCGTACAATGATCGGGCATGGGTTAATGGCGTACAATGAATGGGCATGGGTTAATGGCGTACAATGAATGGGCATGGGTTAATGGCGTACAATGAATGGGCATGGGTTAATGGCGTACAATGAATGGGCATGGGTTAATGGCGTACAATGAATGGGCATGGGTTAATGGCGAACAATGAATGGGCATGGGTTAATGGCGTACAATGAATGGGCATGGGTTAATGGCGTACAATGAATGGGCATGGGTTAATAGCGTACAATGAATGGGCATGGGTTAATGGCGAACAATGAATGGGCATGGGTTAATGGCGTACAATGAATGGGCATGGGTTAATGGCGTACAATGAATGGGCATGGGTTAATGGCGTACAATGAATGGGCATGGGTTAATGGCGAACAATGAATGGGCATGGGTTAATGGCGTACAATGAATGGGCATGGGTTAGTGGCGTACAATGAATGGGCATGGGTTAATGGCGTACAATGAATGAGCATGGGTTAATGGCGAACAATGAATGGGCATGGGTTAGTGGCGTACAATGAATGGGCATGGGTTAATGGCGTACAATGAATGGGCATGGGTTAATGACGAACAATGAATGGGCATGGGTTAGTGGCGTACAATGAATGGGCATGGGTTAATGGCGTACAATGAATGGGCATGGGTTAATGGCGTACAATGAATGGGCATGGGTTAGTGGCATACAATGAATGGGCATGGGTTAATGGCGTACAATGAATGGGCATGGGTTAATGGCGTACAATGAATGGGCATGGGTTAATGGCGTACAATGATCGGGCATGGGTTAATGGCGTACAATGAATGGGCATGGGTTAATGGCGTACAATGAATGGGCATGGGTTAATGGCGTACAATGAATGGGCATGGGTTAATGGCGTACAATGATCGGGCATGGGTTAATGGCGTACAATGAATGGGCTTGGGTTAATGGCGTACAATGAATGGGCATGGGTTAATGGTGTACAATGAATGGGCATGGGTTAATGGCGTACAATGAATGGGCATGGGTTAATGGCGAACAATGAATGGGCATGGGTTAATGGCGTACAATGAATGGGCATGGGTTAATGGCGTACAATGAATGGGCATGGGTTAATGGCGAACAATGAATGGTCATGGGTTAATGGCGAACAATGAATGGGCATGGGTTAATGGCGTACAATGAATGGGCATGGGTTAATGGCGTACAATGAATGGGCATGGGTTAATGGCGTACTGTGCTCCCCATGCCCACTTTCGTGGGTTAGCCAATTTAACCCCCAGTGTCTTTAATATTGAGAGATATTTAATAATGTTACTAACATTATTAGGGTCTTCCCCACCTGGCCTACCCCTGTCTACAGTGAGGTGTGGATGGGGTGAGGGACGGGGGGGGTAGGTGACAGCGGGGGTGGGGGGGGTGAGGTGTGGATGGGGTGAGGGACGGGGGGGTAGGTGACAGCGGGCGTGGGGCGTGAGGTGTGGATGGGGTGAGTGACTGGGGGGTGGGGGGGTGAGGTGTGGATGGGGTGAGTGACAGGGGTGTGGGTGACAGCGGGGGTGGGGGGTGAGGTGTGGATGAGGTGAGTGACGGGGGGGTGGGGAGGTGAGGTGTGGATGGGGTGAGTGACGGGGGGGGTGGGGGGGTGAGGTGTAGATGGTCTGCTCGATGATGTTCCTGGTGACAGCATGGCTCTCATTATTTGAGTGCTGGGCAGGAGTGTTGGGGTTGCTGAGGGGAGTCATGAGCCAGGTGGAGAGCAGATAGCCCTTGTCTCCGACCAGCCAGCTGCGAGCTTGACGCGGTGGCTGGAAGAGCACTGGCACACCGGTCTGGCACAGGCTGAAGGCATCGTGGCTGCTGCCAGGATAGCGGGCATTCACATTGATTATTAGCTGTCTGTGGTCGCACACCAACTGCACATTAAGTGAGTGGTAGCTGTTGTGTATGTAATATGTGTGCTACTTTGAACCTATGGACAGGACTGCACTACTTGTAGGGCGTAGTGATACGCAGTACCACTCCTGGCCATAGGGGTATAAATAGTACTGTGGGTACTGATCTCCCCTCAGTTCCCGCCTGTGGGCATGAAGTAAAGACCTACGTATAGTCCCTACCTCCAACCAGTAAAGACCTGTTTGAGTTATACGTTTAAGTCTTTGTGTTAATTGTTCAATACAATACACATACTTAACACTGGCGACGAGTCAGGTTCTTACCCTGCGGCAGTTGAAGAGAGGTTTCAAACATCACCACCCCACTAGAAGCGACAGGCTTTAGGACTCTGAAGCCTCCATCAGCGACTGAGCACTGGAGTGCAGCAGCCATCCTGACAGCTTCCAGCGACTGACAGAAGTCTTTCTGCAGTTTCCGTGCAGTGTTGGCTGCAAAGACAGGGCTGGGGAAGTTGGAGAAGATAAGGGCGATCGCAATCCCTGATAAGAGCCGCGGTGAAACGAGCGAGCGGGTAAGCCAGAGCCCGGGAGGGAGCGAGCAAGAGCCGCTTCGGTCGGGAGCCACTTCGCGATCCAGCGATCGCATCCGCTGATAAGGGCCGCACTCGGGCGATCGCAGCGAAGATAAGGGCCGCACTCGGGGGCTGAAGGGAGACGGCGTCGGGGGACGGGTGAAGACCGCCAAGCGCGGGAAAACCGCCATTTTGTGGGCGGAGGACGACGGCAAGAGCGGGAAGCCGCCATCTTTGATAACAAGTAAACAAAATAAAATCTGAGAAATTGCAAATCTACAATGCCTAAACACGGGAATATTAGCACCTTTGATAGTGACCTCGAAGATTGGGCCATATATGTTGAAAGAGTAAAAAATTATTGTAAGGCCAATAAAATTCGTGACCAAGATAAAGCTCTAACATTATTAAATTTAATGGGTGCGAAGACATACGGGCAATTGAAACACCTGTTATCACCAGATGAACCGGCGGATAAGACGTTCGATGAGATTGTTACTGTCCTGAAAGATCATCTAAACCCCACGCCGCTGATGCTAGCGGAACGATTTAAATTTTACGACAGAAGGCAGCTACAGCATGAAAGCAATGCTGAATATTTGCTGGAATTGCGTAAATTAGCGAAATATTGCCAGTTTGGAACGGGACTGACAGATGCACTACGAGACAAATTTGTGTGTGGTTTATTTAAACAGGATACACAAAAGCGACTGCTCGAGGAGAATGAGCTGACGCTTGAGAAGGCGGTCACTATGGCAGCAGCACACGAAGCCGCAGCGAGAGGCACGGCAGTAATGCAGCTATGGTCACCGGAGCTCAGTGCACACAAATTGGGTGTGAGTTCTGGCAAATGTTATCGTTGTAGAAAGACAACGCATGATCAGAACCAGTGTTGGTTTAAAAACCAAGAATGTAGAACTTGTGGTAGGCTTGGACATATAGCTAGAGTATGCAGGTCAGGGAAGAAGACCAGCAACAAGAAGTCACCGCAAGGAAAATACGCAAAGGTACACAAGGTGACCGAACAGGAGTCCGATTCAGACACTAGCAGTAATGAACTGGCTAGCTTAAGCTGTAATGAACTGGCTAGCTTAAGAGTACTCAACGCTGGTAAGGGTGCAGACCACCAGACAATTTGGGTCACTCTTCAGATAGAAGGAGTCCAAGTAAAACTGGAATTGGACACTGGATCGGCATTGACAGTCATAAATAAGAAAGGTTACGGAAAGTTATTCCAACATATTCCCCTACAGGATACGGGGATTATATTGAAAACATACACGGGCAAAGAGTGTGCCCCATCGGGAAAATAGAGGTTGCAGTGGTCCACAAGGGCGAAGACAGTCAAATAATGGACTTATATGTGATATCTGAAGGAGGTTCTCCACTACTAGGACGGGAGTGGATTAGGAAAATGAATATGGACTGGCATTTCCTACAAACAATAACGAGTGAGAACTCGGTGAAGATAGTCGGCCCAGACTCTGGAACGGATGATGGTAAGCCCAACTCAGGTGCAAAAGACAAAGTTTCAGCACAGAATTCCACTGAGCAACAACAACATAGTTAAACTGTGGATTCTGAGTCTGGCAAGTCTACTGATGTGCCCATTTCTGAGGGACACCGGGCTCGAACTCAACTCCATTTCAAACTACAACAGCAATTAGAACAAATGCTTCGCCGTTTTGAGCAAGAGTTGAATGCAACGAAAGAGTTCTTTGATATAGAGTTGGAGAATCTGGAAAGACAACAGAAGCAGCTGATGGAGAAAATGGAGCAGGAGCACACAAAACGTCTGATGTCAGAGGAGTTAACGGTCAGCCAACTCCTGCATATGCTGAAGGACAGGACTCTGAAATGGGAAAAACTTGAACACGAACTTCAATATTCAAACGAAAGGGGTTCGGAGCTCTCAAAGGTTATTGGAAGAGCTGAGGTGGCAACACAGACTGAGATGACTGCAACAGAGCAGCCCTTGGATGCCAAAAGTACGCTGACTCACGTCAACGTAGAACAACAGACCGCTGAAACAGCTGCTCCGGTAGAGGGATTGAATAGTCCGATCAATCAATCTCCAAAAGAAGTTGAAGTAGTAAAATCTCAAATGAGGTCATTAGTAAACGACTTGCTGAAAGCCCAGAAAAAGCTGGATGAAGAGGTACGCATGAAGAAGTCTCTTCAGGAAAGATGTCTGGACTTGGAACAAAAGCTGGCTAACGCCCAGCTGGGTATGGAGGAAATAGAAGACCCTCTCGCTGGCCTAGATCAGGACGACACCGAATATTACTATGTCCTGTCCTGCCCAACTTGTAACTTCGACTCCCACCATACAGAAATCATGGAGGAGCACCGAAAGTCTACGGAACATCGGGAGAAGGTGGCTCTACTACGGAAAAAGGAGGAAGAGAAGGAGGAACTGCGCATGCAGCTGGCAGCTGACAGTGGAGCCCAGAGAGTCTCCAAGAAGCAGAAAAGGAAAAGTCGAAACAGAAGATGACCCATCTGAACCATTATTACCTCTACCAGATCACACACGTGGTCCCTCCGAACGGAGCCAATTCAGTTCGGAAGTCCAAACTGTTAAATCCATGGAAGGACTATTGAATGAGTCACTCCAGCAACGTGAACCGACTACACCACAGAGATTGAATCTGTGAACTGTTTTCCGCAGAGACTGAATCTGTGATCTGTTTTGACATGAAGTTATCTATGTATCTATGTTATTCTGTTATGTAAACCTGAAGTTATATATGTATATATGTTATTACGTTATGTTAAATGGGGAGATGACTGTAAAGCTAGGAAGGGAGGAATGTTGTGTATGTAATATGTGTGCTACTTTGAACCTATGGACAGGACTGCACTACTTGTAGGGCGTAGTGATACGCAGTACCACTCCTGGCCATAGGGGTATAAATAGTACTGTGGGTACTGATCTCCCCTCAGTTCCCGCCTGTGGGCATGAAGTAAAGACCTACGTATAGTCCCTACCTCCAACCAGTAAAGACCTGTTTGAGTTATACGTTTAAGTCTTTGTGTTAATTGTTCAATACAATACACATACTTAACAGTAGCCTTTGCGGTTACGGAAGATCTCAGGATTGTTATGCATTTTGGCAGAAGGACCAGGGAGAGGCAATATACACTTAATGGCACAGTTTTAAAGAGTGTGCAAGGACAGAGGGACCTGGGAGTTAATGTGCATAGGTCCCTGAAGGTGGCATAAGAACATAAGAACATAAGAAATAGGAGCAGGTGTAGGCCAATCGGTCCCTCGAGCCTGCTCCGCCATTCAATAAGATCATGGCTGATCTGATCCTAACCGCCAATCTACTATCACAGAACCATCTCCTGAATCTAACAGAATTAGATACACGAAATAGGAGCAGGATCAGGCTACACGGCCCCTGGGCCCGCTCTGCTACCCACAGGGCCATGACCGATCCGAACCTAGACTCATGTCCAAATTCCTGCCCGCTCCCCGTAACCCTTAATTCCCTTTACTTCTAGGAAACTGTCTATTTCTGTTTTAAATTTATGTAATGATGTAGCTTCTACAGCTTTTTGGGGCAGCATATTCCATGGACCTACCACCCTCTGAGTGAAGTAGTTCCTCCTCATCTCAGTTTTGAAAGAGCAGCCCCTTATTCTAAGACTATGCCCCCTAGTTCTAGTTTCACCCATTATCGGGAACATCCTTCCCGCATCCACCTGATCCAACCCCTTCACAATCTTATATGTTTCAATAAGATCGCCTCTCATTCTTCTGAACTCCAATGAGTAGAGTCCCAATCTACTCAACCTCTCCTCATATGTCCATCCCCTCATCCCCGGGATTAACCGAGTGAACCTTCTTTGTACTGACTCGAGAGCAAGTATGTCTTTTCTTAAGTATGGACACCAAAACTGTATGCAGTATTCCAGGTGCGGTCTCACCAATACCTTGTACAACTGAAGCAATACCTCCCTATTTTTATATTCTATCCCCCTAGCAATGAAAGCCAACATTCCATTGGCCTTCTTAATCACTTGCTGCACCTGCATACTAACCTTTTGAGTTTCGTGCACCAGGACCCCCAGATCCCTTTGTACTTCAGTACTTTCCAGTTTCTTGCCATTAAGATAATAACTTGCTCTACGATTTCTCCTGCCAAAGTGCATAACCTCACAGGACATATTGAGAGAGTGGTTAACAAAGCATATGGGATCTTGGGCTTCATAAATAGAGGTATTGAATACAAAAGTAGAGAAGTTATGCTGAACCTTTATAAAGCGCTGGTTAGGCCACAACTGGAGTATTGCGTCCAGTTCTGGTCACCACACTTTAGGAAGGATGTGAAGGCCCTTGAGAGGGTGCAGAGGAGATTTGCCAGAATGGTTCTGGGGATGGGGGATCTTACCTACAAGGACAGGTTGGAGAAGCTGGATTTGTTTTCATTAGAGCAAAGGAGGTTGAGGGGTGATTTGATAAATGTGTACAAGATTATGACGGGTTTGGATAGGCTAGACGGGAAAAGGCCACTAGTTGATGGTAGAAGGACTAGGGGACACAGATTTAAGGTTTTGCGCAAGAGATACCGGGGTGGGGGATGTGAGGAAAACTTTTTTACGCAGCGAGTGGTGATGATCTGGAACTTGCTGCCGACGGAGGTGGTGGACGCGGAGACACTCAATGTTTTCAAGGGGAGACTGGATAGGCACTTGAGGGAAATAAACCTGCAGGGCTACGGGGATAGAGTGGGGGAATGGGACTGACTGGATTGTTCTACAGAGAGCCGGCACGGACTCGATGGGCCGAATGGCCTCCTTCTGTTCCATTATGACTCTATGGAGGAAAGATTTGGTTTCTTTGCGCCTCTCGTTTGCACCTCGTAGCGCTGCGCCGCCTGCGATGACATCATCGCCATGCGCAGCGCCCTGCCCGTGCCCCAGCTGTGAACTTTGGTAGCGCCCCCTGACTTACCGCCAGATGCTATGTCTGACGGGGTCAGGGGGGCCAACCTGCGGCCGAGGCGGCGCTATGTAAAGGCGAGGTGCCGGGCGGTCATTTTTGTTGCTGGCCGCCTACCAGCACCTGTCTTCGCTGCCGTCCCTGGCCTCCTGACCTGGCCCCCCCCCCTCCGCGGAGAGCCAGCTACGCTCCGTGAGCCTGGCACTTCTCTTGAGTGCTGGGCTCTTTTGCCGGCACTCCGACCCCCTGTGGCCCAGGTGGGCCCCGGGTCGCGCTGCGCAAGTCCACTCCCCTTTAAGAAGGGGAGGAAGGCCTGCAATGCCGTAGTGCTGCGGCACGTAGCGCCGCGATATTCCCTCGCAGCGCCCCAAGAGGGAGGTGGGGCACTTCCAGTAGCGCCCCGCTTCCCCCTTGGGGCACTACCACTCAATTTCGGCCGCGGGGGCGCTAATTTTTCCGGGGCGCTAAAAGTTAGCACCCCAAAGGGGGCACAACTCCGTTTTTCCCCCTATGACTCTATGATGAGATTCAGTAAGATAATCCCAGTGATGAGAGGCTTTAGTTATGAGGAGAGACGAGAAACAGGCGCTTTCCATTAGTAGATTATGAAGAAATCTGATCGAAGCGTTCAAAATGATGAAAGGCTTTGATAAGGTAGATCAGGAAAAACTATTTCCACTGTTGTCAGGTCAATAACTGGAGGGAATAAATTTAGGATCATCAAAAGAATGAAGGGTGCAAATAGGAGCTAGAAGCTCATAATAGCCCATTAGAAAAGTTGGAGAATTAGCGCCAGGCGCAAATACTTTAGACTGCTGGCAAAATTCATGATCACTGCTGAAAGAAATGATTGGACTCCTAATTCAAGTCTTTAAGCCCTAGATCAGTGGCGTTACACTGAAAGGGTGGACCAATATCAGGTGCAGTCTAATCGCAAGTCATCATTTTCACAGGCTTTTTTCAGTACTTAAAGGGGAGGTTCATTCTCAGCATTTTATTTATTCTTATTTATTCATTCACGGGATGTGGGCATCGCTGGCAAGGCCAACATTTATTGCCCATCCCTAATTGCCCTCGAGAAGGTGGTGGTGAGCTGCTGCAGTCTGTGTGGTGAAGGTACAGGAAACTTTCGATTTACTGGCACCTAAATAACCGGAAATCTCGGTTAACCGGCAAAATTCAGGAGTAGGTTTTACTTCATATTGTATTTGCCTTCCTCCATCTGTTGCTGTGCAAGGGTGTGGCTGTTGCTAAGCTACAGAGATGCTTGGAACTTGTGGCCATTGCTCTACAGTTACAGGGTTTGTTGCTTTATACGGAGCTGTCAGCTCTCCCTATCTTTTACTATAGCGTTCGGTTATCTGGAATTTTTGATGAACCGGCACCACGTCGGTCCCGTCCGTGCCGGATAAAAAAAAGTTTCCTGTAGTTCCACAGTGCTGTGTTGTAGCAGTTTGGTACAACTGAGTGACTCGCTGGGCCATTTCAGAGGGCAGTAAAGAGTCAACCACATTGCTGTGGGTCTGGAGTCATGTATCAGCCAGACCGGGTAAGGGCGGCAGATTTCCAGTTTGGTTTTTACAACAATCCAGTAGTTTCATGGTCACCATTACTGATAATTCCAGATTTGTTCAATTGAATTTAAATTGGTGGGATTTGAACTCATATCTCCAGATTATTAGTCCAGGTCTCTGGATTACGACTCCAGTAACACAACCACTAAGATACCGTGCCTGCACTGCTGGCTGTGCAGCTGCCTCACCAAGCAGCAGCAAGTCAAGGAGAAGGAGCCGGAGGACTGAACCGAGTGTGTTCATGGCAGAGCCACGCTCCAGGGAGAGAGTCCACAGATTCTGAGGTCAAGCATTGGAAGCGTTGGTGTTCACTGTGGAGAGACGGAGGACGGTGCTCTACCCGGCAAGTGGCAGGAGGCCCTCACCGCAAGTCTTCCGCACCATTTGGAGAGAGGTAGCGCAGCACGTCTCAGGCAGCACTGTTGTCCCCAGGACCCACACACGTCTGTACACCTTGGAGCACAGATTGCGGGCCTGCTGTGATACCGTAAAAGCCCCAGTTGACAGTGGTAGACCCAACCACGATGGCATCACTCGGAGCTTGCATAGCATCAAGCTGAGGCTGCATGAGAGCAGTCTGAGATTGGATGCCACCAAGCATAGATTGCATTACAGCACTAAGACATTGCGTCGCTTCCGTCTGTGCTGCAATGGAAGCTGCCAGATCGCCCATCACATGCTGCATCAGGTCTGTGTCGCCACGTTCTCGCTGGGAGTCTACCATCCTTTGCAGACTGGAAATGATGCGCTCCATGGTGTGCGCAGAGCCTTGTGCAATATTGGAGGCGGGCTCCTCCACGCTCCTTACCATTGCCGACAGGCTCTCGGGCACACTTGTCATTGCACCTATCATCTCCGTGTGTATGCCCATCACCCTTTTTCTAAAGGCCTCCCCATTATAATGGGGAACAAAGAAATAGTAAACCAATTAAATACATACTTTGGTTCTGTCTTCACAAAGGAGGACACAAATAACCTCCCAGAGATGTCAGGGAACATATGGTCTAATGAGAGGGAGGAATTGAATGAAATCAGTATTTGTAGGGAAATGGTGTTAGGGAAATTGACGGGATTGAAGGCCGATAAATCCCCAGGGCCTGATAATCTACATCCTAGTGTACTTAAGGAAGTGGCCCTAGAAATAGTAGATGCATTGCTGGTCATCTTCCAAAATTCTATAGACTCTGGAACTGTTCCCATGGATTGGAGGGTAGCTAATATAACCCCACTATTTAAAAAAGGTGGTAGAGAGAAAATGGGGAATTAATCGGACAAAGTCAACATGGATTTACAAAAGGTAAATCGTGCTTGACTAATCTACTGGAATTTTTTGAGGATGTAACTGGTAGAATAGATAAGGGAGAACCAGTGGATGTGGTGCATTTGGACTTTCAGAAGGCTTTCGATAAGGTCCCGCATAAGAGATTGGCGTGTAAAGTTAAGGCACATGGAATTCGGGGTAAGGTACTGACTTGGATAGAGAACTGGTTGGCAGACAGGAAGCAAAGAGTTGGAATAAACGAGTCTTTTTCCGAGTGGCAGGCAGTGACTAGTGGGATACCACAGGGATCGGTGCTAGGACCCCAGCTATTCACAATATATATTAATGATCTAGACGAGGGAACTAGATGTAATATCTCCAAGTTTGCAGGCGACACAAAGCTGGGTGGGCCTGTGCGCTGTGAGGAGGATACCGAGAAACTCCAGTATGATTTGGACAGGTTGGGTGATTGGGCAGATGCATGGCAGATGCAGTATAATGTGGATAAATGCGAGGTTATCCACTTTGGTGGCAAAAACAGGAAGGCAGATTATTATCTGAAGGGCAATAGATTTGGAGAAGGGAAAGTGCAACGAGACCTGGGTTCCCTTGTGCACCAGTCGCTGAAGATAAGCATGCAGGTGCAGCAGACGGTTAAGAAGGCAAATGGTATGTTGGCCTTCGTAGCAAGAGGATTCGAGTACAGGAGCAAGGACGTCTTGCTGCAGTTGTACAGGGCCTTGGTGAGATCACACCTTGAGTATTGTGTGCAGTTTTGGTCGCCTTTTCTGAGGAAGGATGTTCTTGCCATGGAGGGAGTGCAGCGAAGATTCACCAGACTGATACCTGGGATGGCAGGAATGACGTATGAGGAGCGATTAGGTCAATTGGGCTTATACTCGCTGGAGTTTAGAAGAATGAGAGGGGATCTCATTGAAACGTATAAAATTCTAACAGGACTAGACAGACTAGATGCAGGAAGGATGTTCCCGATGGCAGGGGAGTCCAGAACCAGGGGTCACAGTCTAAGGATAAGGGGTAAGCCATTTAGGACAGAGATGAGGAGGAATTTCTTCACCCAGAGAGTGGTGAACCTGTGGAATTCTCTGCCACAGAAGGCAGTTGAGGCCAATTCATTAAATATATTCAAGAAGGAGTTAGATATATTTCTTAAGGCTAAAGGGATCAAGGGATATGGGGAGAAGGCAGGGACAGGGTACTGAATTTGGATGATCAGCCATGATCTCATTAAATGGCAGAGCAGGCTCGAGGGGCCGAATGGCCTACTCCTGCTCCTATCTTCTATGTAACTATGTCCTCATCTGAGTCCCTTGCAGCAGAACTCGCGTGCGAACTTGTCCCCTGGGGAGCTGGCCCCCGAGCTATCCTTTCCTCTGGCCTTGCTGCAGCCCACTCATCCCCGGTGCCTCACCCAGTGTAGATCCCACTACTGTACTAGCCTCTAAGGAACGCGTAGTGCCAGTATCTGAGCTGGTGCCTGCGGGTGAGACATGCAGTGACACGGTGTGCTGTTCCTCCTCCTCTTCTCCCGTCTCGCTCTCTCCGGTGCCCTCAGGGCCAGGCTGATCAGGTGCTTGCTCATTATCTGAAAGCATAAAGGCACAAGAGTCGGGTTAAGGGGAGGGGAGGGGGGCAGGTAGGGTGAAATGCATGCATACAGCATGATTAGCTGGAAAGTGCAAAAGGCTTGTGGGGTGAGGGGGAAGTGGGATGTGAGAAGAAGGAGTAGGGATGAACATACCGTTGTTGCCCCCAAGGGGGTCAATGTTGCCGGTGGCCACGGTGCCCACCACCTGGCGCCCAATGATTTGCAGCACTCTTTCCTCCAGCTCAGACAGTGGTTGGGTGTCGGCTTGTCCCCCACCTGTGCACTCCTGCTCCCTCCTGTTGTGAGCCACCTTGGCATGCAAGAGAGAGGAAAGTGTGTCAGTGAGTGTGGAGCAATGTGTTTGGGTGATGTGCCTGCCATAGTTGAATACCTGTCATTGTGTGCAAGGTGTGAGGGGGGGAGGTTCCTCGAGAGCAAATAATAAAAATGACAGCAGAGAAGGTCATAGACTTAGGTAGCAGTGGAGAAATTAAAAACCAGAGCGTGTCAGGAAGGGGCAGAAGGTATGGAGTAAACGTTAAAGTAATAAAAAGGGCAAAAGCAGGAACTAAGTGTCACAAAACATATTTGAAAGTTCTCTATCTGAATGCACGTAGCATTCGTAACAAAATAGACGAGTTAATGGCACAAATAACTACATATGGGTATGATCTTGTGGCCATTACAGAAACTTGGCTGCAGGGTGACAATGCCTGGGAATTAAACATACCAGGTTATTTAACGATCAGGAAGGACAGGCAGGAAGGAAGGGGAGGTGGGGTGGCTATGTTAATAAAGGAAGGAATCACTGTAATACAGAGAAATAATATTGGGTCAAAAGATCAGGATAATGAAACAGTTTGGGTGGAGGTAAGGAATAATAAGGGGAAAAAAACACTAGTGGGCGTAGTCTATAGGCCTCCGAACAGTTGCAACTATGTTGGACGGAGTATCAATCAGGAAATAGTTGAGGCTTGTAATAAGGGAACATCTATAATTATGGGGGATTTTAACTATCATATTAATTGGACAAATCAAATTGGGCAGGGCTGCCTTGAGGATGAGTTCATTGAGTATATTAGGGATGGGTTTCTTGAGCAGTATGTAACTGAACCGACCAGGGGGGCAAGTAACCTTAGATCTGGTCCTGTGTAACGAGACAGGATTAATTAAAAATGTCCTAGTAAAGGATCCCCTTGGAATGAGTGACCATAACATGGTTGAATTCCATATTCAATTAGAGGGTGAGAAGGTTGGATCTCAAACAAGCGTGCTAAGCTTGAATAAAGGAGACTATGAAGGTATGAGAGCGGAATTGAGTAGAGTGGATTGGGAAAATAGATTAAAGGGTAAGACGATACATGATCAGTGGTGTACATTTAAGGAGTTATTTTACAACTTCCAAAAAATATATATTCCACTGAGAAGAAAAGGGTGTAAAAGAAAAGACAGCCATCCGTGGCTAAGTAAAGAAATTAAGGATAGTATTCGACTAAAAACAAGGGCATATAAGGTAGCCAAATCTAGTGGGAGGATAGAGGATTGGGAAAACTTTAAAAGACAGCAAAAAAATAACAAAAAGATTGATTAAGAAAGGGAAGATAGATTATGAAAGTAAATTGGCAAAAAATATAAAAACAGATAGTAAGAGTTTTTATAGTTATATAAAAAGAAAAAGGGTGGCTAAAGTAAATGTTGGCCCCTTAGAGGATGAGACCGGGAAATTAATGGTGGGAAATATGGAAATGGCAAAAACACTGAATGAATATTTTGTATCAGTCTTTACAGTAGAAGACACTAAGAATATCCCAACACTGGACAAACAGGGGGCTACAGGGGGGGAGGAGCTAAACACGATCAAAATCACTAAGGAAGTGGTACTCGGTAAAATAATGGGACTCAAGGCGGATAAATCACCTGGACCTGATGGCTTACATCCTAGGGTCTTGAGGGAAGTGGCGGTAGGGTTTGTGGATGCATTGGTAATAATTTTCCAAAACTCCCTGGACTCAGCAAAGGTCCCGGCAGACTGGAAAACTGCTAATGTAACACACTTATTTAAAAAGGGCAGTAGACAGAAGGCTGGAAACTATAGACCGGTTAGCCTAACATCTGTGGTAGGTAAAATTTTGGAGTCCATTATTAAGGAGACAGTAACAGGACATTTGGATAATCATAATTTAATAGGACAAAGTCAGCATGGTTTTATGAAGGGGAAGTCACGTTTGACAAATTTGCTGGAGTTCTTTGAGGAAGTAACATGTAGGGTGGATAAAGGGGAACCAGTGGACGTAGTGTATTTAGACTTCCAAAAGGCATTTGACAAGGTGCCACACAAAAGATTATTGCTTAAGATAAAAAATCACAGGATTGGGGGTAATATTCTGGCATGGATAGAGGATTGGCTATCTAACAGAAGGCAGAGAGTTGGGATAAATGGTTCATTCTCAGACTGGCAATCAGTAACTAGTGGTGTTCCGCAGGGGTCGGTGCTGGGTCCCCAACTCTTTACAATCTATATTAACGATTTGGAGGAGGGGACCGAGTGTAACATATCAAAGTTTGCAGATGATACTAAGATGGGAGGGAAAGTAGTGAGTGAGGAGGACATAAAAAACCTGCAAGGGGACATAGACAGGCTAAGTAAGTGGGCAGAGATTTGGCAGATGGAATACAATACTGGAAAGTGTGAGGTTATGCACTTTGGCAGGAAAAATCGTAGAGCAAGCTATTATCTTAATGGCAAGAAACTGGAAAGTACTGAAGTACAAAGGGATCTGGGGGTCCTGGTGCACGAAACTCAAAAGGTTAGTATGCAGGTGCAGCAAGTGATTAAGAAGGCCAATGGAATGTTGGCTTTCATTGCTAGGGGGATAGAATATAAAAATAGGGAGGTATTGCTTCAGTTGTACAAGGTATTGGTGAGACCGCACCTGGAATACTGCGTACAGTTTTGGTGTCCATACTTAAGAAAGGACATACTTGCTCTCGAGTCAGTACAAAGAAGGTTCACTCGGTTAATCCCGGGGATGAGGGGATGGACATATGAGGAGAGGTTGAGTAGATTGGGACTCTACTCATTGGAGTTCAGAAGAATGAGAGGCGATCTTATTGAAACATATAAGATTGTGAAGGGGTTGGATCGGGTGGATGCGGGGAGGATGTTCCAGATGATGGGTGAAACTAGAACTAGGGGGCATAGTCTTAGAATAAGGGGCTGTTCTTTCAAAACTGAGATGAGGAGGAACTACTTCACTCAGAGGGTGGTAGGTCCATGGAATATGCTGCCCCAAAAAGCTGTAGAAGCTACATCATTACATAAATTTAAAACAGAAATAGACAGTTTCCTAGAAGTAAAGGGAATTAAGGGTTACGGGGAGCGGGCAGGAATTTGGACATGAGTCTAGGTTCGGATCGGACATGGCCCTGTGGGTAGCGGAGTGGGCCCAGGGGCCGTGTAGCCTGATCCTGCTCCTATTTCGTGTGTCTAATTCTGTTAGATTCAGGAGCTGGTTCTGTGATAGTAGATTGGCGGTTAGAATCGGATCAGCCATGATCTTATTAAATGGCGGAGCAGGCTCGAGGGGCCGATTGGCCTACTCCTGCTCCTATTTCTTATGTTCTTATGTTCTTATGTGAGATGTGGCTGTGAGTGTTGGTAGGTAGAGATTGTTGGTGGGTGAGTGCTGGGGGTGTGGTACTTTGGGCAATGTGTGAAGATTGTGGTACAGGTGGTGGCATGTAACATTTCTTGAAGCATTCACTCACCCTGACCACCCGAGTGAGGTTGTTAAATTTCTTGTGCTCCAAGGTACTGCCCCGGGGGAGTGGCAGGTGTCAGTGGAGCGGGAACCTGCTGTCCTCGTTCAGGATGTCAGCATTGCTGCTCCCACCACTGCCACTCCGCCATTGCCCTTGTCGCTGCGTGTCATCCAGCTAGCCCAGACTGCCTCCTCCCAGCCTGAGGTGGTGCCGTCTACAGCCGGGCCTTCCAGGCCCAGAGCTGGTCGAGGACATCCTGCAAGGCCATGTGAAGTCTCCCACATGGACACTCAGCAGCCTTCCACCCGCTCTGCTGCAGTCACTAGTGGGCCAACACTTCATAGGAGCACTAGGGTAGGCAAAGGCACAGTAACGAGAGGCACTAAGGGATTGCACAAGTGTGAATAGTTAATATTTTTGTTGTAAATATGTGTTCACTGATTTCTGATAAATGTAGTAATTCAGTTTGGATTCTTTTGTGGTGTGTCTCATTTCAGCGTTGCGCTGTGATATGGCCTGTGACAGGGGTGTAATGATGGGGATGTGGTGAGCAATGGGGATCTGGGGTTTAATTTATTCGAACCCAAAGTCTGATGGGACAATCATGGACCGTCCTTCCGGAAGGCCGATTGAGTGGCTGCCTCCTCCATCGCTCCTGTTCCTCCTCCTCCTCGACCCCCTCCTCCTCCTATCCCTCTTCCTCCTCCTGAGGTGGTCCTGCAATCCCAGGTGGCAAGTGCTGGGCCCTCCTGATGGCCAAGTTGTGGAGCATGCAGCAGACCACCACGAAATCGGACACCCGCTCAGCCGACTACTGGAGGGCTCCTCCCGATCGGAACCGTTGCTTCAGCAGGCCGATGGTCTGCTTGATGATGTTCCTGGTGACAGCATGGCTTTCATTATATGAGTGCTGGGCAGGAGTGTTGGGGTTGCAGAGGGGAGCCATGAGCCAGGTGGAGAGCAGATAGCCCTTGTCTCCCACCAGCCAGCTGTGAGCTTGGCGCTGTGGCTGGAAGAGTGCTAGCACACTGGTCTGGCACAGGCTGAAGGCATCGTGGCTGCTGCCAGGGTAACAGGCATTGACGGTGAGGATTCGCTGTCTGTGGTCGCACACCAACTGCAGATTAATTGAGTGGTAGCCTTTGCGGTTACGGAAGATCTCAGGATTGTTATGCAGTGCTTACAAAGCCATGTGGGAAACTGTTACAGCTGTGAGGAGGGATGATATGTTGGAGGGATCATCAAACGAGGCCATATGGGTCGAATTCAAAAACAAAAAAGGGGTGATCACACTGCTGGGAGTGTACTACAGACCTCCAAACAGTGAGAGGAAGATAGAAGAACAAATATGTAGACAAATTTCTGAGAAGTGCAAAAACTATAGGGCAGTAATAGTAGGGGATTTCAACTACCCCAATATTAACTGGGATAAAATTAGTGTGAAGGGTATAGAGGGTGCGGAATTCCTAAAATGCATCCAGGAGAACTTTTTTAGCCAGTATGTAGCAAGCCCAACAAGGGAGGGGGCGGTGCTGGACTTAGTTTTTAGGGAATGAAGCTGGGCAGGTAGAAGGCGTATCAGTGGGGGAGCATTTTGGTGCTAGTGACCATAATTCTGTTAGATTTAAAGTAGTTATGGAAAAGGACAAGGATAGACCAGGAATAAAAATTCTAAATAACAACAGAAAATGCTGGAAAAACTCAGCAGGCCAGGGCAGCATCCGTGGAGAGAGAAACAGTGTCAACGTTTCAGGTCGAAGACCCCTCGTCAGAACTGAAAAAAAGCAGGAAGAGGGATAGATTTTAAAGCAAGTGGGGGCTGGGAAAAGGGGGAGGGGATGAAAGAACAAAGGGGAAGGTCAGAGATAGGATAGAAAGCAGGAGCGATTAAGAGACATTGAGAGAGATTGAGAGATATTCAAGGAACAAAGGATGGCTCTAGATGAAGTGTGAATGGCGCTGGCAGAGTGAAGGACAGCTGCCGTGTGGGAGAGAGGAAAAAAGTGTGGATTAAAAACTAAGAAAGGGAAGATATATCTATATAAATAGGGGCCGAGGTTATGATCTGAAATTGTTGAACTCGATATTGAGTCCGGAAGGCTGTAAAGTGCCTAATCGGAAGATGAGGTGCTGTTCCTCGAGCTTACGCTGAGCTTCTGTGGAACAATGCAAGAGGCCGAGGATGGTGAGGTCTGAGTGGGAGTGGAGCGGTGAATTAAAATGACAGGCGACCGGAAGCTCGGGGTCCCCCTTACAGACTGAACGGAGGTGTTCCACAAAGTGGTCACCCAATCTGTGTTTGGTCTCCCCAATGTAGAGGAGACCACATCGTGGGCAGCGAATACAGTATACTAGATTACAAGTAGTACAAGTAAATCGCTGTTTCACCGGGAAGGGGTGTTTGGGACCCTGGACAGTGGGAAGGGGGGAGGTGTAAGGGCATGTGGTGCATCTTCTGCGCTTGCACGGGAAGGTGCTGGGCGAAGGGGAAGGGGTGCTGGGGGTGGTAGAGGAGTGGACTAGGGTGTCTCGGAGGGAGCGGTTCCTACGGAATGCTGAAAGGGGAGGTGAGGGGAAGATGCATTTGGTGGTGGGATCATTTTGGAGGTGGCGGAAATGGCAGAGGATGATCTGTTGAATGTGGAGGCTGGTGGGGTGAAAGGTGAGGACAAGGGGAACTCTATTGTGGTTCCGGGAGGGAGGGGCAGGGGTGAGGGCAGAAGTGGGGGAGATAGAACGGACACGGTCGAGGGCTGTGTCAACCACGGTAGAGGGGAATCCTTGGTTGAGGAAAAAGGAAGACATGTCGGAAACACTGGTATGGAAGGTGGCATCATCAGAACAGATGCGGCGGAGACGGAGAAACTGGGAGAATAGAATAGAGTCCTTACAGGAGGCGGGGTGGGAGGAAGTGTAGTCCAGGTAGCTGTGGGAGTCAGTGGGCTTGTAGTGAATGTTTGTCAATAGCCTATCTCCAGAGATGGAGACGGAGAAGTCGAGGAAGTGAAGGGAAGAGTCGGAGATGGACCATGATAAGGTGAGGGAAGGGTGGAAATTGGAAGCAAAGTGAATGAAATTTTCTAGTTCAGGGCGAGAGCAGGACACGGCATTGATACAGTCATCAATGTACCGGAAAAAGAGGTGAGGGAGGGGACCCAAATAGGACTGGAACAACGAGTGTTCCACATATCCCATGAAAAGGCAGGCATAGCTAGGACCCATGCGGGTACCCATAGCAACACCTTTGATTTGGAGGAAATGAGTGGAGTCAAAGGAGAAGTTGTTCAATGTGAGAACAAGTTCAGCCAGGCGGAGGAGGGTGGTGGTGGATGGGGACTGGTTGGGCCTCTGTTCAAGGAAGAAGCGGAGTGCCCTCGGTCCATCCTGGTGGGGGATGGAGGTGTAGAGGGATTGGACGTCCATGGTGAAAAGGAGACGGTTGGGGTCAGGAAACTGGAAACTGTTAAAGTGGCGGAGGGCGTCAGAAGATTCGCAGATGTAGGTGGGAAGAGACTGGACAAGGGGAGAAAAGATAGAGTCAAGATAGGAAGAGATAAGTTCCGTGGGGCAAAAGCAGGCTGAAACGATGGGTCTACCAGGGCAGTCCTATTTGTGGATCTTGGGAAGGAGGTAGAAGCGGGCTGTGCGGGGTTGGGGAACTATGAGGTTGGCGGCCGTGGGGGGAAGATCTCCAGAGGAGATGAGGTCAGTGACAGTCTTGGAAACGGTGGCTTGATGTTCGGTAATGGGGTCATGGTCCAGGTGGAGGTAGGAGGAGGTGGCGGAGAGTTGGCATTCAGCTTGCGCTAGGTAGAGGTCGGTTCGCCAAACAACAACAGCACCACCCTTGTCAGCAGGTTTAATGACAATGTCGGGGTTGGATCTGAGAGAATGGAGTGCTGCAAGTTCAGAGGGAGGTAGGTTGGAGTGAGTGAGGGGAGCAGAGAAATGGAGACAGCCGATGTCACGGCAGCAGTTTGCAATGAAAAGATCTAGAGAGGGTAAGAGGCCAGAGAGAGGGGTCCAGGTAGAACGGGAATTCAGAAACCGGGAGAAAGGGTCAGCCGTGCGGGGGGAAGACTCCTGGCTAGAGAAGTGGGCACGGAGACGAAGGCGGCGGAAAAAGAGCTCAGCATCGTGCCGAGCTCAAAATTCATTCAGGTGGGGGCGTAAGGGGATGAAGCTCAGGCCTTTGCTGAGGACTGATCGTTCAGGGTCAGAGAGGGGAAGGTCAGAGGGGATAGTGAAAGCGCGGCAGGGGGTAAGATGGGGAGAAGGGGGGTCAGAGGAAAGTGAAGGGGAAGAAGGTTCCGGAGGGGCGTTGGTGTTCAAGAGTTGATGAAGCTTGCGATCCTTGACATCAGAAAGGAAGAAAAAAAGTTTTTTGTTGAAGCGTCGGATGAGTCGAAGGATGAAATGGAACTGTGGACCCAGACAGCTTTGAGATAGAGTGCGTCGGTGCTGCTGAAGAGAGAGGTCGAGAGTGTTCATGTGGCGCCGCATGGCGTTGAGCGTGGACCTCAAGATGTGGCGAGAGCAGTAGTTCGAGGAACGATGAATATCTTGGAGATATTTGTAATCCTGGGTGGATCCGAAACACGAAGGGTGGAAGTTTAGTTGGAATCCATGTGGAATCATTCGGAACCGGAGACAGTTGCTGAAGAAAATTATGCGGCTGTGAAACCGAGTCTTGGCAGATACCTGATCAAACACGAGAAGGGAAACACAGCAATGAAGATGAACAAGGTTGAAGAGACAAACGGAGATCCCGTCGAAGAGAAGAGCAGAACTTCTTCAAGATGGGCATTCCTGGGAGAGGTGGCAGTGAACCAAACGCTACTACGATAGCAAAATTCTAAATTGGGGAAAAGCAAATTTTGCTAAGCTCAGAGGGGATTTAGCCATAGTGGACTGGAAACAGCTACTTGAAGGTAAATCAGTGTCAGAGCAGTGGGAGGCATTCAAGGAGGAGATCCGGAGGGTACAAACCAAACATGTGCCCTTAAAGAAAAAAGGTGGGACTAACAAATCTAGAGCCCCCTGGATGTCTAGAGACATACAGGGCAGGATAAAGAAAAAAAGGGAGGCGTATGACAGATACCGAGGGCTAAATACTGCAGATTCTTTAGAGGAGTACAGAAAGTGCAGGGGTGCAATTAAAAAGGATATTAGGAAAGCAAAGAGAGAGCATGAAAAATTCTTGGCAAGTAAAATCAAGGGATACCCAAAGATGTTTTATAAATATATTAAGAGTAAGAGGATAACTAAACAAAGGGTAGAGCCTATTAGAGATCATGAGGGTAATCTGTGTGTGGAGGCGGGAGACGTCGGTAGGGTTCTTAATGAATACTTTGGGCTGGATTTTGCTACGGGGGCGGGTTGGAGGTGGGAAACCCACATTCGGGCTTGTTGTCCCGCCTCCATGGAGATGTGGCCAACCCACTGGATTTTCCTCTGATTGACCTTGTTGAGCCCGCCCTGTGGGCTCAGCAGGCCAATTAAGGGCCACCCGGCAACAGGTGACGTCAGAGATTGACATTTCATCTGTCAAAAGCTTTTGGCAGATGAAATATCAGTGTTTAACAGCTGTTTGAAGCTGTCAAGCACTGAAAAACTGCTAATTCAGCCTCAGTCCTTTCTCGGGATAACTTTAAAATCATTTTGCTGCAGAAACCAAGAAGCTGATTTTTTTTTTTAAATCGGAGCTTCTGTGGTTCTTGCAGCCGACTCCCGACACCGGAATGCAGGACTCCAGTAAAGGTAAGTAAAAGTAAGTTAAACTTATTTAAACACTTTAAACACTTGCAAAACACTTACCTTTGCACTCCTGCACCCCTCACTCACCTGAACACTGGGCATCTCGACCCCTCCAAGACCTCAGACCCACGTCCCGCCTCGAAAACTTTTCGTGGTTTGGAGCTGTCGGGAAGCCCACAAACCAGCAATAAAAATCGCGAATAGGCAAAAAACTACCTGTTAACTAGTAGTTTAATTGCCTTTAATCCCTTCCCGCCTCTGGGAGTTGGGTTCCAGCACTTGTTGGCAACCCGACTCCTATGAAATTGACATGGAGGCGGGTTGGAGGCAGGATGGGGTCGGGACCCCCGGATCTCCGATTTTTATCGCCCGCACGCCTCCAACCCGACTCCAGGGGCTTAGGAAAATCCAGCCCTTTGCGTCTGTTTTCACAAAGGAGAGGGGTGAAGCAGACATTGCTATCAGTGGCGAGGAGTGTGAAATATTAGATGAAATAAACATAGTGAGAGAGGAAGTATTAAGGGGTTTAGCAGCTTTAAAAGTGGATAATTCCTCAGGCCCAGATGAAATGTATCCCAGGCTGTTAAGCAAAGCAAAAGAGGAAATAGCAGAGGCCCTGACCATCATTTTCCAATCCTCTCTGGCTTCAGGTGTGGTGCCGGAGACTGGAGGACTGCTAATGTGGTACCCTTGTTTAAAAAGGGAGAAAAGGATAGACCGAGTAATTACAGGCCAGTCAGCCTAACCTCGGTGGTGGGAAAATTATTGGAAAGAATTCTGAAGGACAGGATAAATCTTCATTTAGAAAGACACGGATTAATCAAGGATAGTCAGCATGGATTTGTTAAGGGAAGGTCGTGTCTGACAAACTTGATCGAATTTTTTGAGGAGGTAACAAGGAAGGTAGATGAGGGTAGTGCATTTGATGTAGTGTATATGGACTTTAGCAAGGCTTTTGATAAGGTTCCACATGGCAGACTGTTCATGAAGTTAAAAGCCCATAGGATCCAGGGCAAAGTGTCAAGTTGGATTCAAAGCTGGCTCGGAGGCAGGAACAGAGGGTAATGATTGATGGGTGTTTTTGTGACTGGAAGGCTGTTTTCAGTGGGGTTCCGCAGGGCTCAGTACTAGGTCCTTTGCTTTGTGTGGTATAGGTCAATGATCTAGACTTGAATATAGAGGGTATGATTAAGAAGTTTGCAGATGATACTAAAATCGGCTGTGTGGTTGATACTGAAGAAGGAAGCTGTAGACTGCAGGAAGATATCAATAAATTGGTCAGGTGGGCAGAACAGTGGCAAATGGAATTCAATCCGGAGAAGTGTGAGGTAATGCATTTGGGGAGGGCTAACAAGGAAAGGAAATAGTCTTGAGTGCTTGCAATTAGCATTTAACTTAAATTTAAATTTACTGTTTCAAGTTTTAAGTTTGTTCCAGTCTTGGGCAGGACTAAGCAAGCTCTGTGCTGGAGAGCAGGTGAGAGTAATTAATTAATTAAATTGTCTAATCTGGTTCTGTAACTGCGAAAGAGCTCACTTATTTAAATCTCAGCAGTACAAATAAGGGAGGCTAGAGTGCAGTTTGTCACGGAGTGCAGCTCGGAACAGAGTGTTAAACTGCGAGTTTGGTGAGTGAGGGAGTTCTGGGAGGGAGGTGTTCCTTTCTTTTTCTGTCTTTGTCAGCTTCCAGGAGAGCAGGATCTAAAAAGCTGCACAAGAGGGGACAGAGAACCAGCGGGAGTTCGGCTCTGTGACACACCCCAACCGCATATGGTGAAAAATAAAAGTGCGGTTTAAACAGAGTGCTGCGAGTTGGGAATTGGTTCTTACTTTACACCAAGGAAAGAGTCCGAAAGCGGGAGCAGTCAAACAACACCAACTGCGAAACTGCTAAAATGATGTCATTACCAGGGAAGGAGCTGATTGGTAAGTAGGACCTGGTGAGTATTTCTACAGTCCCGTTGTTAAAGTAAAAGTAAGGTCTCTAGCTTAGAGTAAGTAGTGTTTAAAGGGAAGTAAGGTCCCTAGTGTATTTAATATTCTTTAATTTAAAGGAAGTAAAGGGAGTAAATTAAGGGTATGACATGGCAGGGCAGCTCAGCTGTGTGGAGTGCTCCTCCTGTGCTATGTGGGAAGTGAGGGACACTTTCGGTGTCCAGGGTGAACACATGTGCAGGAAGAGTCTCCAGCTGCAGCTACTCGAAATCCGCGTTCCGGAGCTGGAGCTGCGGCTGGAGTCACTGTGGAGCATCCGCAAAGCTGAGATCTTCGTGGATAGCACGTTTAATGAGGTGGTCACACCGCAGGTAAAGAGTGCACAGGCAGACAGGAAATGGGTGACCGCCAGAGTAAAAGAACTAGGAAGGTAGTGCAGGAGTCCCCTGGGTCCATCTCCCTCTCCAACAGATTTTCCATTTTGGATACTGCTGGGGGAGATGGTTTCTCAGGGGAATGCAGCAAGAGCCAAGTCCGTGGCACTACGAGTGGCTCAGCTGCACAGGAGGGGAGGAAAAAGAGTGGGAGAGCAATAGTGATAGGGGATTCTATCGCAAGGGGAACAGACAGACGTTTCTGTGGCCGCAGACATGACTCCAGGATGGTATGTTGCCCCCCTGGTGCCAGGGTCAAGGATGTCACTAAACGGCTGCAGGGCATTCTGAAGGGGGAGGGTGAACAGTCAGAGGTCGTGGTTCACATTGGTACCAACGACAGGGTAGAAAGAGGGATGAGGTCCTGCAACAAGAATTTAGGGAGCTAGGTAGCAGATTAAACAGCAGGACCTCAAAGGTTGTAATCTCTGGAACACTCCCAGTGCCACGTGCTAGTGAGTATAGGAATCGGAGGATAGAGCAGATGAATGCGTGGCTAAAGAGTTGGTGCAGGAGGGAGGGCTTTAGTTTCCTGGATCACTGTGTCTGCTTCTGGGGAAGGTGGGACTTGTACAAGTCAGACGGGTTGCACCTGAACCAGAACGGGACCAACATCCTTGCGGGGAGGTTTGCTAGTACTGTTGGGGGGTGGGGGGTTTAAACTAACTTGGCAGGGGGATGGGATATGGAGTGGAGCTATAGTAGGGGGTGATGCCCATCCAAATATTGAGGAAAAAACAAGACAGCCTGGAAGGCAGAGCAAATATGTAACGGCACAAGGGAGTATGGCAAGGCTGGATGACATTTATTTTAATGCAAGGAGTCTTGTGAGTAAGGCAGATGAATTGAAGGTGTTGATGAACACATGGGAGTATGATATTGTTGTTATCACAGAGACATGGTTGAGGGAGGGGCAGGACTGGCAGCTCAATATTCCAATGGTATAGAATCTTCAGGCCAGACAGAGGGGGGTGTAAAAGAGGAGGGGGTGTCACAATATTAATCAAGGAGTCAATTACTGCTGTAAGGAGGGATGATATCCTAGCAGGTTTCTCTAATGAGACCATATGGGTAGAACTTAAAAACAAAAAGGGGGCAAGCACTTTGCTGGGAGTGTACTATAGGCCCCCAGTCAGGGGGAGATAGAGGAACAGATATGTAGGCAAATTTCAGGGACGTGTAGAAATAATAGGGTAATAATACAGGAAACTTTGTGATATCCGGCACCGACGGGACCGGCGTGTTGCCGATCTATCAAAACTGTCGGACATACAAAGTTAATGTTGAAGCATACGGAAGTTTTCATCTCCGTATCTGACAACAAACACTGTTGCTTAGCAACAGCTTGTAAACAGTCAGCCCGTACCTTGGAAGCATCTCTGTAGCTTAGCAACAGCTTCAGAGACACTTTCCAGAGCCTGACTGTTTGAAAAAAAAAAAGCCATGAGAAGCCACGAGAAGAAAAAAAACCTAACTAAACGGCTCTTGATTTCTGCCGGTAGATCGAGGTTTCCGGACATACAACCTCTGGATAAACCAAAGTTTCCTGTAGTAGGGGATTTCCACTTCCCCAATATTAACTGGGATAGGCAGTGTGAAAGGCTTAGAGGGTGCGGAATTCTTAAAGTGCATCCAAGAGAGCTTTTCGAGCCAGCATGTAGAAAGTCCTACAAGAGAGGGGGCGGTACTGGACCTAATTCTAGGGAATGTAGCCGGGCAAGTGGTAGAAGTGTCAGTAGGAGAGCATTTTGGTGACAGTGACCATAATTCGGTGAGATTTAAGGTAGTCATGGAAAAGGACAAAGGTGGACCAGGAATAAAGGTTCTAAATTGGGGGAAGGCCGATTTTAATATGATAAGGCAGGATCTGGCCAAAGTGGACTGGGATCAGCTACTTGTAGGAAAATCCACATCGGAGCAATGGGAATCTTTCAGAAAGGAAATTGAGAGAGTACAATGGCAACATGTTCCCGTAAAGGTCAAGGGTGGGACCAACAAGCCCAGGGAACCCTGGATGTCAAGGGATATACAAGAATCGATTAGGAAAAAAAGGGAGGCTTTTGGCAGATACAAAGGACTAAAAACAGTGGAAGCCCTAGAGGAGTATAGAAAGTGCAGGGGGGTACTTAAAAAAGAAATTAGGAGAGCGAAGAGGGGGCATGAAAAAACACTGGCGGGCAAAATAGAGGAAAATGCCAAGGTATTTTATAAGTGTATTAAGGGCAAGAGGATAACCAGGGAAAGAGTAGGACCCATTAGGGACCAAAGTGGCAATCTGTGTGTAGAGCCAGAAGATGGAGGTGAGGTTTTAAATGAATATTTTGCATCTGTGTTCACTATGGAGAAGGACGATGTAGGCATAGAAATCAGGGGGATTGTGATATACTTGAACAAATTAGTATTGAGAGGGAGGTGGTACTAGCGGTTTTAGCGAGCTTAAAACTGGATAAATCCCCAGGCCCAGACGAAATGTATCCCAGGCTGCTGTGTGAGGCAAGGGAGGAGATTGCAGGAGCTCTGACACAAATTTTCAGAACCTCTCTGGCCACAGGGGAGGTGCCAGAGGACTGGAGAACAGCTAACGTAGTACCATTATTCAAGAAGGGTAGTAGGGATAAACCAGGGAATTACAGACCAGTGAGCCTAACATCAGTGGTAGGGAAATTATTGGAAAAAATTCTGAGGGACAGAATTAGTCTCCACTTGGGGAGGCAGGGATTAATCAAGGATAGTCAGCATGGCTTTGTCAGGGGAAGATCATGTCTCACCAATTTGATTGAATTTTTCGAGGGGGTGTCTAGGTATGTGGATGAGTGTAGTGCAGTTGATGTGGTCTACATGGACTTCAGTAAAGCTTTTGACAAAGTCCCGCATGGGAGACTGGTCAAGAAGGTAAGAGCCCATGGGATCCAGGGCAATTTGGCACATTGGATCCAAAATTGGCTTAGTGGCAGGAGGCAGAGGGTGATGGTCGAAGGTTGTTTTTGTGACTGGAAGCCTGTGTCCAGTGGTGTACCGCAGGGATTGGTGCTGGGTCCTTTGCTGTTTGTAGTGTACATTAACGATTTAGATATGAATGTAGGAGGTGTGATCAGTAAGTTTGCAGATGACACGAAAATTGGTGGAGTGGTAAATAACGAGGAGGAAAGCCTCAGGCTACAGGACGATATAGATGGGTTGGTCAGATGGGCAGAACAGTGGCAAATGGAATTTAACCCTAAAAAGTGTGAGGTGATGCATTTTGGGAGGACAAACAAGGCAAGGGAATACACAATGAATGGTAGGACCCTAGGAAGGACAGAGGATCAGAGGGACCTTGGTTTGCATGTACATAGATCCCTGAAGGCAGCAGGACAGGTAGATAAGGTGGTTAAAAAGGCATATGGGATACTTGCCTTCATTAGCCGAGGCATAGAATATAAGAGCAGGGAGGTTATGATGGAGCTGTACAGAACACTAGTTAGGCCACAGCTGGAATACTGTGTGCAGTTCTGGTCGCCACACTATAGAAAGGATGTGATTGCATTGGAGAGGGTGCAGAGGAGATTCACCAGGATGTTACCTGGGCTGGAGCGCTTCAGCGATGAAGAGAGACTGGACAGGCTGGGGTTGTTTTCCCTAGAGCAGAGAAGGCTGAGAGGGGACCTGATAGAGGTGTACAAAATTATATGGGGTAGATAGATAGGATAGATAGAAAGGAACTTTTCCCCTTAGTAGAGGGGTCAATAACCAGGGGGCATAGTTTCAAGGTAAGGGGAGGAGGTTTAGAGGGGATTTGAGGAAAAACTTTTTCACCCAGAGGGTGGTTGGAATCTGGAACTCACTGCCTGAATGGGTGGTAGAGGCAGGAACCCTCACAACATTCAAGAAGCATTTAGATGAGCACTTGAAATGCCATAGCATACAAGGCTACGGACCAAGTGCTGGAAAATGGGATTAGAATAGACAGGGCTTGATGGCCGGCGCGGACACGATGGGCCGAAGGGCCTCTTTCTGTGCTGTATAACTCTATGACTCTATGACTAATACACATTAAATGGTAGGACACCGAGTAGTGTACAGGAACAAAGGGACCTTGGAGTGCATGTCCACAGATCCCTGAAGGTAGCATGCCAGGTAGATAAGGTGGTTAAGAAGGCATACAGAATGCTTGCATTTATTAGCCGTGGCATAGAATACAAGAGCAGGGGGGTTATGCTTCAACTGTATAAAACACTAGTTAGGCCTCAGCTAGAGTACTGCGTGCAGTTCTGGTCACCACATTACAGGAAATATGTGATTGCACTAGAGAGGGTACAGAGGAGATTTACAAGGATGTTGCTGGGAGTAGAGAATCTGAGCTATGAGGAAAGACTGGATAGGCTGGGTCTGTTTTCCTTGGAACAGTGGAGGCTGAGGGGAGACCTTATTGAGGTGTATAAAGTTATGAGGGGCATAGATAAAGTGGATAGAAAGGATCTATTTCCCTTAGCAGAGGGGTCAAAAACCAAAGAGCACAGATTTAAAGTAATTGGTGGAAGGTTTAGAGGGGATTTGAGTGGAAATTTCTTCACCCAGAGGGTTGTGGGGGTCTGGAACTCACTGCCTGAAAGGGTGGTAGAGGCAGGAATCCTAACCACATTTAAAAAGTACTTGGATGTGCACTTGGGATGCTGTAACCTGCAGGGCTACGGACCAAGAGCTGGGAAGTGGGATTAGGCTGGATAGCTCTTTGTTGGCCGGCGCGGACACAATGGGCCAAAATGGCCTCCTTCCGTGCTGTAGCTTTCGATGATTCTATGTGGGTGCTGTTAATGGCGCCCTGCACCATGGGGATTCCCGCTATCCTGGCAAAGCCACATGCAAGCTCGTGCTGCTTCTCTCTGGTGATGGGAAAGGAAATGTAGTCCCTTCTCCTACTGTAAAGAGCCTCTATGACCTCCCAGATGCAGCGATGGATGGTGAACTATGAGATGTTAGCTATGTCTCCTGCTGCAGCCTGGAAGGGTCTGCTGGCAAAGAAATTGAGGGTGATGGTAACCTTGACTGCCACTGATCTGAGGCTCGAGGTCTGGTTGCAGGAGGTGGCAGAGTTCTGTGACCACCTCCTTGGTGATGTGGAGCCTCCTAATACATTGCTCCTCACTTAATTGGAGGTAGGAGACGTGCCTCGGAATACCCTCTGAGGGTAAGGCCTCCTGTTGAGAGCCCTGATGGCCCTCCTCCTCCGTCTGGGCACATGTTCCAGTCTTTCTCGCTGCCTCTGCTCCCTCCGCCACAGATTCTGGAGGGCGAGGTTGACTGCCAGTACAGCCCCCATTAATGTAACCAAGTGTAGCACTTTGATATTTTTAAGAATAATTGTAGCTACCTTTTAATTGCCACAACGCTCCTGAAACAAAGGAACCTAGAAATTATGGAATGAGACTGTTGGACTATGTGAAACTGACAAGAACGCATTGAAACGCCACTAACTTGCAGCTGCAACTCATTACTGATGATCTCTTTAAATAACGTCCCTGGAGCCGGCTTCCTGGTGCTTCACACCAGCTCTCCCTATCGCTGTTTACTCCAGGCACTAAGGTAGGTGATGACAATCAAGTTTGCAGATTGGGCAGTCAGTGAGCGTTGCATATTCACTGACGTCACGATCCACCTGGCGTTGAGGCTCCCGCCAAAAACTGTTAGGGGAGGCGCTGCAGGGGGGGCGGGATTTAGCGTGCGGCGTTGGAATCGCCTCAGCGATGCTGCTCTCGCACCCTGTTAGCGCCATCTGCTGACGCTAACAGGAGGCGCTAAGGTACCGAATTTTCCCCCCATGGTTCTTTATACAGAGGGTTTAGAACACAGACGGCCAGTGACTGGGTCAGCCCTGCTGCAAGGACCCATTTCCCTCCCCTACTGCCAGTCCCTTTTTGGCAACAAGCTCAACTCAGTCGATTGGGGATAATCAGCTCCCTCCACATTCTGCTACTCCGTCGCACAGACATGCTCCCACCTTGCCTCAGACCATTCTGCACAAATCCCATCAGTGACCAGAATATCTACACTAACAGCAAACCCGACACCCTTCCTATTGTTTGAGACCTCCATGCCTCCCCTTGGAGCCCTTTCGTCCAGGCTTCCTACTTCCCCCTCCGTGCAATGCTCTGAGGCGGCCAACTGAAGGTTTGCGAGGTTGAGGTGCTACTTCCTTGGTTTCCGGCCGTTTTCCCTTTAAGCAGTGAGAGTGATGGCAATAACAAGAGTTGGTTGTATTTATGCAGCACCTTTAATATAGAACAACATCCCACAGAGGTGTGATGGAAAATGCAACCCAGGTTTCAGAAGACGTCTGGGGTTGAGGAGACACTCAGTGCCAAGTCACCTCCTGTCACAGGCCTCTCTGAGCCAGAGCTGGACCCTTCTTTGCCGGGTTACAGACAGTAAAATCTTGACTGATGAGTCTCCAAGTCTGTGGGCTGGGAGCACCAGTCTGAGACACTGCAGTGAGACACATGGTTACACACGTGGCTGCCTTGGCCCGTTCAGCTGCTGCAGCAACACTGGATCTCAACCCCTGCCAAGACAGATGTGCCTATAGCGAGGACTAATAGCTCCAGCGATCTGCTATCAATATGTAAGGAAGGTGCCATGAGAAAAATTGGGTTGATTTTGGGCAGCAGTCTTGGTACTATTTCACACGAAATCCTAGAATCATACAGCACGGAAAGAGGCCATTTGGCCCATCGGGTCTGTGCCGGCTCTTTGAAAGAGCTCTCCAGTTAGTCCTACTCACCCGCTCTTTCCCCAGAGCCCTGCAAATTTCTCCCTTTCACATATATATCCAATTCTCTTATGAATCTGCCTTCAGGCAGCGCATTCCAGGTCACAACTCGCTGCGTAAAAAAAATTCTCCTCATCTCCCACCCTGACTTTAATCTATGCCCTCTGGTTACTAACTAACCTGAAATCAAGCTAAATCCACCTGCTAAATATAACCTAGAAGTAATTCTATTATAACTAGAATTAAATTACTACTATCCAATAAATAAATAATGACTAGATATGGCAGTGCAGGTTGTGTGTCAGGACTGTAGTGTGTGGGAGTTTGTGGACAGCGAGACTTTCCCGGGTTGTCATATCTGCAGGAAATGTCTCTGCCTCGAGACACTCTGGCTCAGAGTCGTTGAGCTGGAGTGCGAGTTAGAGACACTCCGACACACGAGGGAGGGGGAGGAATTTCTGGATAGTTTTCTCCAGAGTAGTTGCACCTCAGAGGAAAGCCGAGGTTCAGGAAGGGGAGAGTGTGACTGTCAGTCAGCAGGGTAAAGGGAAGCGAGGGGAGATAGAGGAGCTCCCGCAGATACTGGTCCTGTCTAACAGGTACAATGCACTTGTCGTTCTGCCCTGATGCTGCCTTTCTCACACCGTTTAACTTAACACCTTTCTTGAAAGGTCATTAACCTGAAACGTTAACACTGTTTCTCTCTCCACAGACGCTGCCTGACCTGCTGAGTGTTTGCAGCATTTGCTGTTTTCATTTCAGATTTCCAGCATCCGCAGTGTTTTACCTTTGGTACAATATACTTGCTACCTGTGAGGATAAGGAGAAAGACTGCGGGGAGGACAGCCACAATGCAGACCTAGGCATCCTGGAGCAGGAAGCTGTCCAAAAGGGGGAGGAGCAGAATAGAAAAGTTGTAGTTATTCTTCTTCTTCTTAGGCAGTCCCTCGGAACCGAGGATGACTTGCATCCACACGAAAAATTAGTTCTCAGGTGACTGATGAGTCCAATGCGGGACATACAGTCTGTGTCACAGATGGGGCAGATGGTGGTTGAAGGGGCGGGTGGGTTGGGTGCTTGGGTTGATGTGCGCTCCTTCCACTGTTTGCGCTTGGCTTCCGCTTGCTCCCGGCGAAGAGACTCGAGGTGTTCGGCGCCTTCCTGGATGCTTCTCCTCCACTTTCACAGAAATCACAGAAACCCCACAGTGCAGATAGAGGCCATTTCGGCCCATCGAGCCTGCACGTATTCCACCCGATCCCCGTAACCCCTACACCAACACATATCCCACCCTATCCCCGTAACCCCACGTATTTAATCCCCCTAACACTAAGGGTCAATTTATCATAGCCAATCAACCTAACCCGCACATCTTTGGACTGTGGGAGGAAACCGGAGCACCCGGAGGAAACCCACGCAAACACGGGGAGAATGTGCAAACTCCACACAGACAGTCGCCCGAGGCCGGATTCAAACCCGGGTCCCTGGCACTGTGAGGCAACAGTGCTAACCACTATGCCACCGTGCCGCCTGGGCCAGGGACTTTGTGCGGTCCTGGGCCAGGGATTCCCAGGTGTTGGTGGGGATGTTGCACTTTTTCAAGGGGGCTTTGAGGATGCCATTGAAGCGTTTCCTCTGCCCACCTGGGGCTCTCTTGCCGTGCCGGAGCTCTGAGTAGGGCACTTGTTTTGGGAATCTCGTATCGGGCATGCGGATGATGTGACCCATCCATTGGAGCTGATCGAGCGTGGTCAGAGCTTCGATGCTGGGGATGTTGGCCTGAGTTGGTGCGCCTATCCTGCCAATGGATTTGCAGGATCTTGCGGAGGCAGCGTTGGTGGTACCTCTCCAGTGCTTTGAGGTGCCTGCTGTACATGGTCCATGTCTCTGAGGCATACAGCAGGGCGGGTATCACTGCTGCCCTGTAGACCATGAGCTTAGTACTGGGTTTGAGGTCCTGGTCTTCAAACATTCTCTTCCTCAGGCGTAGTTATAGGGGATTCAATAATTAGTGGGATAGATAGTGTGCACTGCAGCCATGATCGAGAGTCCCGAAGGGTGTGTTGCCTACCTGATGTCAGGGTAAAGGATACCTCAATGCAGCTGGAAAGGAATTTGGAAAGGGAGGGTGAAGAGCCAGTTGTCGTGGTCCATGTTGGGACTAATGACATAGGGAAGAGGGTCTGCTGAGGGAGTATCAGGAGTTAGGAGCTAAATTAAAAAGCAGAACCTCAAGGGTAATAACCTGAGCCACGTGCTGATTGGCATAGGGACAGATCAGAAAGGTAAACACGTGGCTGAAGGAGTGGTATGGGAAGAAGGGCTTCCATCTCATGGGACACTGGCACCAGTACTGGGACAGGAGGGAGCTGTAGTGCTGGGACAGGCTGCGCCTGAACCGGGCTGGCACCAGGGTCCAAGCAGAAAGGATAAATAGAGTGATAAAAAGGACTTTAAACTAATAAATGGCAGGGAGGGCTCGGTCAGAAAAAATAGTAAAAATTATAGTATAAGACACAAGAAAGGTAAGAGCAGAGTTCAGGTCACAAACAGTGATATAGGTTCGCCAGGTGAAGGGAATATGAAAATAACTGAAGTGGTTACAGCAGGAGTGACAAGTAAGAAACGTGTTAAGTTAAACGGAGTGAGACAGGCAGCATCGGGACAGGAGGTCAGGTTAGGTTCTCTTGTCCAAATAAGAGCTTTACATAGAAACATAGAAGATAGGAGCAGGAGTAGGCCATTCAGCCCCTCGAGCCTGTTCTGCCATTTAATGAGATCATGGCTGATCATCCAAATTCAGTACCCTGTCCCTGCTTTCTCCCCATATCTCTTGATCCCTTTAGCCTTAAGAAATATATCTAACTCCTTCTTGAATATATTTAATGAATTGGCCTCAACTGCCTTGTGTGGTAGAGAATTCCACAGGTTCACCACTCTCTGGGTGAAGAAATTCCTCCTCATCTCAGTCCTAAATGGCTTACCCCTTATCCTTAGACTGTGACCCCTGGTTCTGGACTCCCCCGCCATCGGGAACATCCTTCCTACATCTAGTCTGTCTAATCCTGTTAGAATTTTATAAGTTTCAATGAGATCCCCTCTCATTCTTCTAAACTCCAGCGAATATAAGCCCAATCGACCCAATCTCTCCTCATACGTCATTCCTGCCATCCCAGGTATCAGTCTGGTGAATCTTCGCTGCACTCCCTCCATGGCAAGAACGTCCTTCCTCAGATAAGGCGACCAAAGCTGCACACAATACTCAAGGTGTGGTCTCACCAAGGCCCTGTACAACTGCAGCAAGACTATATACTAACGCATGGAGTATGAGAAATAAATTGAGTGAATTAGAGGCTTAAATGCAACTTAGAGCATTGGCGGGCAAAATACAGCCATATCCAGCCCACCAATGGATTCAGTCCGGCTCGCCAAGGCTTGGCTTCGAGGCCGGACATCCGCCACACCTGACCCCTCCCCACGTAATGTCAGGACGTGGGTCATTGTCTCCGAGGCAGCAGGGGAGTCATAACCAAAAACAGAGGCGGGCAAATCCGATCTGCCGTTTGCTGCATCAACGTGTCATTGCTGTAACCTCCGCTTTCAAGTTCCCAAAAATAAATCAACAATATTAACGCTGTGTGCTGTAGGACACCTTCTGCTGTTTACAGCACAATCTGCAGAACACTCGGAAATGTCTGGACCGAGAATAGAAATCGAAACTGAACCAGATAGAAGCGGTTACGGTGGAACAGAAACTTGCTGCAGTATCTGCAGCTTGTAAATCAACAAAGTTATTCACACCTGAAAGCTCAGTTTCTGCTCCGTCACTGCAACATGAAAGGTGAGTTACTCACAGTTTGTGGGTTCAGTTTCCATGAATCTGTGCAAACTTTCCAGATAAGTGCATGATAACAAACACTTTCAATGTATAAAATAACACCATTGTCAGCATGTTTCGGAATTGACACAATCCAATCGATTGGAAAATTGTTTACTTCGAACTTAAAAAAAAACTTGCAGCGAGTTTTTAGTCTCAACTCATCGCTGAAGGAATTTTAGCAACTAATTCAAAATGAGTCCTGGGCTTGATTTCATTCCAGTGAGTTATAAAATGCTATTTTTGTTTATTGGTGCAATTGGGTGAAAGGTGTCTGAACTCCGCGGGAGTACCGCCAGTCTCCCGACGTAACTCAGGCACAGACCCAGCTAAGAGTAAAGAGCGGGGGAGCTTCTAGCCCAGTGCTGATCAAAATTCCCCGCAAAATTCATGCTGACCAGCCCGACAGGACAGAAATAGATCGCCAGCCGGAGCTCGAGCTGCACCTTAGTCTGAGCCTCAGTCATGGCTGCTCATCTCGATGACTCTTTTACCGGAGAAAGAGGCTGCATCTTTCCTCTCCCGGTTTTACTATTTTACACTACATTTTGTGTATTTAAGATAATATCTGAAGATACTTGCCACAGAATATCCAGCCTCTGACCTGCTCTTGTTGCCACAGTATTTATGTGGCTGGTCCAGTTAAGTTTTTGGTCAATGGTGACCCCCCAGGATATTGATAGAATCATAGAAAGTTACAGCACGGAAGGAGGCCATTCCGGCCCATCGTGTCCGCGCCGGCCAACAAAGAGCTATCCAGCCTAATCCCACTTCCCAGCTCTTGCTCCGTAGCCCTGCAGGTTACAGCATCCCAAGTGCACATCCAAGTACTTTTTAAATGTGGTTAGGGTTCCTGCCTCTACCACCCTTTCAGGCAGTGAGTTCCAGACCCCCACAACCCTCTGGGTGAAGACATTTCTCCTCAAATCCCCTCTAAACCTTCCCCCAATTACTTTACATCTGTGCCCCCTGGTTTTTGACCCCTCTGCTAAGGGAAATAGGTCCTTTCTATCCACTTTATGCCCCTCATAATTTTATACACCTCAATAAAGTCTCCCCTCAGCCTCCTCTGTTCCAAGGAAAACAGACCCAGCCTATCCAGTCTTTCCTCATAGCTAAGATTCTCTACTCCTGGCAACATCCTTGTAAATCTCCTCTGTACCCTCTCTAGTGCAATCACATCTTTCCTGTAATGTGGTGACCAGAACTGCACGCAGTACTCTAGCTGAGGCCTAACTAGTGTTTTATACAGTATGCCACAGCTAATTGATGGTGGGGGATTCGGCGATGGTAATGCTGTTAAATATCAAGGAGCGGTGGTTAGATGCTCACTTGTTGGAGATAGTCATTGCCTGGCACTTGTGTGGTGCAAATGTTACCTGCCACTTATCAGCCCAAGCCTGAATGTCATCCAGGTCTTGTTGCATGCGGGCATTGATGCGCCATTAATTACTCAAAAGACTGAGGTTAAGCGAGTAACTAACAGGCTTTTATTAACAAGAGAATGAAGGTGTGCCTCAAGTGGTCGACCAGTCCAGAATACAGAGGGACTGTGGAGCAGTCACCTTTATACCTGGACTCGTGGGAGGAGTCAGCCGAGGCATGTACAGACATGTACACAGTGGAATACAAACACCCACACAGGCAGGTATAACAGTGGTTTACCACATTCACCCCTTGTTTAAAAATGAGTCCGGCGGGGTGAAGTGTATTAAAAGTTTGTGTATTGGAGTCTCTCCGGAGGTCTTGTCTGCCGCTGTGATCGACGTGGCGACGGCAGGGGTAGTGAAGCTTCCGGCGTCGAGTCCCGCGTACGCTGGGGCACTGGTGTGTAGTCCTCGTGGGTGTCGAGCGGGTCGCGGGGCCCAGGCGTGCCGTCTGCTGGGGTTGGATATTGGATCGTGTGGAGGGGTGGTAGTGGGTTACTGGGGCCCCCGAGGGTGCGAGGTCTCATATGGAGACTGTGTCCTCCCGCCCGTCCGGGTACGCAATGTAAGCGTGCTGGGGGTTGGCGAGGAGGAGGTCGACCCTCTCGACCAGGGGGTCCGTTTTATGGGTCCTCACGTGTCTTCTCAGTAGGACCGGCCCTGGGGACGTCAGCCATGGCGGTAGCGATGTCCCCGATGTGGACTTCCTTGGGAAGACAAACATTTTCTCATGAGGGGTGGTGTTAGTGGCAGTGCAGAGACCGAATAGAGTGGAGCGCATCGGGGAGCACATCCTGCCAGCGGGAGGTCGGAAGGCCCCTAGACTTTAAGGCTAGCAGGGCGGCCTTCCAAACTGTCGCATTCTCTCTTTCCACCTGTCCGTTCCCCCGGGGGTTGTAACTGGTGGTCCTGCTTGTGGCAATACCCCTAGCGAGCAGGTACTGGCGGAGTTTGTCGCTCATAAACGATGAGCCCCGGTCGCTATGGATATAGCTGGGGAAACCGAACAGGGTGAAGAGGTCGTTCAGACATTTAATGACCGTGGCACTGGTCATGTCCGGGCAGGGGATGGCGAACGGGAAACGGGAGTACTCATCAATAATGTTGAGGAAGTACACATTGCGGTCGGAGGAGGGGAGAGGCCCTTTAAAATCAACGCTCAGGCGCTCGAAGGGGCGAGTGGCTTTTATCAGGTGAGCCCTGTCTGGTCTATAAAAGTGCGGTTTGCACTCAGCGCAGACTTGGCAGTTCCTGGTCATGGTCCTGACCTCCTCAATGGAGTAAGGCAGGTTGCGGGCCTTGATGAAGTGGAAGAACCTGGTGACCCCCGGGTGGCAGAGGTCATTGTGGAGGGCCCGCAGTCTATCGATCTGCGCGCTGGCGCAGGTGCCATGCGATAGAGCATCCGGGGGTTCATTGAGCTTCCCGGGCCGGTACAAGATCTCGTAATTGTAGGTGGAAAGTTCGATTCTCCACCTCAAGATCTTGTCGTTTTTGATTTTGCCCCTCTGCTTGTTGTTAAACATAAAAGCAACTGAACGCTGGTCAGTGAGCAGGGTAAATCGTTTTCCGGCCAGGTAGTGCCTCCAATGACGCACAGCCTCCACAATAGCCTGGGCCTCCTTCTCAACAGCGGAGTGTCTGGTCTCTGGGCCCTGGAGGGTTCGTGAAAAGGCCACGGGTCTCCCCGCCTGATTAAGGGTAGCAGCCAGAGCAAAGTCGGACGCGTCGCTTTCCACCTGGAAGGGGATGGATTCGTCCACTGCGTGCATGGTGGCTTTGGCAATGTCTTCCTTGATACGGTGGAAGGCTAAGCGGGCCTCTGCCGTCAAGGGAAAAGAGGTGGACTTGATCAGCGGACGGGCCTTGTCCGCATAGTAGGGGACCCACTGGGCGTAATAGGAGAAAAACCCTAGGCACCTCTTCAGGGCCTTGAGGCAGTGGGGGTTCCATAAGGGGACGCATCCGGTCGGGGTCGGGACCGATGACTCCGTGTTCCACAACACAGCCAAGGATGGCGAGGCGGGTTGTGCAGAATATGCACTTCTCCTTGTTATACGTCAGGTTCAGGAGTTGGGCGGTGCAGAGGAATTTTTCGAGGTTTGCGTCATGGTCCTGCAAGTCATGGTCGCAGATGGTCACATTGTCCAGATATGGGAAAGTGGCCTGCAACGCATTTTGATCGACCATCCGGTCCATCTCCCTTTGGAAGACGGAGACCCCGTTGGTGACGCCAAAGGGAACCCTAAGGAAGTGACAGAGGCGGCCGTTTGCCTCAAAGGCAGTATACTGGCGGTCCTCAGGGCAGATAGGGAGCTGGTGGTACGCTGATTTCAGGTCAATGGTCGAGAAGACGCGGTACTGCGCGATCTGGTTGACCATATCAGCTATGCGGGGGAGTGGGTAAGCGTCCAGCAGGGTGTAGCGATTTATTGTCTGGCTGTAGTCGATGACCAGGCGCTGCTTCTCGCCGGTCTTAACGACCACAACCTGGGCTCGCCAGGGGCTGTTGCTGCCCTCAATAATCCCCTCCTTCAGGAGCCGCTCCACTTCGGTTTTAAAGAAAACCATGTCCCCGGCACTGTATCGCCTGCTCTTTGTGGCGATGGGCTTACAGTCGGGGGTGAGGTTAGCAAACAGTGGGGGGGGGGGGGGGGGGTGACTCTGAGTGTGGAGAGGTTGCACCTGGTGCGCGGCGGGCAATTTGGAAGCTGCTGGCTGTGGACTGTGAGTGGGGGGAGGGGTCCACCGTACGCCATCGTAACACTTTTAAGGTGGCACTGAAAATCTAACCCCAGTAGAACAGCAGCGCAGAGGTGGGGCAGGACCAGAAGTTTAAAATTATCGTACACAGTCCCGTCTACTAAGAGTGTCACCACGCAGTAGCCGCCAATGTCCGCCGACTGGGACTCGGAGGCCATAGAAATCCGCTGGTGCGCAGGCAGGACTGGGAGAGAGCAACGCCGCACCGTGTTGGGGTGGATGAAGCTCTCCGTGCTCCCAGAGTCAAAAAGGCAGGTTGTTTCGTGACCATTTACCTTAATGTCCATTGTGGACCGGGCCAGTTGGTGCGGTCTCGATTGGTCCAGCGTAACGGAGGCCAGCGTAGGGGATGGTGTGTCGCTGCGGGTATCAGATGAGGCGGTGTTGGGGGCCTGCTGCGTCCCGGCTGGCGTCCAAGATGGCGGTGTCCATGATCCCCATGTGGCTGGAGGCGTCCAAAATGGCTGCTGTTCCGGTGGTTCGCACATGGCTGGGGAGGCCCAAGATGGCGGCCCGCACGGCCCACACGCGGCGCTGCTGGGGTTCGGGGTGGCTTTGGCCCTGCAGACACTGGCGTAGTGTCCCTTCTTCCCGCAGCCCGAGCAGATCGCATTTTTCGCCGGGCAGCGCGCTCTGGGGTGTTTGGCCTGGCCACAGAAGTAGCATTTCTGGCCTTGGGACACTGCTGTGGTAGTTGAGCCGTTGCTGGGATGTGGCTGGGGTGGCACGGCGCTATGAGACGGTCCTACCGTGTCCCAGGCTGTCGTTCCCCGCGGCGTCCACGGTGCAGAGGAGTAGGCATCCATGCCCCGGTAGGCTGCGTCCGATGATAGTGCGAGTTCAGAGGCCTTGTTGAGGTCGAGGTCACTCTGCTCCAACAGTCGCTGTCGGGTGTAATTGGACCTGTGGCCCACTACAAAAGCGTCCCGGATAAGTTCCTCTGTGTACACGGCGGCCTTTACATTCTTACAACCACAGGCCCGGCCAAGCACAGACAGTGCCTGAAGGTATTCCTCGGTCGATTCCCCCGGTTGTTGTTTACGACTCCCCAGGAGGTGCCTGGCGTACACCTCGTTCACTGGGCGCGTGTACTGGTCCTTGAGGAGCTTGAGAGCAGCCGTGTACGAGGTCACGTCCTGGATGACCGAGTACGCTCGGTGGTTCACTTTGGAGGTCAGGACATCCAGTTTGTCCTCATCCGATTTGACCGTTGCAGCGGAGGTGATCAGGAATCTTTCAAAGCACCTAAGCCAGTGAGCAAACTTGGTGGATGCGTCCGCCTCCCGATGGTCTAAGTCCAGGCATGCTGGTGTGAGGATCTTCTCCATTATAAAAAAATCTTGTTAATAAAATTGTTGCGCCATTAATTACTCAAAAGACTGAGGTTAAGCGAGTAACTAACAGGCTTTTATTAACAAGAGAATGAAGGTGTGCCTCGAGTGGTCGACCAGTCCAGAATACAGAGGGACTGTGGAGCAGTCACCTTTATACCTGGACTCGTGGGAGGAGTCAGCCGAGGCATGTACAGACATGTACACAGTGGAATACAAATACCCACACAGGCAGGTATAACAGTGGTTTACCACAGGCATGAACTGCTTCATTATCTGAGGAGTGGTGAATGGTGCTCAACACTGTGCAGTCATCAGCAAACATCCCCACTTCTGACCTTATGATGGAGGGAAGGTCATTGATGAAGCAGCTGAAGATGGTTGGGCCTAGGACACTGCCCTGAGGAACTCCTGCAGCGATGTCCTGGGGCTGTGATGATTGACCTCCAACCACAACCATCTTCCTTTGTGCTAGGTATGACTCCAGCCAGTGGAGAGATCCCCCCCCCCCCCCCGGATTCCCATTGACTTCAATTTTACTAGGGCGCCTTGATGCCACACTCGGTCAAATGCTGCCATGATGTCAAGGGCAGTCACTCTCACCTCACCTCTGGAATTCAGCTCTTTTGTCCACGTTTGGACTAAGGCTGAAATGAGGTCTGGAGCCAAGTGGTCCTGGCAGAACCCAAACTGGGCATCAGTGAGCAGATTATTGGTGAGTGCCACTTGATAGCACTGTCGACGACACCTTCCATTACTTTGCTGATGATTGAGAGTAGACTGATTGGGGGGTAATTGGCCGGATTCGATTTGTTCTGCTTTTTGTGGACAGCACATAACTGGGCAGTTTTCCACATTGTCGGGTAGATGCCAGTGTTGTAGCTGTACTGGAACAGCTTGGCGAGAGGCGCGGCTAGTTCTGGAGCACAAGTCTTCAGCACTACAGTCGGGATGTTGTCGGGGCCCACAGCCTTCGCTGTATCCAGTGCGCTCAGCCGTTTCTTGATATAACAATGATCATAATATGATCGAATTCAATGTTAGGTTTGAAAAGGAGAAACTTAACACAGTTACTATGGTTCTAGATTCTGGTAAGGCTAACTCGCGACAGAGACTGACGACAGTGAACTAGTCATAACCGTTATCGGGTAAAATGACAGATGAACAGTGGAAGGTGTTCAGAAAATAAATGTGCTTAATACAGGGGGGAAAAGAGCTCCACTTACCAAATAAAACAGCCATGGTCGAAAGAGGTGAGAGACAAATAAAACTAAAAAGGAAAGACTTGCATTTCTATAGCGCCTTTCATGACCACCGGACATCCCAAATTGTATCACAGCCAATGAAGGACATTTTTTTTTGAGGTGTAGCCACTGTTGTAATGTAGGAAACGCGGCAGCCAATTTGCACACAGCAAGCTCCCATAAACAGCAATGTGATAATGACCAAATAATCTGCCTTAGTGAAGTTGATTGAGGGATGAATATTGGCCAGGATAACTCGCCTACTCTTCTTCGAAATAGTGCCTTGGGATCTTTTACCTCTACCTGAGAGGGCAGACGGGGCCTCGGTTTAACATCTCATCCGAAAGACGGCACCTCCGACAGTGCAGCACTCCCTCAGTACTGTACCGGGAGTGTCAGCTTAGATTTTAGTGCTCAAGTCTCTGGAGTGGGACTTGAACCCACAACCAGCTGACCCAGAGGCGAGAGTGCTGCCAACAGAGCCACAGCTGATAAAAGTGCAAAGAATAGTGTAGATCCAGGAGACTGGGAGAGATGTAAAGAACAGCAAAGGAAGACAAAAAGGATAGTAAGAGCTGCAGAAAGGGAATACGGAAAGAAACTTGTGAAAATTAACACAAAAAGTTATTACAATTATATTAGAAGAAAAAGGGGTTGTCAAGAGTAATGTGGGCCCTTCAAAAACAGCTGTGGGTAATATTGCAAATGAAAATAAGGAAATGTCAGACTTGTTGAACAATAACTTTGTGTCAGTCTTCACAGTCGAGGAAGAGGATAATATACCTGACATTCCAGGGAAACTAATGATGAATCCAGGCCTGGAACTCACTAAAGTTAACATAAGTAAGAAAACAGTATTAGAAAAAACAATGGCACGAAAGACTGACCGATCCCCAGGACCTGATGGTTTCCACCCTCGGATCTTAATGGAAGTAGGGGAGGAAATTGCAGATGTTTTAGCTTCCAAAGCTCTCGATTGAGGAATTGTCCCTTTAGATTGGAAAACTGCAAATGTAACTCCATTATTTAAGAAAAGTGAGCGAGAAATCAGGAAATTATGAACCTGTTAGTCTAGCATCTGTTGTGGGGAAGTTATTGGAATCTATAATTAAGGACAGAGTGACTGAGCACCTGGAGAAATTTGAGCTGATTGGAGAGAGCCAGCATGGAGGTGTAACAGGGAGGTCACGTCGAACTAACCTAATTGAATTTTCTGAGGAAGTATCTAAAGTAGTAGACAGGGGAATGTCTATGGATGTAATTTATATGGATTTCCAGAAGACAGTCGATAAGGTTCCACATAAGAGACTGTTAGCTCAAATTAAAGCTCATGGGCTTGAAGGCAAATTATTGACCGAGTTAGGAGGTTGGTTAGACGGTAGAAGGCAGAGTGGGGATAATGGGTTTGTACTCGAATTGGAAGGGAGTCAGTAGTGGTGTCCCGCAAGGATCTGTGCTGAGACCTCAACTAGTCCCGATATTTATTAATGACTTAGATAACACAATAGATAGCCATATATCCAAGTTTGCCGATGACACAAGGATTGGTGGCAGAGTAATTAGTTTAGATGGGAGCATAAAATTACAGAGACATTGATAGATTAAGTGAGTGGGCAAAACTATGGCAGATGGATTTCAATGCAGGCAACTGAGGTCATCCATTTTGGACCAATAAAGGACAGATCTGGGTACTGTATTATTTAAATGGTGAAAAGCTAGAAACAGTGGAGATCCAAAGAGTTTTAGGGGTCCATAAATCACTAAAATGATCTGGTCAGGTACAAAAACTAATCATAAAAGTCTAATGGAATGTTAGCCTGTATAACTAGGGGGCTAGAGTATAAAGAGGAGGAAGTTTTACTGCAAATCCCTGGTTAGACCACATCTGGAGCACTGTGTACAGTTCTGGGCACCACACCTTAGACAGGATATACTGACCTTCGAAGGAGTGCAGTGCAGATTCACCAGAATGTTACCTGGGCTCCAAAGGTTAGATTTTGAGGAGAGATTACACAAACTAGGTTTGTATCCCTAGAATATAGAAGGTTAAGGGGTCATTTGATTGAGGTTTTTAGGATTTTGAAAGGAATTGCTAGGGTAGATAGAGAGAAACCTTTTCCGCTGGTGGGTGAGTCTAGGACAGGGGGACAGAACCTTAAAACCAGAGCCAGGCCATTCAGGAGAGAAGTTAAGAAACACTTCTTCACGGAATGGGTGGTAGAAGTGTGGAAGTCCCTCCTACAGAAACCAGTAGATGCTAGCTCAATTAATAATTTTAAATCTAATCGATAGATTTTTGCTAGACAAGGGTATAAAAGAATGTGGAGTAACGGCAGGTGGATGGAGTTAAGATTACATCAGCCATGATCTCATTAAATGGCGGAACAGGCTCGAGGTGCTGAGATAGATACTTAGGACTATCATATTATAGCTATTACAGAGACGTGGCTGAAAGAGGGGCAGGTATGGCAGCTGAACATTCCTGGTTACAGGATTTTCAGATGGGATAGAGAGGGAGGTAAAAAGGGAGGGAGGGGGGTCGCGGAATTGATTAAAGAAACTATTACAGCTGTGAGGAGGGAGGATATGTTGGAGGGATTGTCAAACAAGGCCATATGGGTCGAATTGAAAAACAAAAAAGGGGCGATCACATTGCTGGGAGTGTACTACAGACCCCCAAACAGTGAGAGGGAGCTCGAAGAACAAATATGTAGACAAATTTCTGGGAAGTGCAAAAACTATAGGGCAGTAATAGTAGGGGATTTCAACTACCCCAATATTAACTGGGATAAAATTAGTGTGAAGGGTATAGAGGGTGCGGAATTCCTAAAATGCACCCAGGAGAACTTTTTAGCCAGTATGTAGCAAGCCCAACAAGGGAGGGGGCGGTTCTGGACTTAGTTTTAGGGAATGAAGCTGGGCAGGTAGGAGGCGTATCAGTGGGGGAGCATTTTGGTGCTAGTGACCATAATTCAGTTAGATTTAAGGTAGTTATAGAAAAGGACAAGGATAGACCAGGAATAAAAATTCTAAATTGGGGAAAAGCAAATTTTGCTAAGCTCAGAGGGGATTTAACCATAGTGGACTGGAAACAGCTACTTGAAGGTAAATCAGTGTCAGAGCAGTGGGAGGCATTCAAGGAGGAGATCCGGAGGGTTCAGACCAAACATGTGCCCTTAAAGAAAAAAGGTGGGACTAACAAATCTAGCGCCCCCTGGATGTCTAGAGACATACAGGGTAGAATAAAGAATAAAAGGGAGGCGTATGACAGATACCGAGGGCTAAATACTCCAGAATCTTTAGAGGAGTACAGAAAGTGCAGGGGTGCAATTAAAAAGGATATTAGGAAAGCAAAGAGAGCATGAAAAATTCTTGGCAAGTAAAATCAAGGAAAACCCAAAGATGTTTTATAAATATATTAAGAGTAAGAGGATAACTAAACAAAGGGTAGGGCCTATTAGAGATCATGAGGGTAATCTGTGTGTGGAGGCGGGAGACGTCAGTAGGGTTCTTAATGAATACTTTGCGTCTGTTTTCACAAAGGAGAGGGGTGAAGCAGACATTGCTATCGGGGGCGAGGAGTGTGAAATATTAGATGAAATAAACATAGTGAGAGAGGAAGTATTAAGGGGTTTAGCAGCTTTAAAAGTGGATAAATCCCCAGGCCCGGATGAAATGTATCTCAGGCTGTTAAGCGAAGCAAAAGAGGAAATAGCAGAGGTCCTGACCATCATTTTCCAATCCTCTCTGGCTTCAGGTGTGGTGCCGGAGGACTGCTAATGTGGTACCCTTGTTTAAAAAGGGAGAAAAGGATAGGCCGAGTAATTACAGGCCAGTCAGCCTAACCTCGGTGGTGGGAAAATTATTGGAAAGAATTCTGAAGGACAGGATAAATCTTCATTTAGAAAGACACGGATTAATCAAGGATAGTCAGCACGGATTTGTTAAGGGAAGGTCATGTCTGACAAACTTGATTGAATTTTTTGAGGAGGTAACAAGGAGGGTAGATGAGGGTAGTACGTTTGATGTAGTGTATATGGACTTTAGCAAGGCTTTTGATAAGGTTCCACATGGCAGACTGGTCACAAAGTTAAAAGCCCATGGGATCCAGGGCAAAGTGTCAACTTGGATTCAAAACTGGCTCGGAGGCAGGAAGCAGAGGGTAATGGTTGATGGGTTTTTGTGACTGGAAGGCTGTTTCCAGTGGGGTTCCGCAGGGCTCAGTACTAGGTCCCTTGCTTTTTGTGGTATATATCAATGATCTAGACTTGAATATAGGGGTATAATTAAGAAGTTTGCAGATGATACTAAAATCTGCTGTGTGGTTAATACTGAAGAAGGAAGCTGTAGACTGCAGGAAGATATCAATAAATTGGGCAGAACAGTGGCAATGCATTTGAGGTAATGCATTTGTGGAAGGCTAACAAGGGAATACACATTAAATGGTAGGACACTGAGTAGTGTAGAGAACAAAGGGACCTTGGAATGCATGTCCACAGATCCCTGAAGGTAGCAGGCCAGGTAGATAAGGTGGTTAAGAAGGCATATGGAATGCTTGCCTTTATTAGCCGTGGCATAGAATACAAGAGCAGGGGGGGTTATGCTTCAACTGTATAAAACACTAGTTATGCCTCAGCTAGAGTACTGCGTGCAGTTCTGGTCACCACATTACAGGAAAGATGTGTTTGCACTAGAGGGGTTACAGAGGAGATTTACAAGGATGTTGCCGGAGTAGAGAATCTTAGCTATGAGGAAAGACTGGATAGGCTGGGTTTGTTTTCCTTGGAACAGAGGAGGCTGAGGGGAGACCTTATTGAGGTGTATAAAATTATGAGGGGCCTAGATAGTGGATAGAAAGGACCTATTTCCCTTAGCAGAGGGGTCAAAAACCAAGGGGCACAGATTTAAAGTAATTGGTGGAAGGTTTAGAGGGGATTTGAGGGGAAATTTCTTCACCCAGAGGGTTGTGGGGGTCTGGAACTCACTGCCTGAAAGGGTGGTAGAGGCAGGAACCCGAACCACATTTAAAAAGTACTTGGATGTGCCCTTGGGATGCTGTAACCTGCAGGGCTTTGCAGGGATAATTACAGCGTTAGCCCTGTCTCGGGCTACCCCAGATCAGGCGTATTCCCCAGACGTTCACCTTCAACTTAAGCTAGAGGTAGCCGAATTTCATAAGACGCGTAAATGGGTCTAAAGGTCCAGGCTATCTCTCCCTGAAAGAAAGAAACGACTGAAGATGTTACCGTCCTCCAGATAGCACTTTTAATAAGTTTAACTAGACTGTAACCTTCCGGATATTATGAGGGTCCGGAATACCCCCCAGAATTCTGCAACTCCTTACAAAAATGTGTACAGAAATTGGGTTCACAAGACTATACAGAAATAGTCTTTGAGACAATTCTAAAATTATATAGTTTTATTTAAGAGCCATTATTCAGTTAACAGCTGTTGAATCAGTCACAACATTAACAATTCAAAATACAAATAGCTTACATTTCTTATTTCTCAGAGATCCTTATTCTCAAATCTTTACTTCGTTACTTTTCTTATTTCTTACTTATCTCTAAATCCAGAATATCCACCAAAATCAACTACTTTGATTACCCAAAGCTCAAAGTTAAAAACTTACAGAGTGTGCCTGTGAAGTTGAGAAACGCTTGGCCCGTTCAGCGAGTTCTGACTCTCTGTTTGAAAAGCTCTTATTTTTATACCCTTTTTGCAGTGGTTTATTCTTTGAAGTTCTTTGCTGATGTAAGCTAATTGTCTTTATTGATACCTCTGTTTTGAATGCTTTCCATCTTACTGTCAATTCAACTATTGCATGCATAACTATGTCTCTACCTTTAGGTGTTACAAAAACTATCATAAAAACAATATGACAGCAATGGTTTCTGTTTGATGCCATTCTTGCAAAATGCTTTCATTCAATTCTTAATATTGGCTTAACTGGTTTTTAGCAGACGTTGAGTCTCCTAACTGCTCCAAGTTCAATACAAACACAATGTAATTGCTTGGTGTATCTATTGAAGTCGTATCTTCAAAGTGTTCTTGTTGGTATCATATTTACAATGTATATATTAAAGACACTTTGACTGAGTGTTTACTTGTTTTCTAGCTATCTCAATTGGTTGCATATTTAATCATGTTTCCTGTCTTCCAAGTTTAACATAAAAACGATTTGACCAGCAGGTGTTTCTTTTACTTGATGTCATCTTTTCAAAGGCACATCGTTTTTTGTGTTTCTGTTCAACATGTTAGCTTATAACACCTTAAACTGGGTCTTCCATTGTGTTATTCCCAAACTCCAGATCCTTCGGAAGTGCCAAACTGCCATTTCAATAGGGTCATTGTTTTAGTATATTTAACTAATTCCCATTTCAAAGTTTGTTTGGTTTTTACAACTTTGTTATCAAACCATCCCATCTCAGAAGCCTGTTTTCTGTTTACAGCTTGTGTCTCCGAGGCTTTAGATTTTTAAACCCAGTATATCATGTATTAATAAATATCAGAATTCTGTTCATATTATGGTGTATCTTTCTGAAATATGGCTTATTCCTTCACAGCTATGGACCAAGAGCTGGGAAGTGGGATTAGGTGGATAGCTCTTTGTTGGCCGGCGCAGACACGATGGGCCGAAATGGCCTCCTTCCGTGCTGTAACTTTCTATGAATGGCCCCCTCCTGTTCCTATGTATGTACTGACCCTCCTGCCACTGGAAACAGTTTCTCCTTATTTAATATCAAAACCTTTCATGATTTTGAACAACTCTATCAAATCTCCCCTTAACCTTCTCTGCTCTAAGGAGAACAACCCCAGCTTCTCCAGTCCCTCCACTAACTGAAGTCCCTCATCCCTGGAACCATTCTAGTAAATCTCCTCTGCATCCTCTCCTTCCTAAAGTGCGGGGCCCAGAATTGGACACAATACTCCAGCTGGGGCCGAACCAGTGATTTATAAAGGTTTAGCCTAACTTCCTGGCTTTTGTACTCTGTGCCTCAATAATAAAGCCCAGGGTCCTGTCTGCTTTTTAACAATCTACCACAAAGGGTTGTTAGGACATAATGTACCAAAAGCAGTGGTGAAAACAGTGAAGGAAGCAGAATCCGTAATAGAATACCTTTCTGAACGGAAATCAATAAATATTTGAAAGTGAAAATATTAAAAAGTAAGTAAAAGGAGAGGGGGATGGGGCAGCGGAGCGCTCTTTCAGAACACTGGCACGATGGGCCGAATGGCTTCCTGTTGAGCTGCAACATTCTGAAATTCTCTTGCTTTGACAGTTCTGTTGTTTCACTCTCTCTCTCATCGTATTGCTTTATCTCGGGTTTGTTTCCTCACTCCGTCCTGTCTTTCTGTTTCCGGACTACTGCTTTTCTCCCTCTATTCTTTCTGTTTCCGTCTCTTTGGGACGTCCTGAGGCAGTGAAAGGCACTGTTCTTCCTTCCTTTCTTTTGTCTGTTCTATTGTTCTCCTCCTCGTTTTATTATGTCACTCTATTCTCTATTGTTTTCTCCCTGCTCTTTCTGTCTGTTCTCTTTACTTTCTGCATTCTCTCACTGTTAGTTTTACAATCTGTTTTCTTTGTGCTCACCTCTCGCTGGTTTCTTCTCTCTTCCCCATTTTCTCTTTCTGATTGTTCATTCTCTTCTCTCACTATTACTCTGATTGTTTTTGTTATCTTTCTCCGTTTCTGTCTCTCTGGCTGGTTTCTCTATCTCAGTCTGTTTTCCTCTCTTTGATCTTTCTCTATTGCCAACAGTCAGTGTTTCAGCCCATGCCTCAGCTTATCAACATTTCCAAACATCACTGAGATTGGAGTTGATCAATCTCTCAGACCAGGACTGAAACATGTTCGAACCGATCAATGAGACCGTGCTTTCTCCAACTGTGGATTGCACACAAATTTCAGGCAGAGAAGTTTGAAGAGGAGTTGATGGTTTCTAAGAGTCACAGTTACAGGATGTGTTTATTTAGCATTTGTCCCATAAAAAGCTGCTAAAATACAGCTTTAAAACCTTATTTTCCTCAAAGAAATGTTCTGGGACATTTTCAGGTGGATTGCCTTATGTGAAGATTTATTTTTCTCAAAAGTAGTTGCAGCTACTTTTTTGAGACAAAGAAAATGTTGTCTGGTGACTTGGAAATAAAACGGAATGGGATTGGAGTGGCGATGAGATTCACTTCATTATTTAAATGACAGATTCACATTTTCAAGGTTTTACTGTGCTATGTTACGGCGATGTGTGATGCAAGCTGTTGACCTGTTTGTGTGTGAGTCGCAGTCCCTGAGTACGTCCAGTAACTCTGAAAGCAGATTTCAGTTTGTTGCCGAGAGTTTGTTTTCTCGGTGAGCATTTAGTCATCAGCTAGTTGTGGGTTAAAGAATTCGATTAACTAATAGAGGCTGACCTCTATAGGAGGAGGAGGGAATATATAGAGGGAACAGATAATCTGATGTAACAACAGAAAATGCTGGAAAAACTCAGCAGGCCAGGCAACATCCGTGGAGAGAAATTAGAGTCGACGTTTCGGGTCGAAACCCTTCTTCAAAACTGGAAAGGAAATGAAATAGATCGAAGGCAGGGCTGCGATAGAACAAAAGAAGTAAAGAGACATTAAGAGGTATTCAAAACCAGACGAGATGGTGATAGGACAGTGGAGACAAAAGACGGCTGAGATTAGGTGTGACGTGTACTGGCAGGATAAGAGACAGCTGCCATGTGGGGGAGAGAGAAAAAAGGAAAGGGGGGAAGGGAAGACCCAAAACAAAGGGGTGGAAAAAAATATAAGTAAAAATGTAATAGGGGCCGAGGTTATGATCTGAAATTGTTGAACTCGATATTGAGTCCGGAAGGCTGCAAAGTGCCTAATCGGAAGATGAGGTGCTGTTCCTCGAGTGCATCAGGCACACTCCAGCTTGGCCTGATGTAGCTCACATACACCATCATTGCCTCTCACCATCACAGTATCACTATTGTTTTCTCTCTGTTCACCCTCAGTTCTCTCCGTGTTTTTCTGTTTCTCTCACGCTTTCTCTCTGTGTTTTTCTCTGTTTCTCTCGTGCTTTCTCTCCGTGTTTTTGCTCCCTGATCTAATTTTCTATTGTGTTTTGATTATTCCAGTTCTTTCCCTGCTTTTTCTATCTGTCGCTCTCTCTGTTTTCTCTCTCTTCTTTCTCTCGCTCAATTGTCTTTTCTCTGGTTCCCGTTGGTTCTTGATGTTCTCACGCTGTTTTTTTCCCTCCCATTCTGTTGTTTATCACTCTAATGTCAATGAGATAAAAAGGGAACGAGCCCAGATAGATAAACAGTGGCACAGTATAAAATGTTCAAACTCGAGATCATTAGCGAACAGATCAGACAAATCCCCCAAAGCAGGAGAGCAGCAAAAGCTGGAACTCCTTGGATGAACAGTAAAATTAACATTAAAATCAGACTCAAAGAGTCAGATGGCAAATCCTGGGCTAAAAATACAACAGAACATCGAGCCGAATATAGAAAATCTAGAGAAGCTAAAAAAGGCGGGGAATTGGGAATAGACTGTCGGGGGAGGGGTGGGAATAGACTGTCGGGGGAGGGGTGGGAATAGACTGTCGGGGGAGGGGGTGGGAATAGACTGTCGGGGGAGGGAATAGACTGTCGGGGGAGGGGGTGGGAATAGACTGTCGGGGGAGGGGGTGGGAATAGACTGTCGGGGGAGGGAATAGACTGTCGGGGGAGGGGGTGGGAATAGACTGTCGGGGGAGGGAATAGACTGTCGGGGGAGGGGCGGGAATAGACTGTCGGGGGAGGGGGCGGGAATAGACTGTCGGGGGAGGGGGTGGGAATAGACTGTCGGGGGAGGGGTGGGAATAGACTGTCGGGGGAGGGAATAGACTGTCGGGGGAGGGGCGGGAATAGACTGTCGGGGGAGGGAATAGACTGTCGGGGGAGGGGGCGGGAATAGACTGTCGGGGGAGGGGTGGGAATAGACTGTCGGGGGAGGGGTGGGAATAGACTGTCGGGGGAGGGGGTGGGAATAGACTGTCGGGGGAGGGGGTGGGAATAGACTGTCGGGGGAGGGAATAGACTGTCGGGGGAGGGGGTGGGAATAGACTGTCGGGGGAGGGGTGGGAATAGACTGTCGGGGGAGGGAATAGACTGTCGGGGGAGGGGGTGGGAATAGACTGTCGGGGGAGGGGGTGGGAATAGACTGTCGGGGGAGGGAATAGACTGTCGGGGGAGGGGGTGGGAATAGACTGTCGGGGGAGGGGGTGGGAATAGACTGTCGGGGGAGGGGTGGGAATAGACTGTCGGGGGAGGGGTGGGAATAGACTGTCGGGGGAGGGAATAGACTGTCGGGGGAGGGGGTGGGAATAGACTGTCGGGGGAGGGGTGGGAATAGACTGTCGGGGGAGGGGGTGGTGGGAATAGACTGTCGGGGGGGGGATGGGAATAGACTGTCGGGGGAGGGGGTGGGAATAGACTGTCGGGGGAGGGGTGGGAATAGACTGTCGGGGGAGGGGGTGGGAATAGACTGTCGGGGGAGGGGTGGGAATAGACTGTCGGGGGAGGGGTGGGAATAGACTGTCGGGGGAGGGGATGGGAATAGACTGTCGGGGGAGCGGGTGGGAATAGACTGTCGGGGGAGGGGTGGGAATAGACTGTCGGGGGAGGGGTGGGAATAGACTGTCGGGGGAGGGGGTGGGAATAGACTGTCGGGGGAGGGGTGGGAGTAGACTGTCGGGGGAGGGGGTGGGAATAGACTGTCGGGGGAGGGGGTGGGAATAGACTGTCGAGGGAGGGGATGGGAATAGACTGTCGGGGGAGGGGGTGGGAATAGACTGTCGGGGGAGGGGGTGGGAATAGACTGTCGGGGGAGGGAATAGACTGTCGGGGGAGGGGGCGGGAATAGACTGTCGGGGGAGGGAATAGACTGTCGGGGGAGGGGGCGGGAATAGACTGTCGGGGGAGGGGCGGGAATAGACTGTCGGGGGAGGGGTGGGAATAGACTGTCGGGGGAGGGGTGGGAATAGACTTTCGGGGGAGGGGTGATAGAAAGATAGAAGATAGGAGCAGGAGTAGGCCATTCGGCCCCTCGAGCCTGCTCCGCCATTCAATGCGATCATGGCTGATCATCCAAATTCAGTACCCTGTCCCTGCCTTCTCCCCATATCCCTTGATCCCTTGAGCCTTAAGAAATATATCCAACTCCTTCTTGAACATATTTAATGAATTGGCCTCCACTGCCTTCTGTGGTAGAGAATTCCACAGGTTCACCACTCTCTGGGTGAAGAAATTCCTCCTCATTTCTGTCCTAAATGGCCTACCCCTTATCCTTAGACTGTGACCCCTGGTTCTGGACTCCCCGACCATCGGGAACATCCTCCCTGCATCTAGCCTGTCCAGTCCTGTCAGAATTTTATAAGTTTCAATGAGATCCCCTCTCATTCTTCTAAACTCCAGTGAGTATAAGCCTAATCGACCCAATCTCTCCTCATACGTCATTCCTGCCATCCCAGGTATCAGCCTGGTGAATCTTCGTTGCACTCCTTCCATGGCAAGAACATCCTTCCTCAGATAAGGGGACCAAAACTGCACACAATACTCAAGGTGTGGTCTCACCAAGGCCCTGTACAACTGCAGCAAGACATCCTTGTTCCTGTTCTCAAACCCTCTCGCTACGAAGGCCAACATACCATTTGCCTTCTTAACCGCCTGCTGCACCTGCATGTTTACCTTCTGTGACTGCTGCACAAGGACACCCAGGTCTCGTTGCACTTCCCCTTCTCCCAATCTATTGCCATTCAGATAATAATCTGCCTTCCTGTTTTTGCCACCAAAGTGGATAACCTCGCAATTATCCACATTATATTGCATCTGCCATGCTTTTGCCCAATCACCCAACCTGTCCAAATCATACTGGAGTTTCTCGGCATCCTCCTCACAGCACACACGCCCACCCAGCTTTGTGTCGTCAGCAAATTTGGAGATATTACATCTAGTTCCCTTGTCTAGATCATTAATATATATTGTGAATAGCTGGGGTCCTAGGACCGATCCTTGCGGTACCCCACTAGTCACTGCCTGCCACTCGGAAAAAGACCCGTTTATTCCAACTCTTTGCTTTCTGCCTGCCAACCAGTTCTCTATCCAATTCAATAACTTGCCCCCAATCCCATGTGCCTTAACTTTACATGCTAATCTCTTATGCGGGACCTTATCGAAAGCCTTCTGAAAGTCCAAATACACCACATCCACTGGTTCTCCCTTATCTATTCTACCAGTTACATGCTCAAAAAATTCCAGTAGATTAGTCAAGCACGATTTACCTTTTGTAAATCCATGTTGACTTTGTCCAATCCTGTCACTGCTTTCCAAGTGCTCTGCTATTACATCTTTATAATGGACTCTAGCATTTTCCCCACTACTGATGTCAGGCTTACCGGTCTATAATTCCCCGTTTTCACTCTACCACCTTTTTTGAACAGTGGGGTAACATTAGCTACCCTCCAATCCATGGGTACTGTTCCAGAGTCTATCGAGTTCTGGAAGATGACCAGCAATGCATCTACTATTTCTAGGGCTACTTCCTTAAGTACCCTAGGATGTAGATTATCAGGCCCTGGGGATTTATCGGCCTTCAATCCCGTCAATTTCCCTAACACCATTTCCCTACAAATACTGATTTCATTCAGTTCCTCCCTCTCATTAGACCCTATGTTCCCCGGCATCTCTGGGAGGTTATTTGTGTCCTCCTTTGTGAAGACAGAACCAAAGTATGTATTTAATTGGTCTGCCATTTCTTTGTTCCCCATTATAAATTCCCCTGATTCTGACTGCAAGGGACCTACGCTTGACCAATCTTTTTCTCTTCACATATCTATAAAAGCTTTTATAGTCAGTTTTTATGTTCCCTGAAAGCTTACTCTCATAATCTATTTCCCCCCTCTTAATTAATCCCTTTGTCCTCCTTTGCTGAATCCTAAACTGCTCGCAATCCTCAGGTTTACTGCTTTTGCTGGCCAGTTTATATGTCCTCTCCTTGGATCTTATGCTATCCCTACTTTCCCTTGTTAGCCACGGTTGAGTCACCTTTTTTGTTTTATTTTTATGCGAAACTGGGATGAACAAATTCTGTAGTTCATCCATGCAATCTTTGAATGTTTGCCATTGCCTATCCACCATCAACCCTTTGAGTAACATTCCCCAATCAATGCTACCCAACTCACGCCTCATACCATCGTAGTTTCCTTTATTTAAATTCAGGACCCTAGTCTCTGAGTCAACGACTTCACTCTCCATCTTAATGAAGAATTCTATCATATTATGATCGCTCCGCCACAAGGGGCCTCGCACAACAAGATTGCTAATTAATTCTCTCATATTACATAATACCCAGTCTAAGATGGCCTGATCTCTAGTTGGTTCCTCGACATATTGGTCCAGGAAACCATCCCGTATACACTCCAGGACTTCCTCCTCCACAGTATTGTTACTAATTTGGTTAAGACGCAGAATCCTTCACTTTAAAATACTGATGCTGGAGACTCTTCACAACAAAATTGGAAATAATAGATATGCACAGTGTCCCTGCAGAAGTTTAGACTCTTAACCAAGAAAGAAAAAAAAATACTGGCATTTATATAGCGCCTTTCAGGACTGTAGGGCATCCCAAAGAGCTTTACGGTCAATTAAGTAATTTTGAAGAGCAGTCACTGTTGTAATGTAGCAATTGCAGAAGCCAATTTGCCCACAGCAAGATCCCACAGGGTGGAACTGTGCCCCAGTGAGAGTCAGTGCCCGTGGAACTGTACCCAGTGAGAGTCAGTGTCGGTGGAACTGTACCCCAGTGAGATTCAGTGTTTGTGGAACTGAACCCCAGTGAGAGTCAGTGTGTGCGGAACTGAACCCCAGTGAGAGTCAGTGTCTGTGGAAATGTACCCCAGTGAGAGTCAGTGTCTGTGGAACTGTACCCCAGTGAGAGTCAGTGTGTGTGGAGCTGTACCCCAGTGAGAGTCAGTGTCTGTGGAACTCGTACCCCAGTGAGAGTCAGTGCCTTTGGAGCTGTACACCAGGGAGTCAGTGGCTGTGGAACTGTACCCCAGTGAGAGTCAGTGTCTGTGGAAGTGTACCCCAGCGAGAGTCAGTGTCTGTGGAACTGTACCCAGTGTCTGTGGAACTGTACCCCAGTGAGAGTCAGTGTCTGTGGAACTCGTACCCCAATGAGAGTCAGTGTCTGTGGAACTGTACCCCAGTGAGCGTCAGTGTCTGTGGAACTGTACCCCAGTGAGCGTCAGTGTCTGTGGAACTGTACCCCAGTGAGAGTCAGTGTCTGTGCAACTGTACCCCAGTGAGAGTCAGTGTCTGTGGAACTGTACCCCAGTAAGAGTCAGTGTCTGTGGAACCAGTACCCCAGCAAGTCAGTGTCTGTGGAACCCGTACCGCAGTGAGAGTCAGTGTCTGTGGAACTGTACCCCAGTGAGGCAGTGCCTGTGGTACTGCATCCCAGTGAGAGTCAGTGTCTGTGGAACTTTACCCCAGTGAGAGTCAGTGCCTGTGGAACTGTACCCCAGTGAGAGCCAGTGTCTGCGGAACTGTACCCCAGTGAGAGTCAGTGGAACTGTATCGCAGTGAGAGTCAATGCCTATGGAACTGTACTCCAGTGAGGGTCAGTGCCTATGGAACTGAACCACAGTGAGAGTCAGTGTCTGTGGAACTGAACCCCAGTGAGAGTCAGTGTCTTTGGAACTATACCCCAGCGAGTCAGCGTCTGTGGAACTGTACCCCAGTGAGTCAGTGCCTGTGTAATGGTACGCCAGTGAGAGTCAGTGTCTGCGGAACTGTACCCCAGTGAGGGTCAGTGTCTGTGGAACTGTTCCCCAGTGTGCGTCAATGTCTGTGGAACTGAACCACAGTGTGAGTCAGTGTCTGTGGAACCCGTACCCCAGCGAGTCAGTGTCTGTGGAACCCATACTGCAGTGAGAGTCAGTGTCTGTGGAACTGTACCCCAGTGAGAGTCAGTGCCCGTGGAACTGTATCCCAGCGGGCGTCAGTGTCTGTGGAACTGTACCCCAGTGAGAGTCAGTGTCTGTGGAACTGTACCCCAGCGAGTCAGTGTCTGTGGAACCCATACCGCAGTGAGAGTCAGTGTCTGTGGAACTGTACCCCAGTGAGAGTCAGTGTCTGTGGAACTGTACCTCAATGAGGGTCAGTGTCTGTGGAACTCTACCCCAGCGAGAGTCAGTGCCCGTGGAACTGTATCCCAGCGAGAGTCAGTGCCCGTGGAACTGTACCCCGGTGAGAATCAGTGCTTGTGGAACTGTACCCCAGCGAGCGTCAGTGTCTGTGGAACTGTACCCCAGCGAGCGTCAGTGTCTGTGGAACTGTACCCCAGTGAGAGTCAGTGTCTTTGGAACTGTACCCCAGTGAGAGTCAGCGTCTGTGGAACTGCATCCCAGTGAGAGTCAATGCCTATGGAACTCTACCCCAGAGCGAGTCAGTGCCTGTGGAACTGTAACCGAGTGAGAGAAGTCTCCTGCTCTTTTGCAAAATAGTTGCCACGGGAGGGTTATACTTTGAGGGAAAAAAGTGGGGGTCGAAATGGAGTTCACTGAAGGGGCACTACATCTAGCTAAGATGGGGTATTATTTCAAATTGGTGCTTTCATTAAAAAAACAAAGGTGTTCTCAATGAAACTTTTTAAAAGACTTTATCCAAAAATAACTTTTATTTTCTGGAAACACACGATTGCTACAAAACAAGACCACCTGGTCAGTGGTCCTTTCCAGTTACACACACACACACATGAGAGAGAGAGAGAGAGAGGATGGATCAGAATCGTTTACATGAGACAACAAAAGCAAGGAGAATAGGAATTCTTCCGGAAGCTGTACCCCAGTGAGAGTCTGTGTCTGTGGAACATCAATTGTCAAGTCGGAGCAGAATGGTCATCGTGTCAATACCTGGACTTCAGGGCTTCTGCTGAGCCGCCGGCAAGTGCTGTGACCTCAAGAGTGGATTATCAGTTTTTTTCCTTCTTCCCCTTCTTGGCAGCTTTCTTCCCACCTTTTTGAGAATTTCCACAGTACTTGGCTTCCATTGCAGCCAAGAAACTGTCCATCTCCTTCTCCCGGTCTTTCTGCTTCTTCTAAAGATACAATGGTCCAATCAGCAACAACCAAGGCTCAAAGGCACTTCCCTAAAACCCAGCGTAAGTGCGGGGAGGGAGAGGGGGGGGGGGGGGGGGGGGGGGAGGGAGAGAGGGCGGGGGGGAGGGACAGGGGGAGAGGGCCGGGGAGGAGGAGGGAGAGGGCCGGGGGGGGGGGGGGGGGGGGGGGGAGGGAGGGGGAGGAGGGAGGGGGCCGGGGGAGGAGGCCGGGGGAGGGAGCCGGGGGGGGAGGGAGAGGGCTGGGGGGGAGATAAAAGAGAGAGAGAGAGAGAGAGAGAGAGCGCGCAAGAGCGAGCCAGGGGGTGGGGGGGGGGTTGGGAGAGAGGGGGGAGGGAGAGAGAGAGGGAGGGGGAGGGGAGAGAGGCGAGGGGAGAGTTGGCTCCCGAACGTTATCCACTGACCCGTGCTGAAGAGCCCATCGGTAACAATGGGTCAGCCCGTGTTGCAATGGCCCTCACGCTTGTACTCAGCGTCCAGGCTAACGGCTTTCAAGAGGGGACCAATCGGCAGAGACTACTGTCGGCAGCAGTTACAGACGCCAAATCCCAACGCGATCACCAATGGATAGTTTATCAGGATGCTCAGGGTCTCAACCTGCTGGCTCACTTACCTGGATGAGTGTTTTGAGGGAGTCGCTCTGGTGCCCCAGCCCCAGCTCCTGTCTCGCAGCTTCTGCTTCTTTAGCCTCTTTGTCACCCTGATGTGAAGAAGTGCTGATTAGCGAACAGTCCTCCTGCAATGCTGGCACCACAATGACCCCCGGTACCCCAGCCACTGACCCCGGTGTCCGTGGTCCCAGATACAAGGGCTGGTCCATCAGAGCAGTCCCCACTCCACGGCCTGACCTCTGCCCACCCGTACATGCAGATTCAGGTCCTACACCAGGCACAGGCTTGGCTCTCGGTACAGACTAGATACAGGCTGCAAATTCAGCCACTGCCGCAGCTCTCAGAGTGCAGGAGCAGTAAAGACTGTCAACTGTGGGACTCTCCAAATTCAGTAGGCCGAGGCTCCCCTACCCCAAACCACTCTGGGCGCAAATTTGAAGAAGCGTTCTCCCTCCTCGAGTTTCTGCTCAAATGTAAAATCAGCCCTGAACCGGTGCAATTGGGCGGCGTTTTAAGAAAGTAATTTAAAAAAAAATTGCTTTAAAAATATTCCTTGATGTATTGAAGAGCGGTAACCTGGTGCAGTTTTATTAATACAGCTGAAAATGGGTTTATCACAAAAAAAGCATTTTCAATCAGTGTCAATCCACCACCTGGGAGTAACCCGATTTTAAATGACTGAAAATTACTTAAAAAATCTACACAGAACCAGTTGATAGTTACACAAAAAGAAAATACTGCAGATGCTGGAAATCTGAAATAAAAACAGAAAATGCTGGAGACACTCAGCAGGCCAGGCAGCATCTGTGGAGAGAGAAACAGAGTTAATGTTTCAGGTCGATGACCCTTCGTCAGAACTGGAAAAAAAGCAGGAAATGGAACAGATTTTTAAGCAAGTGTAGGGGCTGGGAAAGGGGGGGGGGGGGGGAAATGAAAGAACAAAAGGGAAGGTCTGTGATAGGATGGAAGGCAGGAGAGGTTAAGAGACATTAAGAGATATTCAAGGTACGAGGAGGTGGTAATGGGACAGGTTAAGGAACAAAGGATGGCTCTAGATGGAGTGTGAATTGTGCTGGCAGAGTGAAGGACAGCTGGCATGTGGAAAAAAAAGCGCAAACAAAAAGTGTGGATAATAAAAATATGTGTGATAGGGGCCGAGGTTATGATCTGAAATTGTTGAACTCGATGTTGAGTCCAGAGGGCTGTAAAGTGCCTAATCGGAAGATGAGGTGCTGTTCCTCGAGCTTACGCTGAGCTTCCGTGGAACAATGCAAGAGGCCACAGACGGTGAGGTCTGAGTGGGAGTGGAGCGGTGAATTAAAGTGACAGGCGACCGGAAGCTCGGGGTCACCCGTACGGACTGAACGGAGGTGTTCCGCAAAGCGGTCACCCAATCTGCGTTTGGTCTCCCCAATAGAGAGGAGACCACATCGTGAGCAGCGAATACAGTATACTAGATTGCAAGAAGTACAAGTAAATCGCTGTTTCACCTGGAAGGGGTGTTTGGGGCCCTGGACAGTGGGAAGGGGGGAGGTATATGGGCATGTGTTGCAACTCCTGCGCTTGCACGGGAAGGTGCCGGGCGAAGGGGAAGGGGTGCTGGGGGTGATTGAGGAGTGGACCAGGGTGTCGCGGAGGGAGCGGTCCCTTCAAAATGCTGAAAGGTGAGGTGAGTGGAAGATGTGTTTGGTGGTGGGATCTCACTGGAGGTGGCAGATATAGCGGAGGATGATCCGTTGAATGTGGAGGCCGGTGGGGTGAAAGGTGAGGACAAGGTGAACCCTATCGTGGTTCCGGGAGGGAGGGGCAGGGGTGAGGGCAGAAGTGCGGGAGATAGAACGGACACGGTCGAGGGCCATGTCAACCACGGTAGAGGGGAATCCTCGGTTGAGGAAAAAGGAAGCACTGCTATGGAAGGTGGCATCGTCAGAGCAGATGCGGCGGTTGATAGTTATATTGGGGTACAGTAGTCAGTTTTAGTAAATTAGCAAAATTATATTGAAAAGCTTTTAAAAGCTGCCTATTCATGTCCTTGCATTCAAAAAAGCTTCATTTTTGGAGCCTCCTCGAAGGCCCTCAAACGAGCGCAATTAGTGGAAACTCGCCATGGCAAGTAATCCGGTCTGGGGGCGGGGCCAGCTTCCAGCACGATAGATCGTGGAAACGCGATTTGTGCAGAACGTATTTTTGTGCTTAAAATTGCACGATCTTTTGCGCGGGTTTGATTTGGACAATTTTGGGTGAATTGCGCTGAAAAAAACCAGCGTAACCGAGCGGAGAATCCAGGGCCCCGAGTTGAATTATTTCCCATCCATGATATCCAGCACCGCAGACTGTGTGTGGGACCAAGGGTTACACCAGTGGGTGCATCGATTGGGCCTCTACCCCACCTGAACAGCCCCGGTCAATGAAACACTTTGGACCAATCTGAAAGCCGAGGTGACACCTCAACACGACCGTACAACAGTTGTGACAAAATATATTATACGGATGAGTGGATTAAGAATAAATACAAATACTTAAGTTCCCTTACCCGCCTCTTGCGGGCTCTCTGTTTGTTCGTGCTCTCCTTGGTGAACGCCATGTAGGCCGGCAGCTCTTGCGCCTCAATGGCCGCCTCCAGGATCTCTCGTATCCGTGCCTCGTCCCCGGACGTCGAACATAACACCGACTCCATGATGCCGTCCATGTCCCCCTGAAACTCCACGTAGGCCTGTTTTATATCTGCCGTCTCCTCTTCAGATCCTTTGTACTTTTCTTCAAACTCCTTAATGTCAGCCACCGTGACCTGGGCACAACGCATTGAACATGATCAGGGTTACGCGGGAACACTAAGATAGCAGCAAGCTGAAGCCACCTTACCCGGTGGGAGAACAGGCAAGTTCGCAGTACAGATACCTAGAGCCCAGTCATAAGACAGTATCATGAAGGGGTTCACATTTGATCATTTACACATTTTTCTCCCTATCAGACAGCTTTTTTTGTAAATTTGTCTGTGGAGAGGAATATTAGCAACATCTCTAAGGACCCACTCTAAATTTGCAAAGACTATCCAGAGGAAACCTGCGATCAACAGAACATTACAGCAGGAATAACATGTTAGAAATAAATATATCTGATCCAGGAATCAGTCAATCTGGATCCCACAACAACTTGCATTCATATACAGGAAACTTTGTGATATCCGGCACCGACGGGACCGGCGTGTTGCCGATCTATCAAAACTGCCGGACATACAAAGTTAATGTTGAAGCATACGGAGGTTTTCATCTCCGTATCTGACAACAAACACAGTTGCTTAGCAACAGCTGCAGCTGCAAGCGTCTCTAGCTGAAGCTGTTGCTATAGCTACAGACCTTGCAGTGCCTGACTGGGAGAAAAAGAACGAGAACTAAAAAAACAGCTCCTGATTTTTGCTGTTAGATCGAGTATTCCGGACATACAACCTCCAGATAAACCAAAGTTTCCTGTAATTTAGAGACAGTGGCGGAAACGAGGGGGGCGGAGGGAGGCCGAGGGGGGTGGTGGTGAGGTAGAGCTGGGTGCCGTTAGCGTACATGTAGAACCTGACGTGTTTACGGATGAAGACACCAAGAGGCAGCATGTAGATGAGATATAGGAGGAGCCAAGGATAGATCCTTGGGGGACCTCAGAGGGAATGGTGCAGAGGAGAGATGAGGAGAAATATTTCCACTCAAAGAGTTGTCGGGATCTGGAACGCTCGACCTGAACAGGTGGTGGAAGCTGACTCCATCAATAATTTGAAAAGGGAGTTGGACGGGTTCTGGAGGACGAGGAACTCACAGGGTTACGGACAAAACACACGACTGCTCTTTCAACGTGGCCTCCTTCTGTGCTGCAAGTTTCTAAGATTCTATGAAGGATGAAGAGGGGTAGTTTACCACAGACACATAGAATGTCATTTGTGACTTTGATAAGGGCCGGGGCTGGGGGGCAGAAGCCTGATTGGGAGGGAATCATACATGTGACCTTGTGACCCCTTGCGCTATTCACACTATTTAAATTACAGGAAACTTGGTGCTATCCGGCACCGACGGGACGAGCTGTTGCCGTCCCATCAAAACTGCCGGACAAACCAACGTTAATGTTGAGGCATACGGAGCTTTTGAGCTCCGTATCTAGCAACAAACCCTGTTGCTTAGCAACAGCTTCTAAATAGTCGGCCGTAGCTTGCAAGCGTCTCTGTAGCTTAGCAACAGCTTCAGCTAGGCCTTGCAGAGCCTGACTGGTGAAAAAAAAGCAACGAAAAGAAAAACTTACTGAACCGACTCCTGAATTTTGCCGGTGGATCGAACATTCCGGACAGTTAACCTCCGGATAAACCAAAGTTTCCTGTAATTTACTGGTTCTCTTTTCAATGGCAGTTACTATCTTATCTACCTCTACATCACCTCGGATATGTATACAATTCTCAAACCACCAACTCTTCAGAGTTATTGTGCAGCATCCTCACTGCTCAACCCACAGCCATACAGTGGAATGGTGGAGGGCGGTGAGCCTGTGGCCAGGGCAGCATTGGCCAGGGCGTTCCTGCTGTGGACAAGCTGCGAACCTAACTCAATACATCAAAGATGGCTTTGAAACCTCATGACAGGAACGAGCATCATTTTTGAATTGCGCAAAGATTTTGAGAAATGGCAAGATGGCCCAGCTGATGTAGCCTGCTCCAGAGGCAATGCTTCATTGTCCAGATGTGTGGTCAGGAAAGCCAGTGGTTCACTGATGGGAGTGGATAGCCCCAGGGCTCAGTGCTGGCACCCCTTCTGTTTAAATTCCACACCGGTGAGCAACCAGAATCCCCCGAACAAGCGGCAAATATTCATCTCTGCAAACAATCACTGCCTCGCCACACAAATAATAACAAAAACACTCCATGTGTCTGAAGTGGCTGGGGGTAGACTTGGGAGAAGAGTATCACACAGGATCCCTGAACATCAACCCTTGCCAGACACAAGTGAGCGACTTCCACTTCACACACCGATAGGCCAAGCAGCAGCTCCAGCTAATGTGGGGCGGGACAATCCTCGACCAATACCAGTGTCACCAGGGAACCCCCGGGCGCGCTCCCCCCCACCACGCACACAGACCCCCCCCCCGCACACTGACGCCCCCGCGCACACTGACCCCCCGCGCACACTGACCCCCCCCCCGCGCACACTGACCCCCCCACCCACAGTGTCCTAGACCCAACCATCTTCAGCTGCTTCATCAATGACCTCCCCTCCAACATAAGGTCAGAAGTGGGGATGTTCGCTGATGACTGCACAATGTTCAGCGCCATTCACAACTCCTCAGATAATGAAGCAGTCCATGCCCACATACAAGACCTGGACGACGTTCAGGCTTGGGCTGATAAGTGGCAGGTAACAGTCACACCACAGAAGTGCCAGGCAATGACTATCTCCAACAAACGAGAGTCTAACCACCTCCCCATGACATTCAACGGCATTACCATCGCCGAATCCCCCACCATCAACATCCTGGGGGTCACCACTGACCAGAAACTGAACTGGACCAGCCACATAAATACTGTGGCATAAAGAGCAGGTCAGAGGCTGGGTATTCTGCAGGGAGTGTCTCACCTCCTGACTCCCCAAAGCCTTTCCACCATCTACAAGGCAGAAGTCAGGAGTGTGATGGAATACTCTCCACTTGCCTGGATGAGTGCAGCTCCAACAGCACTCAAGAAGCTCGACACCATCCAGGACAAAGCAGCCCGCTTGATTGGCACCCCATCCACCACCTTAAACATTCACTCCCTCCACCACCGGCGCACCGTGGCTGCAGTGTGTACCATCTACAAGATGCACTGCAGCAACTTGCCAAGGCTTCTTCAGCAGCACCTCCCAAACCCGCCACCTCTTCCACCTAGAAGGACAAGGGCAGCAGGCGCACAGGAACATCATCACCTCCAAGTTCCCCTCCAGGTCACACACCATCCTGACTTGGAAATATATCGCCGCTCTTTCATTGTCACTGGGTCAAAATCCTGGAACTCCCTCCCTAACAGCACTGTGGGAGCACCTTCACCACACGGACTGCAGCGGTTCAATAAGCCGGCTCACCACCACCTTCTCAAGGGCAATTAACGATGGGCAATAAATGCTGGCCTTGCCAGTGACGCCCACATCCCATGAATGAATTTTTAAAAACACACAGCTGCTGCACCGCCCCATGGGGATTGCACCAGTGAGGGAGGAGGCGTTTAGTAAAACGTAGAGACAAGGACCGGACCCTCGCCCCCCGCCCCCACCGGACCCTCGCCCCCACTGGACCCCGCCCCCGCCGGACCCTCGCCCGCCCGCCCCCGCCGGACCCTCGCCCTCGCCGGGCCCCCGCCCTCCGCCCGGCCCCCGCCGGGCCCCCGCCCTCCGCCCGACCCCCGCCCGACCCCTGCCCTCCGCCGGACCCCCGCCCTCCGCACCCGCCGGACCCGCCCCCCGCCGGACCCCCGCCCTCCCCACCCGCCGGACCCGCCGGACCCCCGCCCTCCCCACCCGCCGGACCCCCGCCCTCCGCACCCGCCGGACCCCCGCCCTCCGCACCCGCCGGACCCCCGCACCCGCCGGACCCCCGCCCTCCACACCCCCGCCCTCCACACCCGCCGGACCCCCGCCCTCCGCACCCCCGCCCTCCGCACCCGCCGGACCCCCGCCCTCCGCACCCGCCGGACCCCCGCCCCCACCGGACCCTCGCCTTCCGCACCCACCGGACCCTCGCCTTCCGCACCCACCGGACTCTCATCCTTTGATGAGCTTTGCCTCTGAAAATCCCGTACCCAGAATAGCAGCGCAGGAGACCGAGAGCAATAACTGGCAGGAAATGCCGATGATCTTGGAGAACCTGGGTCCCTCAGAACTCGCTCCGCACACTGACCTCAAACAAAAACACTGCTGCACCCAAAATCAAGCAAGAGCTGGGTGACAACCTGACCAGTGGAAGCGGAGATGTGAATGTGGAGAGCCACGACTAACACAGCCCGCACATCCAGCTGCAGCTTTGGTGCATCAAAGTGATCATGAAGAATCTCAGAGGCCCTCCTTTCAAGGCTAAAAAGCTCACGTTTCTCCAGCTTTTCCTCTTAACAGATCTCAAACACCAGGGATCATTCGATTGCAAAATACTGCGGATGCTGGAAATCTGAAATAACAACAGAAAACGCTGGAAAAGCTCAGCAGGTCAGGCAACATCCGCGGAGAGAGAAACAGAGTTAACGTTTCAGGTCGAAACCCTTCGTCAGAACTGAGAAAAAAGCAGGAAATGAAACAGATGAAAAAGCAAGTTTGGGGGCTGGGAAATGGGGGAGGGGATGAAAGAACAAAAGGGAAGGTCAGGGAGAGGTGAAGAGACATTAAGAGATATTCAAGGCGAGACGAGATGGTAATAGGACAGGTAACGAGACAAAATGGCTCTAGATGAAGTGTAAAATGCGCTGGCAAAATGAGAGACGGCTGCCATGTGGGAGAGAGAAACAAAGAAAATGGCACAAACTAAAAGTGTGGATAAAAATATAATTCTCCTGGCTGCTCCCTGCACTGCGCCGCAGCTCGGGTCTCAGCGGCCTGGACTGTCGCAGTGTTCACGGTGCAGTCCGCCCTGTGTGCTCGGATCATGACTGGCCTGGTATTATAGTTTAACACTGGTCACCGCATTAGCGGGATAGGTTGAGTGCTGAGTCGATCAAAGACTCCTGCCTGGGGCTCTCTCCAGTGCCATCACTGCAGGTACCTTTTTAAAGAGCAGTCTCCAGTACTCCTCCCAGTCACGATCCTGTTTTAGGACATCTGCTTCTTCATCCACAACACCTTGCTCATCGTACACTGCACGCTGCTCCCCGTCACTCAGCACAGCATACACTTTACCCAGGATCTGTTAGAAGCACGAGCAGTAATTACCATGCAAGTGATAACGAGGACTCAGAGGTGTTAGAAAATACATTTCCACAGATATGCGCTCCCCCTTCGCCCCATTCTTCAGCTGTGTCAGTGTCTACAGGAACCAACAGGCCTCCAGCGGTTGTTCTCTATGTGCGAGTCTTGACAGCAAGTACCGATTGCAGGAGAGCGTGATCCTGTCCGCATCCTCCACCCGCACCGTGCACGGCCCCCTGGAGTGACTGGATCATGACCCCGACTGCTGGACCGATGAGCTCCGCACACTCGGGAGGGGCTGGCGCGACTTCACACAGCTATTCAGCAACTGGTAAATGCAAAGAACAAGCTGGAAGGAATGGTGTCTGCTGTGATGTCAAAACAGCCAATTAACATGCGCCGTCTGCATCAGTCTGGGGTTCGGTACTGGCGGAGGGGGCGAGACTCGGGGAGATTTCAGTCCGGGGTTTGGTACAGTGGGAGAGGGGGCGAGACTCGGGGAGATTTCAGTCTGGGGTTTGGTACAGTGGGGGAGGGGGCGAGACTTGGGGAGATTTCAGTCTGGGGTTCGGTACAGTGGGGGAGGGGGCGAGACTGGGGAGATTTCAGTCCGGGGTTTGGTACAGTGGGGGAGGGGGCGAGACTCGGTGAGATTTCAGTCTGGGGTTCGGTACAGTGGGGGAGGGGGCAAGACTCGGGGAGATTTCAGTCTGGGGTTCGGTACAGTGGGGGAGGGGGGCGAGACTCGGGGAGACTTCAGTCTGGGGTTCGGTACAGTGGGGGAGATTTCAGTCTGGGATTCGGTACTGGGGGAGGGGGCGAGACTCGGGGAGATTTCAGTCTGGGGTTCGGTACAGTGGGGGAGGGGGGCGAGACTGGGGGGAGACTTCAGTCTGGGGTTCGGTACAGTGGGGGAGGGGGCGAGACTGGGGAGATTTCAGTCCGGGGTTTGGTACAGTGGGAGAGGGGGCGAGACTCGGGGAGATTTCAGTCTGGGGTTCGGTACAGTGGGGGAGGGGGCGAGACTGGGGAGATTTCAGTCTGGGGTTCGGTACAGTGGGCGGAGGGGGGCGAGACTCGGGGAGATTTCAGTCTGGGGTTCGCTCCAGTGGGAGAGGGGGCGAGACTCGGGGAGATTTCAGTCTGGGGTTTGGTACAGTGGGGGAGGGGGCGAGACTCGGGGAGATTTCAGTCTGGGGTTCGGTACAGTGGAAGAGGGGGCGAGACTCGGGGAGATTTCAGTCTGGGGTTCGGTACAGTGGGGGAGGGGGCGAGACTCGGGGAGATTTCAGTCTGGGGTTCGGTACTGGGGGAGGGGGCGAGACACGGGGAGATTTCAGTCTGGGGTTCGGTACTGGGGGAGGGGGCGAGACACGGGGAGATTTCAGTCTGGGGTTCGGTACAGTGGGGGGAGGGGGCGAGACTGGGGAGATTTCAGTCTGGGGTTCGGTATAGTGGGGGGAGGGGGCGAGACTGGGGAGATTTCAGTCTGGGGTTCGGTACAGTGGGGGGAGGGGGCGAGACTGGGGAGATTTCAGTCTGGGGTTCGGTACAGTGGGCGGAGGGGGGCGAGACTGGGGAGATTTCAGTCTGGGGTTCGGTATAGTGGGGGGAGGGGGCGAGACTGGGGAGATTTCAGTCTGGGGTTCGGTACAGTGGGCGGAGGGGGGCGAGACTCGGGGAGATTTCAGTCTGGGGTTCGGTACAGTGGGGGGAGGGGGCGAGACTGGGGAGATTTCAGTCTGGGGTTCGGTACAGTGGGCGGAGGGGGGCGAGACTCCGGGAGATTTCAGTCTGGGGTTCGGTACAGTGGGGGAGGGGGCGAGACTCGGGGGGGATTTCAGTCTGGGGTTCGGTACGGTGGGGGAGGGGGCGAGACTCGGGGAGATTTCAGTCCGGGGTTCGGTACAGTGGGGGAGGGGGCGAGACTCGGGGAGATTTCAGTCTGGGGTTCGGTACAGTGGGGGAGGGGGCGAGACTCGGGGAGATTTCAGTCCGGGGTTCGGTACTGGGGGAGGGGGCGAGACTCGGGGAGATTTCAGTCTGGGGTTTGGTACAGTGGGGGAGGGGGCGAGACTCGGGGAGATTTCAGTCTGGGGTTCGCTCCAGTGGGAGAGGGGGCGAGACTCGGGGAGATTTCAGTCTGGGGTTCGGTACAGTGGGGGAGGGGGCGAGACTCGGGGAGATTTCAGTCTGGGGTTCGCTCCAGTGGGAGAGGGGGCGAGACTCGGGGAGATTTCAGTCTGGGGTTCGGTACGGTGGGGGAGGGGGCGAGACTCGGGGAGATTTCAGTCTGGGGTTCGGTACAGTGGGGGGAGGAGGCTAGACTCGGGAGATTTCAGTATTTTGCTTTGTTCAGTACTGAAGTAGCCAGACTTTGGAAGCCGAATTCCTTTACCACAACACAGGCTCGAGACCGCTCCATGGATATGGGTCTCCAGTCAAGGTTTGGTGAAATTGTACACGGTCGCGTCACAGGCGAGCCTGAGCACTCTACACAGCGATCAGCAAACTGTCCTCAATCGTGTCCAACACCCGCTATTCCAGAGCCTTTCGCACATTTAATGTACAAACAAATTATCCCACTGACTGGAGATCTTAACTCTGAAGGAACCAAGGTTCGCAACAGCAGGTACAGTGCAGCCTGGTATTGTCGACAATTCACTCACATAACTGAAAAATAATAATACATTCAAAACGATATTGTAACCCCTGATAATTCTCAGTATCACAATGTCCCACAGGGACCACTGCACCGGTTACAGAATTTACCTGGAACTTCTGAGTGGCTCCTTCCTTCTCTGCCTCAGTCACCCTGTCTGGATGAACCTGGAGAGAAACTTTCCGATATCCCCTCCGGATCTCCCCCTCTGAGGCCCCGGACCTCACGCCCAACACCTGGTACAGGTCTGAGCTGCCGAACGCCTCCTCGCACTGTTCCAGCAGCCCCATCACCGAGCTGGGTCCAGGCACCTATCAACACAGCACAGACCGCATCAGACACAACTTCCCCAGAGCCCGACACTCTCACACCAAGCACAGCACAACCTGAGCACCGACCGGGCCCCATTCACCCCGACACCCAGTCACTCTCTCTCTCACTGTCACTCTCTATCCCCCAGTCTCTCTCTCCCCCAGTCTCGCTCTCTCTCAATTCAATTCAAATCAAATCGCTTTATTGGCATGATAAGGTACATCTTATGTTGCCAAAGCATCGAAAAACATTTATGGTTGAACACATAAACGCAGATCTATCCATACAGTGTATAAACAGATATATCCCTGAGTGGATAAATATATACATTCGAATAATTTGGATATACTCTTTTCTTATATTTACTGGTTGTCCCTCTGTTTATGGCAAGCTGTAACATAGTGTGCCGCTAGGGTTACACAATTTCTCTCTTCCCCTAGTAGGTATGGGAGTTTTGGGTCGTCATTCAAATTTCTGAATTCCGGGCATATTTTTGTGAATTTTTGGTAGCTCTCCCAGTCTCTCTCTCCCCCCCCAGTCTCTTTCTCTCCCCCCCAGTCTCTCTCTCTCTATCTCTATCTCTCTCCCCCCCAGTCTCTCTCTCTCTATCTCTCTCCCCCCAGTCTCTCTCTCTATCTCTCTCCCCCCCAGTCTCTCTCTCTCTATCTCTCTCCCCCCCAGTCTCTCTCTCTCTACCTCTCTCCCCCCCCAGTCTCTCTCTCTCTACCTCTCTCCCCCCCCAGTCTCTCTCTCTCTACCTCTCTCCCCCCCAGTCTCTCTCTCTCTCCTCCCCCAGTCTCTCTCTCTCTCCTCCCCTGTCTCTCTTTCTATCTCTCTCCTCCCCCAGTCTCTCTCTCCTCCCCCAGTCTCTCTCTCTCTCTCCCCCCGTCTCTCTCCCCCCGTCTCTCTCTCCCCCCGAGTCTCTCTCTCCTCCCCCAGTCTCTCTCTCCTCCCCCAGTCTCTCTCTCCTCCCCCAGTCTCTCTCTCTCTCTCCCCCCGAGTCTCTCTCTCCTCCCCCAGTCTCTCTCTCCTCCCCCAGTCTCTCTCTCCTCCCCCAGTCTCTCTCTCTCTCTCCCCCCCAGTCTCTCTCTCTCTCTCCCCCCCCGTCTCTCTCTCTCTCCCCCCCCGTCTCTCTCTCTCTCTCCCCCCCAGTCTCTCTCTCTCTCTCCCCCCCAGTCTCTCTCTCCCCCCCAGTCTCTCTCTCCCCCCCAGTCTCTCTCTCCCCCCCAGTCTCTCTCTCTCTCTCCCCCCCAGTCTCTCTCTCTCTCTCCCCCCCCCAGTCTCTCTCTCTCTCTCCCCCCCAGTCTCTC